>NW_026000016.1:5638410-5676541 GCF_001458135.2 Marmota marmota marmota | reverse complement strand
TTGGGATTTTGATTGGCATTGCATTAAACCTATAGAGAACTTTTGGTAATATCGCCATTTTGATGATGTTAGTTCTGCCTATCCATGAACATTCCTAGCAACAGCTTTTCTAGCAGCTGCTAGTTTGGATTGTTGCCCTTCAGAGCTTTAATGCTAGTTTTTTACATGCCTTATATATATTCCACTAATGATATTCTTAAAGTAATGTTAAACACATGATCTTGGTACTAACATACTCATTGTGAACCCAGCCTATTGCAAAAATGGAATCCTTTTGTAATACTATCTGTGGAATATCAGCACAATATAACTCTCTGGGAGTAAGTGGGATTTTTTTTTTTTTTTTGGTTAATAGGTTAAATTTTTAGTAAACCACATGCCTATTTTCAGTTAACACTGGTAATACAGTTGCAATATGTGGTACAGTTTATCAGTTCATAACTACTATGACACATGAGAATTGCATGTGGAATATTTAATAGACTTTTTCATGTTAAGTTTTCTTATTTTGAGTTTTTACTTTATACTTGTATTAATAACTAAATAAGTAAAAAATGTTTTAAATTGACACCTGATTATTGAGTGCATTTGGTGGATTAAAACTTCTTAAAAACATATATCTTGGCAGCTCCATGTCTAGAAATTTTGGTAATGAGTGCTAGAAAAACTAATAGCTTTAATGGGAGAATGGGGAATGAGAAATGTAGAAATATCCAAGGTTGAAGCCAAAAGTGAGGGGAGTGACCAAATGGTAAAATTTTTGTACTCATTTACTACCTCCTAAAAATGTAACCTGTTTTTAGGATTTAAATCACTAAATTAATATGTATCCTTGCCAAATGTCATGAGGGTCACATTTGTTCTAAGAGTGATTTTTTAAGGTCTTTATACTTCACCTTATATTTGTCAGCATCATTTCTCTGTTTATTCAAGAACTTATGGGGGTAGAATGTCAGCAATAAATCAGCAATAAGACCCTTGTAACAGGGTCTAAAAGGAAAGTTGGAAACAAAGCCATTGCTATATTTTTATAACACCCTTAACTTCTAAGTCTTCCAGTGAATTTTAGGCCCAAAGATTCCTATGTATTACCCACCCCATGTTTTGTGCTGTCAACTATATTAACTATTATTTAAAAGTTAAAATTATTTGGTTTGTGATTCATTCTTCCATATGACATTGGGCACATTTATTTTAAAACATGTTCCTGTTAATATGACTATCTCATTGTCTTTTTTGAGAGAAAAATAGAGAACAACAAATCTTTATGATAAACTTAAAAGAAAAAAAAAGAAAAATGGTTCAAACCTCAAGATAAGGGTTCAGACTGTAAGAAGGGAGGTTGAAAAGCTCAGGAAGAAGAATATGGGTAGGTCAGTGCTTCTGTCCTATGAAAATGGGGAAGGGACTGAGGGAAGGGAGAATGGGAGGCAGAATTCTTTAAAATATAATTTCTTGGAAAGAAAAAGGATTAGATTTTTTCCATTGCTGACCTAATAGATTACCACAAGTTAGTGACTTAAAACAACACACACTTAAAAATTTTTTAGTGCTCTATATTGGGGGCCTGACACAGGTCTCAGGGGGCAAAAATCAAGCTGTCAGTAGGCTGTGCTCCTTTTGTAGACTCTTCAAAAAGGAATTGTAACTGTGTTGATAGGTGTAGCAGGTTCTTAGAATTAGGAAGGGACAAAAGGTGAAGATGTGAAGACTATGACAGGTGCACGGAATGGAGCCTAATAAATGCAGAAATTGAAGTGCTCAGTTTGCCTGTTTATGTTTGTGACAGTTTTGTGGGAAGCTAAGAAGCATAGTGAGGCAACAGGAGAAAAAGACAGTAATGAAGAAAATAAAAGAGGGATAAGAAGAGAGAGTCAGGGAGGGGGACAACAATGTCTCCAGAGCCTTATAGGCACTGGTGACAGAACTGAAGTTGAAAGAAGTTTTGCATAATTGGGTGGGGACAGGAAAGCTATTCTTGTATTGTATCTCAAAAACTCTTGGGGTGGTTTTTAAATCTGAGTTCCTGTAGTACATTCTGACCTCAGTGAAGAAAGGGACTGTCTGTTAGCTCATTATCCCCTCAACTAGCATAGCAGTTCTCAAACTTTTTGTTCTCAGGACCGACCTCATTTATAGTGTTAAAAATCATAGAAACACAGGTTGTAGGAACATAAAATGCTACTCAGCACTATGGGAAGTAGTTTGGTGGGCTTCTCAAAAATTCAGTATATGCTGCAGAGAATTGAGAACATGTTCATAGCAGCATTATTTATAATAGTCAAAAGGTAGACTAACCCAAATGTCTGGGTTGAATGGACAAACAAAATGTGTCCTGTGGAATATTATTTTGTCATAGAAAGAAGGGAACTACTAATACCTTCTACAACATGGATGAACCCTAAAAACTTCATGCCAAGTGAAAAAAGTCAGCCACAAAAGGCCATATATAGATGAAATGTTCAGAGTAGAAAAATTATGGAGACAAAGTAGGTTGGTGATTGCCCGTGGATGGGGGAGAGGAGGATGGAAGTGGTGGAGGATGGGGATTCGGCTTCTGTTTAAAGTGATTAGTGAAATTGCATGGTAATGGAGGGAGATCCTCATTGTTATACAAAATTACATATAAGAGGTTGTGAGGGGAATGGGAAAATAAATAAGGAGAGAAATGAATTACAGTAGATGGGGTAGAGAGAGAAGATGGGAGGGGAGGGGAGGGGAGATAGTAGAGGATAGGAAAGGTAGCAGAATACAACAGTTACTAATAGGGCATTATGTAAAAATGTAGATGTGTAACCGACGTGATTCTGCAATCTGTATTTGGGGTAAAATTGGGAGTTCAAAACCCACCTGAATCAAATGTATGAAATATGATATGTCAAGAGCTTTGTAATGTTTTGAACAACCAATAAAAAAAAAATAAAGTGATTAGTGGTGATGATTGTACAGCCTTGTGAATATACTAAAAACTATTAAATTGTTCACTTAAAAAAACAATTTTAGTTATAGATGGACTTGATACCTTTATTTTATTTATTTATTTTATGTAGTGCTGAGGATCAAACCCAGTGCCTCATATGTGCAAGGCAAGCACCTCAGCTCCAAATTGTTCACTTTTAACTGGTGAATTTTGTGGTGTGTGTGAATTATATCTCAATTAAAAATTCTTGACACAATGGAGCTTTACTCAGTCACAAAGAAGAATAAAATTCTATCATTTGTTGGTAAATGGGTAGATCTGGAGAACATCATTTTGAGTAAAATAAATCAGATGCAGAGCTGGGCGTGGTGGCACACACCTCTTATCCCAGTGGCTTGGGAGGCTGAGACAGGAGGATCGCAAGTTCAAAGCCAGCCTTGGCAAAAGCAAGGCACTGAGCAACTCAGTGAGACCCTGTCTCTAAATAAATAGAAAGTAGGGCAGGAATGTGGAGTTCAATCACTGGCTCCCCCCACCCCCAATCAGACACAGAATATCTAGAGTTGCCTGTTTTCTCTTGTACTTAGAAGTTAGTGAGTGTTAAGGAATTAAAAAATAATAATAATAAAAATAGAAGGGAGAATAGTAGAGAAGAGGAAAGGGAATGATGGGGCTTGGGAGAGGGATAGGAAAGGGTAGGAATAGCAGAATGAAATGAACCAAGCTATATCATGTGCATGTATGAACATATCACAATGAATTCCACTTATCTGTATAAGTATAGTGTACCAATTAAAAATTCTTGAGCACCCCAAGGAGTTTTTATGTCTAGATATTTATCATAGTATAAAATTGAGAATTTAAAAATAGCATTATAACATACCAGTATATATTAATATGGCATTTTTAAAGTTAAAAAAACTGATATTGCCAAAATAAAAAATACAATGAGAGAATTTTTTATGTCTTTATTATCTGGTTAATAAAAGACAGTGAGAATCTCATTTGTGTTTCAGTACTGAGTCTTTTGTGATACATTGCTTTGGTTAAAATATATGATACAAATCCAACTTTATACAGATGTGGTTGGAAAAGGAAGGAGGATTGCATTATAGCCTTTTAGATAATGTGGATATTCGTTGATACATCAGAACTTGACAAATGGTAGTTTGTTAAAGCTAGTTGCAGTTTGAACAAAATCATTTAAAAATGTATTTATCTAGCTTGTACTTTGAGTGATCTTTTATCCCTGCAAGATTTTATAATTATCATGCTTCCTCATTTAGAAAAGAGCTGGTTCACTGAGTTATGCAGATCTTTTAAATATTGACACATTTCATTAGTTGTCTAGCTACCTAAAAATCACATTTGTTAATATCATCACTGATCCCATCAGAAAACTTTGGGAAGCATTCAGTGAGCTCATGGTGGTAGATAGTGTTTTCAGTTATTTTAACTTCTGTGTGGTAAATGTGATTGGCTTTTGTGGATGTGATCTTGAATGTTTTATAATATAACAGAAATAAAGGATTTTGAGGGCAAAATTTTGTCTGGTATTAACCTTTTATACAGGTAACTTCCTAGTAGGGGTTGACTTTGTCCTCTGTGGTTGCTTCTTTATGTGAGAGTAGAGTATGTGTGTATGGAGAAAAGTGAGGTGGGTGGGTTTGTTTTGTTTTAGTGAACTAGTAACTTCAGGGTAGAGAGGAAGGGGGAGTTAGGAGGAGAATGGAAGAGCAAAGCTGAGTGTTGGGGGAGAGAAACGGGCCTCCTGTTCCAGGGAATCTGTTTAGGTACTTCCAGGTCTTGCTCATTTTGATCCTTACCTTGAATCCTACCAGTTAGACTGGGAGAGTATATTAATTATTACATTTGTTTTATAGATGAAAAAAAGCAAGACTCAGAAATGTCAGTTGAATTATCTAAAATCTTATGGTTGGCTAGTTAGAATGTGCACCAGTCCTTAGACCTGTCTCCTGATATGTGCTGATGTGTTTGTAACCACAAAGGTCTTGTTTTATTAAAAGACAAAATGGAGGCTTCTCATGGATAGAGCCAAAGGAATCTTTGGGGAAGTTGATGCATCATATGGCTACCTTGGATCAGATGAAGGTCTAATGGCAATATGCAGGGTCTTTCACTTTGGGACGCTTGGACTCTGCCCAAAGTTTGTTCATATGTCAAAGACTGATGAGATCACACAGTGCAAGAGGAGATCTGGAAAGGCTAATTCCATGTAATAGAGGCTTTCTGGGGGAGAGCAGGGCAGGCCCTAGACTATGTACAAAAGTATCTTGAGAGAGTAGAGAAGAAACTGTCTTGGCTGTATTCTGATGGGGTGGTGGTGGTAGGGCTGGACTGCTGAAGGCTTCTTCCAGAGCTTCCTGCCTAGACTTAGATGTTTTGAACTTTTTCCATCTGCCAAAGGAAGGGGAAGATGGGGGGGTGGTAGGGTTTGAAGGCTGTCAAGCATTCAGACATTAGAAATAGAGTCAGACTTTGTCTTATTGCCGGAGATGTCTATTCTCCGGGGACCTAATAACTAGAATTTTGATTCTAAGTTAGTGCTTAGATAGAGGAGCAACGGGAGTGATGAAGTAAGTTACTGGCAGGACTTGTTGACATAGCTACAGTTTTAATTCTGCATGATTTCAACCCTGCACGTGCTATAACTCCACTTTAACTGAGTGAGATTGTTAGATGTTGGGGAAAAAATGAAGCAAGGGGAGGAAGATAAAGTAGTGCAGAAAAGGCCACAAATGAGTAACACTGCTTCTTTTGATGAGAAATCTCTTGCAGATCACTGTCCTCTGTCTCCCCAGCTGTTTTACCCTGAGATTAAGTAGGAAAAAAATTAACCTTGCCTGTCAGTTGATTGATTTGAATCCTGTCCACCATAGAGGAGGGGAATCATAACCATTCCCTTTAGAAATTTAGTGCTTCTAAGGTGTCCCTAAAGGAGTTCACATAGCTTGGTGAAGAAATGTGAACAAATCAATGGATTGTATGGAAGATTGCTTTGTGATAGAGGAAGGTTTAAACATGGAAAATTGTCTAAGGTATTCGTTAGGTAGTACTTGGAAGATAATTTTTGGAAGCAGGACATGAATTCTAACAGATCACTATTTTGCTTTGTTTCTTCTTGTTTTCTTTTGGGGGAATTTCAACCCAGAGACTCACACTTCCTAGGCAGTCGCTCTACCACTAAGCTATACTCCCAGCTCTGCTTAGGTGTTTTTAATATTAAGGCCACTGGCCGGTCAGGCACTGGTCCTAGGTCATTGAAAACTTAGATCTGGTAGTGCTGGTCCTATTTTGGTTTTGATTTTGTTATGAATACCTGGAATCAGTCCGACTTCCAATTATTGAAGCTTTTATGTGCAGGGTATTAAGTATTTAATCCTCTAGGATATGAATGGTGGCAAAGCATATTTCTGAAATGTCCTTCCCTTACTCTTTCACTCCTTATTATGCCTGGAAATTGAGCTCTCTTTCTAATCCTGGATATATAATAGGTTCTCGAAAAGATCAAGGCAACCTTAGAGATCATTATTTCTCCTGTGTCTTAAGTGTAAGGAACCTAAACAATTAGCTTCAAACATTTATTTTGAAAATTTCAAAACTAAGAGAATAGTACGTGAAACCCTATTATTCATCACCCAGATTTAATAATTTTAAGATATTACCAGGTATAATTGTTCTGTGTAGAACACTCAACTGTGCTTTACTTTTCCTATATTACAACAGCCCCATGGGGATAGATACTATTGTCTCTACATCTTGAAAATGAGAAAACTGAAAGGCCCAGAGAGGTTAAGAAGTTTGCAGGTCACACCATCAGCAGCAGCCAACATTCAAAACCTGTGTCCTTACTGTCTACACTGCACTGCCTGCAAGTTTTGAAGCTTGTTTAATGTATATGATAAGCTGAAGTTGGATCAGGAAATCTGACTACTTCATTGTCTTTTGTATGAGTATTTCCTCCTTGACTTTTCTGTTATTTTTTTTTTTAAGAGAGAGAGAATTTTTTAATATTTATTTTTTAGTTTTCGGTGGACACAACATCTTTATTTTATTTTTATGAGGTGCTGAGGATTGAACCCAGCGCCCTGCGCATGCCATGCGAGCGCGTTACCGCTTGAGCCACATCCCCCAGCCCTTGTTATTCTTTTTGTACCAATTTTCTGGGCTTGAGGCCTGAGTGACATTTTTAACCCCGATGGACAGACTGTAGTATGAGAAGGGTGTGGGTGTGTGTGTGTTTGGGGGTGTGGGAGTCTGTTCTAGTGGAGATGATAGAGGTTCATTGTCTGTAGAAAATTTAGTAATAATAAAACTACCCAAAAGCCTGCTTCCATTTCCTAATAGGTCAGTAATGAAATATTCCTCCCCGCTTTTTTTGGCTATCTAAATAATTGCTATGGTGACTTGAGTTTTAATAATGTATTTGTAAGCCTCGGATGGTCACTTTGATTATTTATGTTTTGATTGATAAGTATATACTACTTGGAAGTTAGATCAGATAGTCCTAATTACTCAGTTGGCCCCCAACACTGGGGAGCTCAGGTGTACATACTCATTTTTTTTTTTAACATATATAAATGGCTTTTAGTTTTTAAATTTTTTTCTTTTTTAGTTTTTACTATTTTATTCTTTGTAGATATACATGATATTCTTTGTAGATATACAGTAGAGTATATTTTTGCATATTATACATACATGGAGTATAACTTATATACTGGTTGTATATTCATTTATGAATGTAGGAAAGTTATGTCTGATTCACTTTACTGTCTTTCCTAGTCCCATCCCCCGCTCCCTTCCCTTCATTCCCCTTTGTCTAATCCAAAGAACTGCTATTATTCCCTCCACCCCTTTTATGCACTCATTTTGAAAATGAGTTTTTAAGAGTTTTAAAATATTCCAACTTGCTTAGGATATTCACTTTTTGTGCATTTAGCCTCTGCTGTACTATATATTTCTATGTTGAAACAATGGATTTAAATAATAGTGGTGTTATTGATGATTATTATAATTCTTTCATTCTGTGCAGCCGTTTAGAGTTTTTGTCCATATTTTAAAATTAAAACAGTAAAAATGGAGTGTGAATTTTGAAGTATACTTTTATTTGGGTAAATGCAAATTTTAGTCCATATTGAAATATTTTACTGAATTTACATATCTATAAAATCGAAATTTATCACTTTAAAGATGTTAACTGATTGTTTTAAGATGAAAGAACAAGTCAAGAAATAATAGTTATTTTTAAATTTATTTTACTTTTTGGTACTGGGGATTGAATCCAGGAGCATTCCCAACCCTTTCTTAAATTTTATTTTGAGACAGGGTCTCTCTGAGTTGCCTTGGCTGGCCTCGAAATGGTGATCTTTCTGCCTCAGTTTCTGAGTAGTTGGGATTGTAAGCATACATCTTGCTTATCAGTTATTATTGATTTTTATGTAACCATTTCTGAAAATACTGTTTTTCTAAATACCAGGAGGCTATATATTAAGGATCCTTCCTAAGTATTGGATGTGCAAGGTATCCCAGTGAAGGCAGATGCTTTTTCTATGATTTATTTTTTTCCCTTTTTATTGGCACATTATAATTATAATATATGACAGTTGGATTTGTTATAATATATTCATAAATGCACACAATAAAACATTAAAATTTGATCATTTCCATTCCCCAGAAACCCCCCCCCCCAATCCCCTTATTCTATTCTACTGGTCTCCCTTCTGTTTTATTTTTTTTTTAATTTGTTCTGATTAGTTATAAATGACAGTAGGATGTATTTTACATTGTACACAAATAGAGTCTGTGATTCATTTTAAAAAATATATTGTTTACTTGTCAGTGGATCTTTATTTTATTTATTTATATATGGTGCTGAGAATTGAACCCAGTGCCTCACACACACTGGCAAGTGCTCTACCACTGAGCCACAACCCCAGCCCCTCATTTATTTAAGTGAACAGATTAAATTCTTTCATAGAAAGTGATACATAGCCATTACTTGTATTGAGGGATTACTCTGTCAGAAAAGACTAGTACTTTGATATACCTTTGTCTCACTTTGTCATTTGTTAGGCTACTCTCAGGCCTTTCTGCAGTGTTGACAGACTATGAGAGTAGTGAGGGCACCAACAGGGTTGCAAGGGTGGCTTCATGTCTTATTCTGGAGGGTGGGATGGTGAAGACCTAGGGGTGGCAGGACCTCAGCTGGAGTTCCAGCTTCTCTACTCTTTTTCTGCTGTCCCTTAAGGCAGTGGTTTCTAACTGATTTTGCCTCCTTGGCACATTTTCTTAAGATCTGGAGACATTCTTTTTTTTAATATTTATTTTTTAGTTATAGATGGACACAATATCTTTACTTCATTTTTATGTGGTGCTGAGGATCGAACCTGGTGCCTCACGCATGGTAGGCGAGCACTTTACCTCTGAGCCACAACCCCAGGCTGGAGACATTCTTAATTAAAACTGGACAGGGTTTGCTACTGATATGTGGTGAGTAGAGGGCTGCTGTTGAATCTTGAATCTCATATGGTACTCGGGATGTCTTCCTACCCCACAACAAAGACTTATTGGCCCCAGATGTCAATGATACTGTAACTTGTAGTATCTTTCTGATAGGATTATTGTGAAAACCATGGGAGCTAATAGATTTAAGAGCTCAGTAATATTATTACCTAATGATTTAACTTGTTGAATATAAAATTCAAAGGATGAAAAACCTGCTATGAAATACTCAAGACCAGTAGATTTGACATAATGTGGGTATTATTTATATTCTTAGTATTAGAAATGAATAACAATGCCTAGAATAATGATGTTTTATTTTTATTTTTTTAATTTTTAATACCTTTATTTCATTTATTTATTTTTATGTGGTGCTGAGGATTGAACCCAGGGTCTCGCACGTGTGAGGCGAACGCTCTACCACTGAGCCCCAGCCCCAGCCCTAGAATAATGATCTTGAATCAATATCTCAGTGTTTTGAGAATTACCATAAAGTAGGAAATTTAGCTAGATACCACGTAGAAATATTTTCAGTAGAAAACAATGTTTTCGGCCAAATATTTGTCAATGTTTTTTTAACTTGTCTGATCACAAGTCCCTGCTGTGCTAATTAGACTATATGATCTCTTGAAGATATTTACTGTGTCAGGGAATCCTCAATTTTAATAGTATTCTTAGGTGATTCTTAAGACCAAGCAAGTATGAGAAACAGTTCTTTTAGGTAGAAGAAGTATCCCTTTTCCCATCCCCAAGGTGGCATCTCTTTACAATTCTCAGGATGGCCTTGAACTCCTGGACTCAAGTGATTCACCTTCAGCCTTATGAAAAGCTGTGACTCTCTAGGGCTATGCCACCTTTACAATTCCTTATTGAATAACTCCGGGAATTCCTAGCTTAGAGTAAAGCTGGTTTCTTTTAACACTTTAATGAAGCTTTAATGTGGTAAGTTACATCCTGCATTATGGGGAGTTGGAGTAAAAATACAGTAAGTGCCGTTTCCCAAACTTATTTTACTATCCTCTTTTATTTAAACAGTAGCAATTTGATGTTCAGTAGATAAGATACTCTGAAACAATCAATTACAACAATTCCCTTCCTACAAATTCTAATTAAAGGATGGGAAGGTTTTTCTGTTAGTATTTTAGCAGAATAGTTACTCAGCTTTGTACTGCTCCAGAAGATAAGCAGATGGGAGTGACCCTGCAGTGGTGGGGTGGGGTTGGTATGTGTCATGACTCACAGAGGAGTTGAATATGCATTGATTTCATCTGGGCCTACACTCATGCACTGAGATGGCTCCAGGCCAGTCTTTTTTTTTTTCCCCCTAGGCCAGTCTTGTGCATATGGCCTGTTCTCATTCCCAGGGAGCACATAAGCTAGGGCACTTTCAAGTTAGTGGGGAGAGCTTTCTTTAGAAAGCCCTTCTCTGGGCTCGAGGCAGCAGTTCTGTACTCTGTGGATTCTGTTGGCTCCTCAACTGATGCACTGGGAGGGCTGTTTAATTTCTCCCCTAAATCAACATCCATGTTTGTCTCAGGAAGTTCCTGCCACTGTTCAGATGACTTATTAATTCCTTTTGGGCACTACTTCAGCTAAGAGCAATAATATCTAGGAACTCGCATGAATGTACAATGATCCATGGGCCTTTGTTCTCCACCGTGTGGATTGAGCTCATCTCTATTTTACAGTGGCAACAAGATAGAGCAGAGACCCAAGTAGGTCTACTGATAATTGATAGTCGCTAACATAACAATCTGGTTATTTTTATATTTCGCTCTTGTAATTTGAAAATGTTAAATCTGAAGAATGTAAATATGTATTTAAATTTTGGAATATTAACAATAAAACCTGTAGGTGTAGTTTATTCTTTTTAATGCTATATAGTATCCAGTTGTATCCTTCTATCCCATTTTACCTGTTCTCATTTTTTTCTAATTTCTCACTAATGCAAATAATGACTCCATGAATACTTTACAACATATCTCTGGAAGTACTGGGTAATAATGGAATTTCAAAATTTTGTGAAATATATGTAAACTTAGAACACTTTTATTCTTATCCTTTTTAATACTAATTGGCAGATAGTCATAAACCAAGATTAGGAAATGGGAATGGTCTGCCTCTCCCCTTTTTGCTGGCCATCAAAAGCAACAACATCAAGAACAAACCAATGTCTTTAGAAAGTCTTAAAGCAAGTATAAAGCTGACTGGAAGTCAGTCCACTTTTTCTTTTTTTATTTATGTGCCTGCTGTATTGAAAAGTGCTAGTTCTAGGACTCCCCCGAGGCAATCTTTTGTTGGTCTGGGTTCCAAATAATTGCTGTGGAAACTGTTGAGGTTTTTGTCTTACTTAAGTAAACATTGTTTTATATGGAGGTTAGATATTGTATAGTTTGTGTCATGTATGTGTATACAACTATTCTTCATGTTAGAAAAGTAAGTCCATGGTGATTTGTGATCTTGATCTCCCTTTATATGTAGTTTGTATCTCCCAGCCCTGTGGTATGCTTGTGGTACTGCTGTGCTCAACAGCTGATTCCAACATACAACCTTAGCTCAGCATTTCTAATTTTGTCTCTCTTGAGACTTCTGGAATTTAATTTGTGTTTAAAATTTAAAACAATGAAACAACCTAAGTTGTAATTTTGTTGTTTGGTACTTTCAAATTTTAGTTTCTGTGTGAAATAGTTTTGTATTAATATATGCCCCCAGGAGCAGAATTTGAGAATTAAGTTTACTGTACATTTTTACCAACACCTGATACTTCTTTATTTCTTTCTTTAAATTTTTATTTTTTTATTTTTGCACTTTTGGGGATCTTACCCAGGACCACTGGTACTTATTTTTAAGCAATTAAAAATTTACTTTTACTGTTATATTCCTAAAAGATAAAAAAGTTTTAGAATCCAGTTGTGTTTTGTAATGTGCATTATCAAAACATTTAGTGTTGGATATTGGGGTTGTTTGGTAAAGGAGAAAATTATTATTATTATTATTTTCTGAGAATGAGATTTTTAGTTACTTGGATTGAGAATGTCAATGTTCTTTGCTGAGCACTTGAAAGAGAAAACATCAGCCTTATATTGTCGATTCCAGTGAGCTTGAAGACATAATTTATTGGGAATACATGTGAATCCTAACATCATTACATTTCTGTGTTGGTGTTTCGTGTGATTTAAGTGTCTTGTTTCTATCCCAGCAATCTGAAGTGAGAATTAGAGGGGTAGAAATTGGTTGTGCTTTAGGGACTCTAGATGTATAATTCCAATTAGATTTAGGTGAAAATCGTGTCATGTTCCTGTGAAAGAAGAGAGCTGGTGACCTGGGATGCTTAACTTCTTACAGGCTGGTTGAGAAGTCATCTCTTACCCTCTGTGAATTTTTCCTTTTTTAAGTCTCTGTATTATGAGAGTCTGGAGCCTGTTATCCTTAGCTGCTATTAACCTGATGTGAGAAAAAAGGCAGATCAGAGTAGAATGGTATCACTAGTAAAGCATGATAGTATTTTTGGCTTGTAGGTCTCCCCCAGGAGAGCTATAAGTGTCATAGTTCTTAGACAATGGCAGGTAAACGGTGGGCCTCTGGTGCTCAACTTAGACTTATGGTTCTTTGATAGTGACAGTCTAGGTAGTATTTGTATTTTGAAGCTTTAAAAGTTAATTATATATTGCAGTATCCTTTTATGCCAGTTTCCATCATGAATATGGTACTTTATTTTTGGCTTTTACTGTATGGGAATGCAGGTTTAGCTAACTGGATGGCTGGAGAGTGCATAGAGTGATGACTTTGGTGAGTGCTTTTTGCATTGTGTGGCCTTCCAGTATTGTCAGACTTGAAGGGAATTCTAGTAGATTCTTGGGAACTCATCTTAATATGATAATGGTTTCTTTGGTAGGATTGATTCTGTATGGACAGTTCATTCTGTAGATAATGTCAAAATCCTTTAATTGATTTTTAATAATTTAGGCTAGTGAAACCTGTGCTTTTGTTGTGTTTTTTTTTTTTTTTTGCATGGGGTTGGGATGGGGATAGTTCTCTGAAAGCATCAGAATGAAAAGCTGGCAGTTACCTAAAGTGCAGTATTGCTTTTGTTTATCTTCATGTTTCCTAAATAAAAGTCTTTGGCCCCTTTAGTTGTTTCCTGCTATTGACTTGGATACATACTCAGGAGTGGGATTGCTGGATCATATGGTAGTTGTATTTTTTATTTTTTGAAGAACCTCAGTACTGTTTTCCATAATGACTGTATTAATTTTTCATTCCTACCAGCAGTTTAAGGATTCCCTATTCTCTGCATCTTCCCCAATATTTGTAATTTTTTGTCTTTTTGATAATAGGCCTTCTAACAGTAGTGGATGATGTCTTATCGTGGTTTTAATTTACATTTCCCTGATGATTAGTGGTGTTAAACATTTGGCCATTTGAATATGTTCTTTTGAAAAATGTATATTCAGTTTCTTTGCCCACTTTTAAATTGGGTGTTTTCTTGCCTTTTGATTACATTTAAGAAATTACAACTCCACCAGAAAACTTCTAGAACTCATAAATGAATTCAACAAAGTAACGGATATAAAATTAACACCCATAAATCAATTGTGTTCCTATACATTAGTGATGAATCAACTAAAAGAAAAAATAGGAAAACTATCCCATTCACAATAGCCTAAAGAAGAAAATTAGGAATCAATCTAACAAAAGAGATGAAAGACCTCTACAATGAAAACTATAGAACACTAAATGAAGAAATTGAAGACCGAAAGATCTCCCATGTTCTTGGATAGGCAGAATTAATATTGTCAAAATGGCCCTATCTACCAAAAGTGCTATACAGATTTAATGCAATTCCTATTAAATTTCCAAGATGTTCTTCATTGAAATAGAAAAAGCAGTCCTGAAATTCATTTGGAAAAATAAGAGGTCCAGAATACCCAAAGCAATCCTTATCAAGAAAAGTGAAATAGGAGGCATCACAATATCAGACTTAAATTATACTACTGAGCTATAGAAACAAAAATGACATAGTATTGGCATCAAAACAGACACAAAGACCAGTGGAACAGAATAGAAGACACACAGGAAAAACCCACATAAATACAGTTATTCATACTAGATAAAGGTGCCATAAACATTCATTGGAGAAAACATAGCCCTTTCAAGAAGTGGTGCTGGGAAAACTGGAAATCCATATGTGGCAGAATGAAATTGAGCCCCTCTCTGTCACCCTACACAAAACTCAACTGAAAGTGGATCAAGGACCTAGACATTAGACAGAGACTCTGTGCCCATGAGAAGAAAATGTTGGCCCAACTTTTCATCACGTAGGTGTAGGAACTGACTTCCTCAACAAGACTCCTAAAGCACAAAAGGTAAAATCAAGAATCAATAAATGGGATGGATTCAAACTAAAAAGCTGCTTTACAGCAAAGGAAACAACCTAGAACATGAAGAGAGAACCTACAGAATAGGAGAAAATCTTTGCCACCTATATCTCAGAGCATTAATCTACAAGATATAAAAAGAACTCAAGAAACTTAACACACACATGCACACAAAAAATAAACCAATCAATACATAGGCAAAGGAATTGAACAGACACTTCACAGAAGAAGAAATATGATCAGTCAACAAATATAAGAAAAAATATCAACATCTCTGGCAATTAGAGAAATGAAGCTTAAAACTACACTGAGATTTCATCTCATTCCAGTCAGAGTGGCAGTTATCAAGAATACAAGTAACAATAAATGTTGGTGAGGATATGAGGAAAAAGGTACACTCATAGATTGCTGGTAGGACTGCAAATTGGTACAACCATTCTGGAAAGCAGTATGGAGTTTTTCAGAAAACTTGGAATGGAACCACCTTTTGACCTAGTTATTCCACTCCTTGGTATATAGTCAAAAGGACTTTAAATCAGCATAATATAGTGATGTGGCCACATCAGTGTTTATAGAGCTTAATTCACAATAGCTAAGCTATGGAATCAACCTAACAGTAGAATGAATCAGACATATCTTTCCTATGTTCATATATGAATACACGACCAGTGTAACTCCACATCATGTACAACCACAACAATGGGGAGTTACACTCCATGGTGTGTAATACGTCAAAATAATTCTTTTATGTGTAACTAAAAATAACAAATAAAAAATACAAAACAAGATAATTACGGCAAGTGATCTATTTCTTTTCTTTCTCAGGATGTTGACTTCTTTCCCCCTTTATTGTCCTGAAGAGCTGAGGAGCTCTCAAAAGAAAACATAAGATTAGAATGATGGTTCTTAGGCCCATGGAGGACAGAAATGAAGAGGTTACTCTACACTTACAGTAACCAAGAAACTCAAGAAACCCTAGGCTGAAATAAGATTTTTTTTTATTCAGTATTCTGTTTGGTGCAGAGGTAGGACAAGGATGGGGAGAAGGCTTTCATAAAGTCCATTTATTCCACATGAAAAATAGGATGTCAGGTGATAATCCTAAGAAAAGGTGAGTAAAGAGATTAAGAAGAGGGAGGAGGGAATATACATGTACACGTTTCCTTAAAAGTGATTATATACATACAGTTTCCTTGTTTGTTAAAACTTATTGTGGCCAGTTTTTCAGAGTTTTTTTCCAAAAAAGCAAGAATAAATCTATGGAGTTTATATAAATAAATTTAGTAGTTAATGCACATAGAATTAAACATTTTCCTCCTGAGTATTCTGGCTGCTGGGATCCACAATTTAGTATTTAAAAGCCACAGATGGTTGATGGATTCTGAATGTAGCTTTAGAATTCCACAGTGGAGTGTAGCTTTCATGAAACTAATCAAATCAGGTGTGGCCCTTGCTCATTTGGCCTCAGACCTGCCCAGGTTTTGCTCCTCTGAGTCATCTCAAGTAAGCAAACAAATACAGGACTTGTACCCTGGGGGAAGCAACCCCTTTGTGCTTGTTCATGGTCTCTAATATTTCAGAATGTGGCCTTACAGATAACTGTGGGGCTCTTTTGACTCCTCATGAGAGCAATTCCAGAGGATCCCTTTCTGGCTTCAGACGAGTCTGCAGTTTTTCCTGGTATCACATTGTAATGTTACATTCCATCTGTATTTATAGAGTATCTCAGAGTAGACATTTCAGAAGGCCTGCAGAAGTATTTGCATATGTGGCACTTATGCCAGCAGAGTGGTAGTACTGGCCATTTTGGTATAAATGGGCATAACCTTGTATTTGTCAGTAGTTTGTCTCCCAAATCACAGCTCTTTTGACTGGTCAGTATGTGAAGGATGTTTTACAGGCAGGCACTGGAGACTTAATCTAACATGGTGAATGTGTATAATTTAGTTTGTTTATGCATCAAGCTGTAGGTTGATGTCCTTGATCTCCTTGTGAAGTATGGCTGATGAAATATTTGTAAGAATGAGTGTTCTCTTTTGACATATAAATAATAGCATTTGCTTACTAAAGGACTGTGTATTTTCTACTGCAGACTTAGTGGCTTAAAACAATACAGATATATTGTAGTTCTATAGTTTAGAAATCTGACATTGGATTGTCACTAGGCTAAAATCAAGAGGTAGACAGTACTGCATTCTTCTATGGAAGCTTTAGGGGAGAATCTGTTTCCTTACCTTCCCCAGCTGCTAGAGTCTGCCTATATTCCTTGGCTGCTGGTCCCCTCCAATCTTCAAAGCTAGTAACCTAGCATATCTTAAGTCTGTTTCTGTCATCACATCTCTTTCTTCTTTTGCTGCCTCCTTCCATTTTTAAGGATTTCATTGGACCCACCTAGATTATCCAGGATAATTTACTTTAAAGTCAGTTGATAGAAACTTTAATGCTATTTGAATTCTTAATCCCTTTTTGCCGTTTTGTAAGGTAATATATAGTTTTCCAGGGATTAGGACATGGTCATCTTTGGAGCCATTATTTTGCTTTCTGTAAGTTTTTTTGTTTTTCCATAGTACCCTGATGTGTACCAAGTTATATAAAAGTGGTCTATTTACATGTATATCACTCCTACTAGATTTCATAAACTCCAGGGCAGCACTATGTTTCATCTTTGAATTACCAGCATTACCACAGTACCTACTGCTCAGTGTTTGCCATTTGGGAATTTCAACTTCCTGATTTTATTTATGAACAAACTGAGAACTAGAGAATTGTAACTTCTATAGCAAAGTAGTGAGAATTCAAAAATCCCTTTTTATCTTGACTTTATAAAGCCATTAAGTGTCAGACTTGGCTCTTCTGTGCTTAGAAGGAAACCTGTGTGTACAATAAGAATACATTATTGTTGTGTGCTTTCATAAAGGCAGCATTTGATATTGGTCATGAGTGTAAAATAAAATAAACAAAATGAATCTATGCTTGTGTATCTGAAAACTGTTTTCCTCTAAACAGAGAATATCACTTATAATAAATCAGCTCAGTATTTAGTAAATGAAAAATCTTATACCAAACATTTATTGGTTTGCTTTTAAGAATTATAATTTCAGAATGTGAGAACTATCAGATTTTGTTTGTACAAAATATAGCATATAAATTAGCACAGAAGCATAACTTGATCTTGCTTTTATCATATATATTTGTATCTGAGTATAGATAAGTTCTTTTCAATTAATTTTCACTTTTTCTACATTTCCTTTTTGATGGCTTCAAAGATTAATAAGTAGGAGACAAACCTAGGCTGGAGAAACACCCCCAAACAGTTGCCCAGTATGCCTGCAGCACCAGCAGACAGTATCCTCACCCCAGGAATAGGAATGCTGAGAAAACCCAATTTAAGATTGGGTTACTTTGAGATGATTTTAAAATACAGTTGCATTTTTGTCGTATCTGTTTTGTTTTTTTGAAATTTATTATATCAAAGCTAGCTGAAAGAAAATAATAGGCTTTCTCAAGTTTTAATTTAAATGCTGGTTGCTTTGAAGATATATCTGCAGATTTGGTTTTGTTTTGAGCCAACAACAGGCAGTAATCAACCAATAAAAGGGCTTCCATACCTTAGAGCCTCTGGAACTTTCTGGGCCCTCATATTTCAATCTCATTTCTCTTTGCTTCCCAGCAGATGCTCAGGGCAGGACTCTACTTCCTTCAGTATTCTTCCGCTCAGCATACCTACCAAATATATCTGAGTCCCTTAGGGCCTTTGTGGTCGGCAATATAGCATAAGGTAGTGGTTTTCAAATTGTTTAGTTTTGGAAGTACTAGAATTATTGTATTTAAAAAAATAGTATCTTATGCAAATATTCAAGATACGTTAAATGAATTAAAAGTAAGACTGCTCAAGTTGAAGCTAAGTGGGAACCCAGAGCCTTCCTTGCTGAGAGATGGAGCCTGAGGCCAAGCATCTAAGGATCTCTGTTAGGAACACAGAACCCAGCCAAAAAATTCTAGCAGAGTAAAATGAGTATACTCTATACCACTTACCACTACAAAATATAGCATATAAAATAGCACAGAAGCATAACTTGATCTTGGTTTTATCACATGTATTTGTGGCTTACTAGATGGGTAGGATATGTGACTTTGGGCAAGTTACTCTAGTTTTCAGTTTTCTCATCTTTAAAATGGGAATTATAATATATACCTTACTGAGTAGTTGAGAAATTAGATAAGATGATGTTTGTCTAGCAGGTTCTCAATAAATGGTAGTTGCAATTATTGATTTTTGAGAGTTTCTTGTCTACCCCTTCCTCTCTCTTCTTATTGTTCCACTTCTCTTACACTTCCCCTTTTCCCCCGCTCCTGTTTTTATTTGCCTAACTAGTACTGGCTACTTCTCCTATGACCATCTGATATATGATTCTCAGTCTTCTCTAAATTTCTATAATACTTATTATTTATTTTGTGAAAATGTCTTCAGAATGGCATTTTCTGTATTATAAAAGAAATATGTTTATTGCAGAAAAAATACCTAAACCTGTGTGTTAATCAGCTTTATATCCCTGTGGCAGAATACCTGAGAAAAACCAAGGTCAGATTTATTTTAACTCATGGTTTCAGAGATTTAATCTGTTGTCAGATGGCTTCATTTTTTCTGGGCCTGTGGTGAGACAGTACATTATGGTAGAAGGCATTGTGGAGCTCAGCTACTTATTTCATGACAGTTGGGAAACAGAGAAGCGGGGGTTAGGGGGAAGAAGGGGCTTGGAACAAGATGTAGTTTCTAAGATTATGTCCTCAAGGACACTCCCTTCAACTAGGTTCCACCTTCTGCAGTTTCTACCACTCCCCTGTAGTCTATTTAGCTATGAATCCATCAGTGGATTAACCCACTGATGAGAACAGAGCAGAGCCCTTACAATCCAGTCATTTCCCAAAGGCCTCACCGCTGAATCTTGCCCATTGGGAACCAAGCCCTCCACAAATGAGCCTTGGGTAGTCACTCCACATCCAAATTGTAACAGTCTAAAAGAAAATAACTATAGGATCTTTAAAGACAGTATCTCGCTCATTCACTTTGTTATAGATCTTGATTGACTTTTATTTGTAATTTAATTTAGTTTATGATCTAATTGGCTTTCATTTGTGATTTTAGAATTGGGTAACACCTCATTTCTATAAAATAGAATGAGTGTTCCCAGGAACTCTCTTTTTTATTGATTTTTCCTTTGATCACCGTGTATAGTAGGAATCACTCACTTCATGCTTAATGATATTTATCATAGAGAAAACTTATTCATTCTATGAGCATTTTTAAAAATTAGCTAATTTAAAAAAATTTTTTGATTTTTTTTTTTTTTTGGCAAACAAGGAAAAAGTGTCTCCCATGAAGTTGTGTTCATAAAGACCAGGGAAAAGCCCTGTTCTAGGTATTGTGAGAGAGAAAAGTGGCCCTGGAAAGGATTCCTTTCTTTAAGGAGTTTACAGTTCAGATGTGACTGAGTGCTTTAAAAAGCAATATAGTTGGTGGTACAGGTACAATACCTTGTATAGATGAGGAGGTAGGTCCAGCAGGGGGTGTGGGAAGACTTTGAAGGCATTGGGATTAGAATCTGTTCTCAAAGTGAGTAAGAATTTTCTGTAGATGTCACACGGACACAGAGAACATTCTGGTGGTGGGGAGATGGGTAGGGGAAAGGTAAGGGTGTAGGAAAGTATAAGACACGCTTGGTCTAATTTTTTGAGTTCTTTGTATACTCTGGATATTAGGGCTCAAACAACCCAATCAACAAATGGGCCAAGGACCTGAACAGACACTTCTCAGGGGAGGACATACAATCAATCAACAAGTACATGAAAAAATGCTCACCATCTCTAGCAGTCAGAGAAATGCAAATCAAAACCACCCTAAGATACCATCTCACTCCAGTAAGATTGGCAGCCATTATGAAGTCAAACAACAACAAGTGCTGGCGAGGATGTGGGGAAAAGGGTACACTTGTACATTGCTGGTGGGACTGCAGATTGGTGCAGCCAATTTGGAAAGCAGTATGGAGATTTCTTGGAAAGCTGGGAATGGAGCCCCCATTTGACCCAGCTATTCCCCTTCTCGGTCTATTCCCTAAAGACCTAAAAAGAGCATGCTACAGGGACACTGCTACATCGATGTTCATAGCAGCACAATTCACAATAGCAAGACTGTGGAACCAACCTAGATGCCCTTCAATAGATGAATGGATTAAAAAAAAATGTGGCATTTATACACAATGGAGTATTACTCTGCATTAAAAAATGACAAAATCATAGAATTTACAGGGAAATGGATGGCATTAGAGCAGATTATGCTAAGTGAAGCTAGCCAATCCCTAAAAAACAAATGCCAAATGTCTTCTTTGATATAAGGAGAGTAACTAAGAACTGAATAGGGACGAAGAGCATGAGAAGAAGATTAACATTAAACAGGGATGAGAGGTGGGAGGGAAAGGGAGAGAGAAGGGAAATTGCATGGAAATCGAAGGAGTCCCTCAGGGTTATACAAAAGTACATACAAGAGGTAGTGAGGGGAAAGGGAAAAATAATACAAGGGGGAGAAATGAATGACAGTAGAGGGGGTAGAGAGAGAAGAGGGGAGGGGAGGGGAGGGGGGATAGTAGAGGATAGGAAAGGCAGCAGAACACAACAGACACTAGTATGGCAATACGTAAATCAATGGATGTGTAACTGATGTGATTCTGCAATCTGTATATGGGGTAAAAATGGGAGTTCATAACCCACTTGAATCAAAGTGTCAAATATGATATATCAAGAACTATGTAATGTTTTGAACAACCAACAATAAAAAATTAAAAAAAAAAAAAAGACACGCTTGGGTAGCCCTTTTTTTACTGAAAGGAAAGGGAGCATTCTGGTCCTTGGTAGAAGAGCAGGGAGAAGGGGAGAAAGGCAGGAGAGCCCTGCCTAGAGGTTAAGGTTAATTCTGCAGAATGAGAGTGGAGAAATGAGATGACCAGGTAACAGGGCAGCCAGAGAGACTTGGGACATAGAGGCCAAGAAGACTTTGTGTGGCCATTGCAGAACTTATCCTAGGTCACATTCTCTCTCTGACCAAACTTTAGTCAGGCTCCTCTGAGCCCTCTTTTTAGGTAAGCCTCTTTCTTGAGCCTGTCTAGCCTACCTAGTTTTATTAGGAATATTGCTAAGTCAGTTTAGGGGGATTCCTGCCTCATCTGAACACTCTGTCCTGCATTCAGTACATTTAGTAAGACTCCTTGCTAGGGATTGAACTGATCAGGGCTTCATGCATGCTAGACAGTTGCTATACCTCTGAGCTATACTCCCAACCCTTGGTAAGCATCTTGTTAAATTGTTGTAACAAAAATCTTCCTACCCTTGATGTGTCTCTCCTTTTTGTGATTTTCCATCCATTGGTCCCTCATTCTACTAACTGTTTATAAATCCCCAGTTGTCTTTGCATGTTCTTAATTGAGCTGAATCTCTCTTCTATATTAATGGTAGTCTAGATATCTACAACAACAGTCTAGTTAGAGTCATCTTTACCATTTTAATGAGTATCAGAATAATTTTTTTTCTTTAATACATATCTAGTAGAGGGATGCTCTAATAAATACATGGTAAATAGAGTTGACTTGTGTTAGGAAGAGAAAATGATCAAATACAAGTGTTTTCTTCCTAGTTGACCTGGGCTTTTTATTGACATTGTCCTTAGTGTGGTATCCTGTGCTATTATTTATTCAGAGAGAAATTGTGGCCTACTTGCTTATCTGTGAGTCAAGTGTGAATTGTGCTATTTAGTACATCTCTTCCCTTCCTTTCCTTTTATCCCTTGTCTTTCCACCTTCCACTTTTTCTGTACCCATGTCTTGGGAACACCTGTCTTACTCATAGGATGTTTTCTGGAGAATTTATGTAAAGACTGGTGTTGATCTGTAGGCTCCATGCAGCTAGTTTTCACCTCACTGACTTTTTCTCACATTTTCTCTCTCCTCTGGTTCTCATCCATTCTCAATGTCAAGAGGCAGCTGACCAGTGAGCTGTACCTGTGAAACCAGAGTCAAGAACTTCTCATCCAATGACAATGGAAATGAAATCTGGCTAAAGAGTACGAATACACAGGCAAGACTTTAATTGGGTAGAGGAAAAAGGTGAGGGGGCTCACCTCCAGGAGAAGGAGACCAGCTGGCCCACAAATAAAGGAAGGGGCTAGTTTTTTATTGAGTAGCTGAGGTAGAGACAAATTCTTGGAGGCATCTTGGTGACATCCTGTACCTGTACCCAGAGGGGAAAAGGCACAATCCATACACTACTGAAAGAGTGGGTAGGGTAGGGAAAGATTTTAGTGGGTAACAAACAATTTATGGATTAGGCCTTAGAACCTATGTGTTTTGGTCATGGCTGTCTCAGCTTTAGCTCCTGCTTGCATTTACTAAGCTTTCAGGCCATTCTCCCAAGCCTTTTTATGGTGGTGAAGGCTTTATTTGGTAAGTAGTCAGGAGGAGAAGGCAGTGGAGATGTCTGCTGACATTTAAGAAAACAGTTGTATTGAGGCAGGGGTATGACTTTGGGTGACTGGGATGAGTTGACCCTTTCTTTGAAAGTCTGGTTCGGTGAACCTGTTCTTTGTTCTTGGATACTCATTGTAACTTGTGTGCCATTCTTTTAATCAGAGCTGGGAAATGGACTCCTTGCAGCAGAGTGCCTTACCTCCTGCCTTCTTCCAGATGTTTGAGTCTGTGGCTCATTAGTGCTGTGATCTCCCCACTTCTCCTCTTAGACCCATCTGGGTGTTTTCAGATTTCTACACTACTAAAGTTCTTCCACTTTTAGAAGCCTAATGGGGACAATTTATAGGAATGGGTTAATGGTGAGAATGCTGAAAGGAACTGCCCAAATGCCCTGATTAAGTTAACATTTGCATTTTGGCTGTCTTTAAGAGAATTTCACAGGATCATTTGCATTCTCAGCTGTCTTTAAGAATTTCACACTGTGAAAAGCCTCATAATTGTGATTTAAATTGTTAGAAAAAACCATTCTTTTGACTGCAGACTTCAAGAGTTGCAATTGTTTAAAAAAAAAAAAAAAGACACCATAGGGAAAGGGGCAATAGGTTGATGGCTGAGAATCAAATTTCAAATTGAAATATGTGGGTCACATTGGTACATGGCCCTGTGCAGTGTTTGGGCCAGTCAGGGGTGCTGGGTATGGCTCTGTGATGCCCACCCTGCAGCTAGTTCTCAGCCAGACTAGTTTTTTTGATGTTTTCTCTTGCAGACCCAGACCCTTGTTAATATTTAAAGTATCTGTGACTACTCACACCTTTTAGTCCAGGAATTTTGTTTCATTTTTAGAGCAAGTTTCTCATTTCTGACTTAGCCTTACTTTGTGACCACCATGGTCTCTATAAAATGACATGGCCAGTATATCCAGTAGAATACATTCTATTGGAGGACTCTGTATTAAAAAAAAAAAAAAAAATTCTGACTTTTGATTTGGGAGGCTGAGGCAAGTTTGAGGTCAGCCTTAGCAACTTACCAAGGCCCTGTCTCAAAATTAAAAGGATGAGGGATGTTGCTCAGTGGTTACAGCAACCCTGGGTTCAATTACCCACCAGCCAAAAAAAGGAAAAAACCAAGCTTGACAGTAGTTAAATGTAGAAACAGATTTTATTTAGGAAAATGATTGCAGTAGGGAAAAGGCATCCCAATATTAGAACAGGGCTCAATTCTGAATATAGCATAGGCAAGTGGGAATTTATAGCTAAGGTGCAGGGATGGGGGTGTGGTCAGTAGATGGAAAAATTACTAAGAGAAAACTTCAGGGTAATGGGAATTCTAGCTAAACTTACCTAGTAGGATTCTTGCTAAAGATAGGATGAGGTGATCAGACATCATCTGGGAGATGGTGGAGAATGAAGAACCTCACCAGGTATCAAGGGTGATGAGATATCAAGAGTGGGGATTCTGGTTATATTTCCTTAGCAGGATTCTTGTGAAAGCTGGATGGACACAGAAGTCCAAAAGTCTTGAAGCTTAGTTGGGGAGAGTGTTCAGAGGAGCCTGACTAGAATTTGGCCAAGGAGCAATTCATCAGTGTCTGACTCTGTGTTATTTTTAGTTTCTTTTGGGTCTTTATTTTTTGTCTTTGAAAGCTTTACCTTTGGCTGCTCTGGGTGCTTCTCAAAGGCTTGGTTTAGGTTTGGGGAGTTAGTGACTGCTTCTCCATGGAGCAAGAGAACTCATTTTCTGCAGGGGGAAGTTTAAAGCTGCCCTCAGCTCGTCTAGTATGTGGGTATGTGAGTGGGTCTTTGGGGCCAGAGAAGCACCCAACAAGGGATTTTGCTCTCAGCCTGTAAATTGCTGTGTAGTATTGCAGTTATCTCTTCCTGTGTTCCCCTTCTGCAAGCTGTTTTCCAGGGGACTAGGATCTTGGTAAGATCTTTTATATCTCTTCTCTTAAGTATAGTGGTCTGCACATAGCAATTACCCAATAAATACTGTATTAGTCAGCTTTTGTCACCACAACAAAGTACCTGAGACAGCTAACTTAGAAAGAAAAAGGTTTATTTAGCTCACAGTTTTGCAGGCTTAATGTCCAAATAGTATATATAATACAGACCCTAGTGAAGGCCTCATGGTGTAAGGTGAAAAATGCAGGAGGAAGGGATTATATGGCAAGACAGGAACCAAAGAGAGCCGGGTGGGGCCAGGCTTATGCTTTTATAACAGTCTTCTTGCAAGAACTCAGGGGTCTCATTAGAGCTACCTTAATACCCAGTGACCTAAGAACCTGTTTGTAGGCCCCACCTCTTAGGGGGTCAACCCCTCTCAGTAGTACCTGGAGACAAAGCCTCTAATCACATGAACCTGGTGAGACATAGTTAAACTACATTCGAACTATAGTAGTTCATGAAGCAATAACTGCTAGTTTTTGAAAATTAGACTTATCTCTTTAAAATCCATGGTAATGCCATCAGGGATCATGGAATACAGAAAACGGTAGATAGAGCTTGAGAAAAAGAAAAGACTTTCTTGACAAATAGTTTAATTCTCACTTCTTCCCTAGCCACTTACCAGACAAGCTGGTGTTTCACCTGCCTCATTTGTGCTCATCCTTCCTAGTTGAAGAATGAGAAGGGGCAGGCTGCCAAGAGGAGGAGTAATCTGAGGCCTGGATAATCCTTGGATTGTATAATTAGCTCTTTTCAGCTCTAAGCTGTTGAATGATGTGCAGTCTTATATGGTACCATCAGTGGGCCAGGTGCTTGGTGTTTCCACCAGCTCCCCAAAGAAATTATTTCCTCCCTTCTGGGTTCTCTGTTCTATTGGGTTGGGTGGGAAAAAGAACTCTAGCTTTGCTTTGTGGGGTTGGTGAGATGTTCAAGGTAGTTTCACATGGGCTGCAGGGACATTTAGAATGAGAGAAGAGGATTCCTGCCTGGAGGGGATGGGTACATGCGGCTGTGGGAGTGGTTGCTGGCAGATATCCAGTGTTGCTGGGGATGGTGTGGCATCATCCCTGAAGTTCTCTGCTTGCTCTCCCCCACGAAGCTCTCCAGGTAGTATTCACGTCCTCTACTAAAGGATGTACATATGGAACATTCTTTTTCTTGAGGGTAAATGGCCTTTTGTAAGTTTCCTGTAAGCTCTGTGTTTCTTACCATCTCTAGTCATAAAGGGTTGTAAAGTCATAAAGAGTTGTAATCCCATTGCTACTTGGGTGGGGGAAATATGAAGCTCTTGAGTCAGATCACTTTTTCAGCTTTCTGAAATTCTGGTGTCAAGCTTCCAGGTGTAGGTTTGAAGTAATGCATATGTGGAAGCTCCAGGTACCCACTTGGCCCCTATACTTTATAATATCCCCTTCTTTTCCTTCCCAAGACTGGACTCTTCATCAGTGCTATGTGGACTCTTGTGCAGAATATACAAGATAAACTTGGAGCCAGCAGGAAATATTTGTATTCTGAGGAAGAAAAGCTGTGACAAAACTCAGATGTTCAGAGGAGTTTTGGGGTTAAGCCTGTGTTCAGGCTGCAGTGATGTCTCTGATAGCTTCCTTGCTTCACATTTGCCTATGGACATAAATAGCTTTATCTTCGTGGTTTGAAGTCCTGACAACTAAGTGCAGTAGTTTTTGTTATTATTTTGAAGCAAAGATTGGCCCTTGGGAATCCTAAGGAGCTATCACTTGTCTTCTTTTTGCCATAGTTCAGGGATGTTGCTTTGAATTGACTGCTTAGTTGAGATTGACCAAACTAAAGAAAGAAAAGTTTTGATTATGTCCGAGATACCAGACACCATTTCAGTGCCGTGGGAACTGTGTTTTCTTCCACCTGGCCTGTGTGCATGTCCTTTCCCTTCCACTCTCCTTCAACATCTCTCTCTCTCCCCCTCTCCCCCCACTGTTTTGGTGATACTGGTGATTGAACCCAGGGATGCTCTATCACTGAGCCACATCCCTAGCCCTTTTTATTTTTTATTTTGAGAATAGGGCCTTACTAAGTTGCTGAGGCTGGCCTTGAATTTGGCAGTCCTCCCGCCTCAGCCTTCCGAGTTGCTGGGATTATGGGCTTGAGACACTTTGTCCATCAGGCATCTCATTTTGATTCCTATGTGGATTGAAGAGAGGATCCTAAAATGCTAACTTTCACTTTGGGTTAAGATTCTCAGAGGGAATGATGACTGCCGCGTCCGGCTAACGGAGCCGAGTCCGGCGAGGGACGGCGGGGTTAAAAATACACAGGACACCAAGGTTCTTCATCCAGGAGGGAGCGTGTGCGCGCTTTATTGCCAAATTTGTTCCCCTTATATATCTTTTTAACAGCTGCGGGAAATTACTCAAAAGTGAGGAGGGGAGAGTAATAACTGCGTCCTTGGGTTACCATCACGTCACCGTCCCCTATCAGGAGGCTCGAACAGGTCAAGATGTTCCCGAGAGGCACATATGTGCGAGGCAGATAAACAGGGAACCGCAAGCCTGCGTCATGGCCTTGTGAGCTGGCCACATTGACATGCATAACAAAGAACTGGGGGTTGAGTCCCCAGGGGCCAGGGCGGGCCTGCTACCAGCAGATGACCTAAAATATAAGGAGTCACTCCCTCTGGTTGCATGCCTGCTTTCAGGACTGGAGGGAAAGGGAAAAGTGCGAGACTATATTCTGTTCTTGGAGTAGTGGGGAAGGAGAAACACCCTAATCCACATATGGAGCTGGTGGTAGCCTGAGAGTAATACCTGGGCTTTCCTGGGTACTGTGGAACTGAGAGTAAATTCAGGTGATCAAGGAGTGTGACCATAGGCCAGTAGGAGGTCTCCCTCTACCATGTGCTACTGTGGAGCCTGACTCTGGTTGGGAGCTGATGTGGCCTGTTTTGTAGTGAATGAGGAGACTGCTATGATCCTCATAGCAGCCCCCTTCCCCCCAGCACCGCTTGCTTGCTTGCTTCCTTTCTTCCTTTCTTCCTTCTTTCTTTCTTTTTTTTTTTTTGAGATGGAGTCTCACTATGTTGCTCAAACTGGCCTTGAACTTCTGGGCTCAAGTGATCCTCTTGCCTCAATCTCTCGATTAGCTGGGACTACAGGCATGCCCTACTACTATATCCAGCTTTGATCCTGATACTCTAAATTGCAAGATTGAACAAATGTCAGAGAGACAGAAGTGGCTCAGCAGTCAGCAGGGTCCTGAGTAAACCTCATCTAGATACAAGTTGCATTCCGTAGAAATTATCAACTTTTGTCTCCTTGTATAAAGAATTTCTGCTCTTTCCTCTAAGCAGGTAATTTTGTCATGGTTATAGAGCCCTGTCCAGTTGAGTTCTAGTAACTGAGACCAACAGTTTTGTGTGATTAGGGCATTGTCAAATTCCCAATGGTTAAAATCACTTGCCATCCAGTTCAGTATATGTCAATCTGTAATTCATACTCCTCTGACCATAGTTTTGCTAACTGCTCTTGCAGTGGGTCTCCTTGTATTTTATAAAATGCACATAAATTTTTGTCTCTGAACCATCTTGAAGTGGATAGTTAATTTGCAGGTGAATATTCGTCAGTTCATGTTTTTTTCTTTAAAACCACTAAACATGTACTTAGTTTCCATTTTATAGTTTAACCAAAGCTCATTTGTAGAGTAAGGTTTCACTAAGCTGTTCTGAGAACCATGGCAGGTGTGGCCTGGCATAGTTATGAGGGCCTGGTTGGCCTGACAGAGCTGCCTTAGATGGAGGCAGACACATGAAACACTGGGATCCCATGATCCTTTAGTTCTATCCCATAGATGGACCTACATGAGCTAGGCTTATAGCAGACTTGCTGTAGCAGTGCTTTTTGAGTTCTAAACAAATGTTCCATAAATGGACCTTCAGAACCTGACTCATGTGAAATTTTGGAATAAATGGATCTCTCATATTTTCACTTGTTACATTTTATAAAGCTTCTGCTTCAAATGTAGGCTTGTGTGTGCTTGATGGTAAGGGTATTAAAGGCGTCTTAGAAGTGAGGGTGTATCTCTAAATAGTCCCCTGGTGTGTTGAGTCATTCCCTGATGTGCTGTGAAGGCTCAGGACTGCTTGTTTGGTTGCCAACTTAGGTCAACTGCCCATTGTTCTTTTCCCTGTGCAGGATGCTTGCTGGTATTTATTCTACCCTTTTCTGGAAGCCTTCTGCTCCACTACTGGGTTTGAGATAGGATGGCACATGACCTCAGGTCATGAGCTTGCCTGTTTGTTTAGCTGACATGACTTTTAAAATTCAAGAGCAAGCTTGGTTCTGTGAAGAGAAATGTAGGCTAACCCATTTTCCTCCATTGAAAAGGGAATAGTGTCTCTTCTGCAGTGTATCCTTTATTTTTATGTATATGGTATTGACAGGGAAATATGTAACTGGATTCCCTCTTAAGAGATCCCAGTAATACCATCATTACCTCATGCGGAAGAAAATTTTACTACTATTACTTTGAGAATCCTGAGAAAGCTTTCTTCTATAGACTAGGGACATTCTGGCTAAACACAGGATTGACCTCTAGACTGGTGTTTGCTTTTGTTTTCAGAATAAGGCGCATGTCTAATACAGATAAAATTAAATTGAAAGGCCAGGCAAATTGTTCTCTGGTTAATATGGGAACACGAAAATATGTGGAGTAGGAGTCTCACTGAAGCCCCTAGGATATGCTACATGTATCCCCTGACAACTCCCTGCTTCCCAACACAAATTCCTCTTGCCTGATTTAAGCCAGGTAGATAGCTTTTCTTTGTATTCGATTTCCTTCTAGCACTACATGATGTGGGCAGTTTATAGAGGAAGCCTCTTGGAATTTGTGGAACACTGCAAAACTCATTCTTCTATTTTGATGGAAAGACATTTTATTCAGAATCTCCTTGGGACAGTGCTGGGTGTTCTGTTCTCATTCTTGCAGGAAGCTGCGCAGTTACCTCTTCTCAGCCTTCCCCCACCTTGGGAGTGAATGTTGGGGCATTTAAGTTGCTTTGAAATAGTTCACAAGGGGAAAACATAAGCCATCCTTGTATGGAGCCCTGCAATTGCTTACTGGATTGGATTCCTTGAAATAACCTCATGTACTTGCTTAAGAGTATGCTTTGTTGGGAAAGCATATTTCTGTTCCAGAAAACTTAAAGTGTTTTTCTTCATCAACTTCTCTACCCACCCCCAACTACCAGAAGATATTTCCAGAGTTTAGAATTTAGTCCAGATTAATGGTACAATATGGACCAAAGCAATATTTTTTAATAGGGAGAGTTCAAGTACATGAAAATGAGGGAGCTTCTTTTCCCTCCCCCTGGACTGTAACTTGATTTTCCCTCTCTCTTCTGGAGTTTTAAAGCATTTTGGAATGGGATAGTTGATGATACAGGTTGGGCAAGGACCAGTTGCTGTGGAAACCCTAGTATAAATTTCTAGATTGTCTTTTTTTCTTATTTTCATAGTAGGCATATCATGGCATTGATTTGTTATTTCACTGTGCACTTTCTTTGCTTCTTTTGAGGGAAAGAGAAGGTAATAGGCAAGAAAAGAGACTTTAGAATGTTGTACTCTTTGGAATTCTGAAATAAACTGTAGTCTAAGGGACATGCAGAATCATCCAGAGTGAAGGCACAGTGGCTCACAGAGACTCCTGCATAGGAGGCAGTTGAGTTTTAGCTATGTTGGGCAGCATGGTCTCTAGTTTTGTGGAATTTTATAGTGAGTGCCATATGCTTAAAGTCCTTGGCTTCTACCTGCCCTTGTGATGGCCGGACAGTTTAGGAAGAGTGGAGAAAGGCAGTTGAGGGCAGAGGTGGGTGCAAAGGTCTGTGTAAAATTTGCTCACACGGGAGAGAAGGCTACAGAAGTGGGTTTTTTTTTTTTTTTGGTGATAATGTTTATCTGTCTAGTTAAATCATCATTGCATGGGGAATGATATTAAAACCCTGGAATCTGCCAGAGAAAATCCTTGTGCTTGTTATTCCCCAAAATTAAATGATTACCTATCATTCTCTGTGAACAGCTGGAGCAAAAATTTGTTTTGCTAGGAGAAGGATCAATTCTGAATTTTCCAAAGTATTTAGAAAAAAAAATTTTTGTAGTTGTAGATACTTTTATTTTATTTGCTTATTTTTATGTGGTTCTAAAGATCAAATCCAGCACCTCCCTTACACATGCTGGGCAAGCACTCTGCCACTGAGCTACAGCCCCAACCCCCAAACTTTTTTTTTTTTTTTTTTTTGAGGAGGGGAGAGAGGAAGTGGCTAAAGTGGCTAAAGCAAAAGCATCTTTCCTTTCTCCCTCTGAGGGGAAAAAAAATTATTTTTTGCTCGAAGTTAGTAGGAGTAATATAGTATAATATAATGGGGTTTAGGAAAATTTGTTGTTTAAACAAAGAAGAAATAAAAAATCTCTAGCTTTACTGGAGACTAGGGAAGGCAGGGTAAACAAGGGCTTAGATTAGCAGTTGATTAAAATGAACAGAGCAGATTGTTTCATCATTAATGACTCCACTTATATTCTTTCTTTCTATTACCACTTAATTCTTGTTTTTGTTTTCTGGATATGAAGAAAAACAAAAATAAAGAATTATCTTTCGCCTCAACCCAAACACAGAGATGAAAGCAGAAGTCAAATTTATCTTAATAGCCCATTACTAGGCAAAGAAAGAAACTGTATTAAGGAGTCTGTTTCTTCCTTCAAGGATTGTTAGGTTGTGCTTTGCAGCCAGGAATTATCAAGCTTCTGACACCAGTCCATCTGGGGGCTGCAGTGCACTGTGGCCAGCTGCCTGATGGTATAGGGACCACATCTGCTGTGCTGATCCCACTTGAACACTGGCGCAATTCCCTCCTCACCAGCTGCATGCCGATGAGCTGGCTGTGGTGGCCAGGTCAGAACAATGAAGCTGCTTTGCTGCCTTTTTTTCAGATCTCTGCCTGGGAGAGTTTAGTTGGGTGTGGGCGTTGGCCATGGGGGACGGCATGCTGCCATCCCAGCTGCTGTCTGGGTGTCTGAGGCAGGGCAGCTGCATGTGCCAAGAAGTTTGAATCGGTGTGAAAGTGACTATAGGCAGATGGGAAATAACAGCTGTGAACAGAAAATGCCTGGTGTCCTTCTTTCTGGAGACTGTGGCAGAGTGACAGGAGATTGAGGAACAGAGCTGAGGACAGAAAAATGTAATTCTAAAATTAAAAAAAAAAAGTACCCTAATCACCCTGATTTTCAGGTGATTCCCTGAAAAGAAAAACACAGTATAGGAAACAGGTCAAAGAGCGCACATTAAATTAAAATAAGGTTAAAAAAAATAATGTACACGCGTCTGTGTATCAATAGAGATATTCTATCCGTATGTGAAAAAGTAATTCATGAGTTCTTATATACAGTCATAAGATAAAGCAAATCATGTACTCATTTTCCTGAAGGGACAGACAGCTTCTGTGTCCTGTGGACTTACCAGTGTGACTTTACTTCTAGGCAGAGAACTAAAAAGTCGTATATAGCAGTTAGCGTTGGGTGTTTAGGAGACCAGTACTAACCTAGAGCACATGTAATTTCAAACAGATGAAATCAGCACAGATGCACTATATTCAGTTTTGAGAGGATTGCCAGACAGGGCAGCCAATGGAATGCTCAGGACCTCTGGTCCTTGACTTGGAGCTGCATCAGAATGACCTGAAGGTTTGCTTCTGATCTAGAGGTTCAGAGTAAGGCAATAATTTGCATTTCTAATGAGTTCTAGGTGACACTGACTTTGCTAATCTCATGAACTAATGCTAGTTAATTTAATGTTGCTGGATTTGGGGAGGACATAACTTCTGGAAAAAAATAGTGAAGTTGATTGTGTTAAATAATCAGGAACTAAGATGATAAGCATAATTCTTAATTCTGAAGCACCACAGAATTAGGATTGATAGCTAATGATGTTGAATGGTTGAATGAGGTTTAGTTTAAATGATCTTTGTGTGTTGGAAAGGTCTAGCAAATATAACGTGTCTGCAGCCAGTTACATACAAGAGGCTTGAAAATAATCTTATGGAATAAAGTCTTAAGGATTGGGTTGACCATGGTATTATTTGAAATAAAATTATGGTAGACTCTCTCTCTCCCACCTGACACACTATCTCCCTTTCACCCTAACCTGAGAAAGAAAAGAAAAGCCAAGAAAAATTTTATGTTCTTCTAAAGGATTTCTGTCATGGTCAGGCCCTTTCTGGAGTGTTTTGTATAACTCTAGTATCACGATTTAACATTTTGACAAAATTGAGAGTATATTGAGGGGAAGAGACCAAAATTTTTAGAGGTTGTCTGTATAGTGGAAAGAACATGGCATGTTTAGCCTGGAGACTATTTAAGAGATTATTTGATGTTTGTTTACAAATAAAAGGAAGGAAGGTGGGTTTTATGTAACACCAGTGGATAAAAGAAGGTCCAAGGCTGAAAACTGATGGAATGTTAAGTTTAGGATAAATATTAAGGAGCATTTTATAACAATACAGTGTAATTCCTTAAAAAGCAGTGAAGGTGTTGCAAGATGTGGCAAGCTGAGACTTACTGACTGTAATGATCTGGAAAATCTGGGAAGATTTTGTGTGGTAAGCTTACAAGAACAAACCATTTCTTGTTCATGTCACACACATGATGGCGACAGGTGGGCTGTGGGTCTGTAGGGCTGCAGTTGACGCCAGGTGTCTTCTCAGGATCTTGAGGAAGGAGGAGCTTCTGTTGAGTCTGAGATGTACTTTCATGGATGAGGGGAGGAGTGCAGAAGAGTCTGTCAAAAAACATGCGATTTTATTTGTAGGTTTTGCAGAGATGGAGAAGACATCATGTTTCAGCCACCCTGTTGGTTAAGGGTGCCACACCGCCACAGAGGTGGAGCAGTGTACTTCTCCTGGATACGAGGGCATATAGCCTGTGACAGGGGTTGGGAGCTAGCACCTTAATATAGGGAAGGAACGGATAGCTGGAAAAAAAACCCAAAAACTCAATTTATCATAGATTTGTAGATGGTAAGAGATGAGAGTTGGTTGTGGATTGTGGATTAGGAACAGCCTTAAAAACATTGAGAGGCACAACATTGTGGGCTGCTTCATGGAGCCATGACTGTTTTGTTCTCTTTTGTATCTCCCCTATGTGGAGCAGTGCCTATTAAATGAGAGTGATCTGTTGAGTCTTTTGGTGTTGTGTTGAGGATAAGAAGGAAAGACCAGGAGAGGCCAAGAGATAATTTTTATGACGTTTTTAATGTGATCTTGGTGGGTTAGGTTGGAGGAGGCCAAGACTAGAATGAGAAGAGTTGTAGGAGGGAAATGGTGAAGGTCAGAAGGAAGATTAGGTGATGGGGGCAGATTCAAGAGAGGTTTATTTATTTAGAGGTAGCTGGATGTGGGGAGGTTTAAGGATAGTAGTCTGGGATGAGTCCATTGGCAACTCAGTGGACCTTGGTACTGGAAATATCAAGGTTGGGAATACGGGAGAAAAGTAGGGCACATGTAAGCTGAGTAAGAGGAAAGAAGGTGATTAAGTTTTTTTGTTTAGAGGTTGAGGTGACTGTGAGGTGTTGCAGTGAGGATGGCTAGTAAGCCATTGGAAATGTGTGATTCTACCTTAAAAAGGCACATCTGAGCATTATCAGCATAGAAATGGTGGTTTTACTATAAGAATTTTCAGTGCATAAATGGTGGTTTTCTGTAAGAATGATTGAGATTGCCCAGTGAAACTGTAAACTCTGAAAAGTGCCCAGGACAGAAGCTTGGGGACACATAGTGTGTGGTAGGCAGCAAGGAGGCTGTTTGAAGGAGATTGGAGGGGAATGTTCTCTGGGTGAGAGGAGAAATAAGGTGATGGTCTGTTTAGAGGAGGGTGTTAAGCAAAGGAGTGACTGTCAGTCATGCTGCTGTAACAAGGCAGATAAGCAAAGGTTGAGCCACCAGGGGGACTTGAATAGAAAATGAGATAGAGATGGGGAGGACCCACTTGTTAGGACTAGACTGAAAAGTAAATGACAGAAATAGTAGTAACGATACTTAGAAGACACATCTCTTTCTCCTCCCTTTCATAAAGGGGAGGCTCAGAGCCAGCAGAGGGTGAACTCCCGTTTCCCTCTGCTGTTGAGCCACTGTCAGAGGTAGAGTTACAGATGTTGACCTTTTAGCCCAAGAATTTCTAGCCTTTTAAACACATTCCTTCTGTGTTAGTTTTCTCTTGCTGTGTATCACACAACCACAAATTTCACAGCTTACACAATGTTCATTTATTAATCTCACAGTTTCTGTGGTTCACAAGTCTAGGCATGGCTCTGCTGGGTCCCGGGCTTCACAGTCTTCTCTCAAGATGACACTGTGTGTTATCTGAAGATTTTGCTGGAGAAGGATAGCTCTCTAAGCTCACTCAGGGATCTTGGGATTGGAAAGATGCAATTTCTTGCAGGTTATTGGACTGAGGGCCACAGCTCTTTGTTGGCTGGAGGCTTCCCTCAGTTCCTTAATTTCATCAAAGCTAATAAGAAACTCATGTGGCAAAATAGAAGTCATTGCCCTGAGTAACCTTACCACAGGAGTAGCATCACCTCTGCCACATGCTGTTGATAGAAGTGAGTCTCATGTCCCCCCGCAGTCCCCTCAGGAAAGGGAATTACCTAGAATGCATGAATGCCAGTGAGGACAAGCTTAGAAGCAGCCTTCCTCCAAGTAGAACTTCCTAGTACATCTCATAATCTTGACTTTGCAAAATGCCTTTAAGCAAATTGAGGTCCTTGGCAAAATCATAGAATTTGCCGGGAAATGGATGGCATTAGAGCAGATTATGCTAAGTGAAGCTAGCCAATCCCTAAAAAATAAATGCCAAATGTCTTCTTTGATATAAGGAGAGTAACTAAGAACAGAGTATGGTCGAAGAGCATGAGAAGAAGATTAACATTAAATAGGGATGAGAGATGGGAGGGAAAGGGAAAGAGAAGGGAAATTGCATGGAAATGGAAGGAGACCCTCAGAGTTATACAAAAGTAGATACAAGAGGAAGTGAGGGGAAAGGGAAAAATAATACAAGGGGGACAAATGAATGTCAGTAGAGGGGGCAGAGAGAGAAGAGGCGAGGGGAGGGGAGGGGAGGGGGGATAGTAGAGGATAGGAAAGGCAGCAGAACACAACAGACACTAGTATGGCAATATGTAAATCAATGGATGTGTAACTGATGTGATTCTGCAATCTGTATTTGGGGTAAAAATGGGAGCTCATAACCCACTTGAATCAAAGTGTGAAATATGATATATCAAGAATTATGTAATGTTTTGAACAGCCAACAATAAAAAATTAAAAAAAAAAAAAATTGAGGTCCTTGGAAGAAGGTCCATTCACTGCCAGAAGAGATGTGGACTGAATTTTGAAGTGTTAGCTCCAGAATTTCCATAGGTTAAAGGAGACTATAATAAGGTAACAGTCTGATTAGAAGTGGAGTGTTTGACAAAAATAGCTTGTTTGGAGTAGCTTGGGCAGTAGTGTCAGAACCTCAAGCCACATCTCTGATGAATACAGAGATTTTGCCCAGTAGATTGAGAAACTAGGATTAAGCTAATCATTCTTACCAGAGGAAGTAGCAGGAGTAGAGATACAGGAATTTGACAAAGCATGGTGTATTTTGTGGAGAAGGTTAGCAGTTTCATGAGACTGACTCTTAAGGTGTGTTAGGTCAGGAGGGGAGAATGAAGCTATAAGGGTAGGTGCCATTTCAAAGAAAATGGAGGACTTTTTTTTAAAAAATTCTTTTTAGTTATATATGACTATAGAATGTATTTTGACATATTATACATACATGGAGTGAAACTTCCCAGGAAATAGAGGACTTTTAATCAGAAGAATTAGGATTAGATTTGTGCTTCAAATCAAGTATCTCAGGCTGCCATGGGTGGGATGACAGAGAGATAGATGTTTTTGTCATTTAGAAAGGCCTCATTTGCTGTTGGCAGGAGACAAAACCCCATATAGGAATCAGTACTGCCAACTTCCAAGTAACATTATAGGCCAGCTCCCTCCTGTCATATCTTTCTAATGCTGGGGCTCAATAATTCTGTGGGCCAGGTGAGTGGCAACGCCACCTCTTACAAAGTAGCTTATGACAGAGAATTTTAAATGTAAAAACCAGTGATTTTTAAAAAGACATTTTTTCTTGATGTGGGTTGGCATATTGGCTATCAAGAAGAAATGTTTTTTTTTTATTTGCCCCATCCTTCTCTAAAGAGCAGTTTTAAACAATCTTTTTATCAGCTGATTTTCAAGAGGGGAAAAAATGTAGGCATTTGTGGCCAATTATGATACTGGGAATAAAGTATACAGATCAGTGTCATATAATATGCCCTGGAAGCTTATGATACTTGTGTGTGTTTGTGTGAGGTATGGTGTAGGTGTTACCTCTGTTCTTGGGTACCCACCACTTTGATGAAGCTGACATTTGTGGGATCTACAATGTGAGATTCAGCAAGGTACACTACACTCTATTTAAAATGGGGAGTCCTTTAGATTGAGCAGAAATTGGAATCTCATTTCTGGGAAGGGGTGGTAAAACAAATCAAGAATTGGTAAAAACATGAAGCCATATTATTACCCAGTTATCTAACTTTCTAGATTTGGACTGTTGTAGATTTGCCTGTGCTGGGGGTGGTAGTGCATGAATATAATAATAACTCTAGAGGCTGAGGCAGGAGAATTGCAAATTAGAGGTCATCCTCTGCAAATAGAGACTGGGATGTAGCTCAATGGTAAAATACTTCTTGGTTCAACCCCCAGTCCCTCCTGCCCCCCCCCCCAAAAAAAAGCCAAACCAAACATGTTGATGA
>NW_026000016.1:5611077-5638385 GCF_001458135.2 Marmota marmota marmota | reverse complement strand
ATGTGTATAAGAGACAGAAACTTGTTTGAGAAAATGGCAAAATGGCAGTGAATATACCACAAAGAGCAAGGTTCCTTCTTGCCTTGTGTATTTATTTATTTATCATAATCATCTTGTGTATTTATTTATTTATCATAATCATCATTATTTAAGCTGTGCGGCAGTGGTTTATTTGATTGTCTTGTTTTAAAGGCGAACAGTTTTTGACAGATGGATTGAAATGGGGCATAGTTGGAAGAAGGACCCTGAACTATCTGCTTACATGGCCTTGTGTCCTGGAGATCACTCCAGCTGTGATTTGGTGTGGCTTCTAGGAGCAAAATAAAATCTTCACAGAGTCACAGAAGTGGTAGTGGGACCAAACTCGAGTAAACAGAGAGAAAGAATCCTGCCTGAGTCTAGCCAGCAGGAAGGAAATTCAAGCCCAGCATCATGTTTTCATGCCTCTTACATTAGTCAGGGTTATTAATACTAGCTTTTATAATCCACCAACATCAAGGCTTAGGGTTAATACGGCATGAGTTCATTTTTTGCTTAAGCAAAGTCCCATGTAGTTTAGATGGCTCGCCATCCTGTGGCTGCCTTCTCCATGGTCACCTCAGCATGAGAAGAAAGATGGCAGAGACACACTTAACTGAATTACTTTGGAAGTGAGTCACATCTTACATTCCATTGATTTGAATCAGTGCCATGGCTCTAGCTAATTACAGGGGTGACTAGGAAATGTAGGGAGGCCCCTAGAAAGAACCCTAGTCTTTGCTATACACGCTGCACTGTTTGTTCTCTCATTACAACTTTCCTGTTAAGGAACTGTGATAGAAGTGATGTCAGAGCCTTTCAGGGAATAAGACAATGAGCTGATCCCAGAGGTAGTGGAGCAGAGTACCACTTACTATGTGATCGTGGGCAAATGATTTAACTTGTCTGCCTTGATTTTTTCATTGGTAAAATGTGGTCACTAATAGGATTATTGAAAATATAGAATTGTGTCTGTAGTTTTCTCTAGTGGTGGCGGGGGAAGAATTAATTATGGCCAGTTTCAGTTAAAATGTTTTGAGCACGTTTTTCTCCATTTTATGAAGGGAAAAGTTAAAGTCAGTTTGTGTAAACACTGGATGCTTCATATGAACTTTTTGGTTGTGTTGTTCTAACTTATTGGTGTTTGTCTTTAGTGACTTCTCTTAGGTTTTTAAGGGAATCAAAACTGCATCTTTTAACTGTATTAATTTATTTTTAACTCACATGCTCCAGTAATAATGAAGACACCAGCTATCAGAGCTGACTCTGCTTTGTTCCAGAGAATTGTAAGATATCTCACTTCATGTTTTAAGGACCTCTTATGTCTCTGGGTTGACAAAACTAAGAAAGTGAAGAAGGTATTAGGAATAGTTTCTCTCCAGTAGTCTATTCTGTTTGCTCATCAGCTGTTTCCAAAAAACCTTCAGCAAGATGCTGTGTGATACTCAGCTAATACCGTTTTCACTCAGTCTGAAAAACCTCTGCACTCGTGGCCACACCTGTGGCCTTTTGGAGTTTATCTCTTTTAGGGGAAATCATCAGTAAAGCTCCAGGCTGAGGTTGTTAAGTGTAAAATGGGATTTGTGCTGCAAGTAGAAATCAAATCATTTAGCTTCCATTTTAGTGAAGGGCTAGGAGTTGATGCTAAATGCTGTATTTTATATCAGGGCTTTTGAACACTAATGACCCAGAGCACAAAAATAGGAAACTTTCCTTTGTGGCCAGGAGTCATAGTTTATGAACATGGTCTATATACCCAGTGTGTACTTGTATGTGTCTATAGTTGGGGTTGGGAGGGATGCTAGCCAGGAAGTCTTGCTCACTGATCTTTCCAAGGAAGGTTACTGTGCTAGAGAAAGTTCTCTAAAAGTGAGAAACTAGAGAGGACAAGACAAAAGAAGAGAAATTGTTCAACCAGTTTCATATATCAAATACTGGGAGTCCCTGGGCTTGCCAGCAGAGTTTAGATATAACTCTTTAACTATAAGGTGTTTACCATGCATTCAGGGCTAGTGTGGCAGTGTTCCTACATAAAAAATGATAACAAATGGAATAAGTGATAACTGAGACTGTGCCATTGGAGCTTAGAGATTAGAGAACTCCAAGTGTGTATGGAGGCAGTGGAGGGTAGAGACAGTGGTTCTGAGTATGGCTCTGGAGTCTGAATGCCTGGTTCCAGCCTGATCTCATTGCTTGCCCATGATAGGAAACAGACTTTCTTTCACTGTGGTCAGTTTCCTTTTCTATAAAATTGTGATTAATAATAATACTAATATTAATAGAATTATACTAGAATTGGGATAATAATGCTAATAATAATGCACTTGAGAATTAATGTATATAAAGTATAATGTTTTGACATGCTGTGAGTACTCAGTTGTATTATCACTTATTTTGAGAATTCTTGAAGAAAAGTTAAAAAAAAAGTAGGTTGAATCTTGCTCTAAAATTATTAAAATGTTTAGGGGCTGTGGCTGTGGCTCCACGGTAGCACACTTGCCTGCCATGTGTGAGGCACTGGGTTTGATTCTCAGCACCACATATAAATCAATAAAATAAAGGTCTATCAACAACTTAAAAAAAGTATTAAAATGCTTAGACAAAGAAATGATGGTTTAGAGAGAACATTAATCACTTTGGAACACTAACAGAATGGCTCAGAATTGGATCCAAGGTAGAAGGAGAATCGGGGCAGTAAGGCTGACTGGGAACTTGCTGGATTAATTAATACAGGTGTGATTCAGGATGTGTACCAGATGGTAGCAATGGGAACACAAAAGAAGGGGTGGATTTAATCAGACTTTTATCTTCTTATGAAATATGAGTGTTTTTAAGGTAAATTGTAAATTTGAGGAAATTTAATAAATAGATAATTTGGACATTACCCAAAACTAAACTCCCATTTTAGTTTTATCCTTAGTCATATAGATTGGTATTGATGTATCTCTTGCTTTTTGTTCATATACATGTAAACATATATATGTGGATGTGTATATACTTTCAGAGCATTGATAAAACATTGTGACTGTCCTTACTTTGCTGAAATTAGAAAGTAAGTGACAGACTACTCATTGATAAATTTTTCTTATTAAAAGAAATATGGCTTTGGTGTTTTATATAGCACAGTTCAAAATAAAATTATGCTTTTATGGTTCCACAGATGGTTTGTTCCTTATCTAATTTTGTTTCTCTCTCTGTGAAAAGTCTTAGTGATTCCTGTTAGTAAAATTTTTATTGTTCTTAATTTGGGTCCTGTGTGTGTTTGCTTGATTTTACCCTGTGACTCTTTTCTTCTATAAATACACTAGTAGAGACATTATCATACAAAGGTTGAACATTTCAAATCTGAAAATCCAAAATTGAAATGCTCCAAAATCTGAGCAAGAAGTACATTTCGGGTTTTGGATTTTTCATATCAGGGACACCATCAACCAGGAAAGTCTATACAAATATTCCACAATTAAAAAACAAAAAACAAAAAACAAAAAAACCCTGAAATGTGAAATACTTCAGGTCCTAACTATTTTGGTCAAGGATACTCAACCTGTATATACAATTCCAGAAGTTTTAACTTAAATTACTTCATTTCCTAAAGAAATCGGCATCATGCTGCATCTTCTGATTGCATGTAAGAGTATGCAGAAATGCTGAATGATTCATGTATTGCTATATGACAAGAAGAATGTAGAGTTTTGGTGTTGTGTGCCTTAGTAAGTAGTGGAGTCAGGGTTGTGGAATCTGACCCCAGTGGCCTTCATGGAGATAGCTCTAGAAACTAGTCCTTTTGAATATTCTGTTTTTCCCAAAGGTTCTCATTTGCTTCCTGTGAAGGTGTGAAACTGCTGTGGTATTTTTATGCCCCTGATTTGACTACAGTAGCTTTTCAGTGACTTTACAACTACTCCTCCTGCAAATCTTCAATTTGAGGTGCAGAAATAGATGGAACTGTCTGGAGTGTGTTATGAATGACGTAAAACACACCTGATGGGGATTCTGGTGAGTGGAGCATAGGCTCCAAGATCACCTTCTCCATGCTCTGATGGTCAATTCATGGGGAAAAACATCACCATCTTACTTTAGAAACTCATTTGAAAATAAAAAGTGTCACCAAAAAAAATAGTGTAGTAAACTTTAAATTGTTTAATAGAGTTTTAAACTGCAAAAACAGATGCTTTCTTTTGACAGTTTTGCCTGTCAAACCCTAAGCTGAATGTGAGTAGATATCAATTGTTAACTGTTAATTCTGAGTCTAAATGGAGATGAGTCTGAATTCTAATTTAAAAATCTTTTTTGAACTCTGGTTGACTGAGGTGAAAAATGTGTCATTATTTACTAAATAAGAATCATAACCTGTATCATTTTCAGCCAAATTTGAGTGAGTCATGACCACATATAAATTTGCATATTTTCATTTATTTCTTAATATCACAGCCAGCTTAATTGATAGGCTGTCATCTAAAGTCAGGCTTTGTTTCCTCCTGCCAGTGCTGCTCTGTTTTGAGGCTGGTCCTTAGGTGCAGGATGAGAATCTGACTGAGGACAGGGAACACAGCACACTTCTCGGGTGCCATTCTTGAGTTCCATTCCTGAGGCAAAGTGTAAAAGGAGAGAAATTTCTGTAGGATGGCATTCCTGATTTCATGGATCTCTTACTTTCTCTTCTCCAGAAGTTACCGTCTCCATACTGTAGGATGGGTCAAAGGCACCATTAATCTTTAACAAAACATGGATGTTTTACACTTCTCTCTAATTGCAGAGAATCCCAACTCTTTCATTGCTTAACTTGATGCAATTTTACTGCACCAGTGCCTTCCTCGTGCCCCTTTCTGTGTTGCTCTAGAACCTCTGATATAAAGCTTGCTGATCTGCCTTATCTCTAGTTTTAGGCCAAGTCATTTTCTTTTTGATATTTAGAGGAGTTACATGTTTTTAATCAGGGGCTCAGTTTAGTAACCTTTGGTATTTTTTTTCAAAGCCACCATGATAGTCCTTAGTTATCCATCATAATCCTACCTAGACTCCACTAACTTGGAGTCTGTAATAAACTCCTGTTTTCCTGAGCTGAGCCAATTATCCTCATTGGGGATGCCATTTCTTACCTCTCTCATTCTGTTTGTTTTTCATTACATTTTTGTTTTCTATCCTTGCGCGTATAACCAGGCTCTTTTGGTCCTAATCAGGTCATTCTGCATTTCTTCAGATGATTTTATTTTCTTTCTTTCTTTCTTTCTTTTTTATAATGGGGGTTGAAGCCAGATAATAATAATATTATTATCATTATTTTTTATTTTTTTGTTCTAGGGGCCCTTTTACCACAAATAAAGTTTAAGTAACTGCCCTAGGTATCAAGTTGCAAAGTATGGGAACCAGAATTTAAACTCAGAAAACCTGGCTCCAGAATGTGTTCTCTTAGACATGGTGGTATATTTCTTGTTAGTTTGTGGTTCTTCTCCTCTCAGGAATCTTCCTTCCCTCTGGCCCAGTTGCTGCCAGGATGAGTTAGCACTTCATATGATATTTAGCTACAATTTTACACAAGCAATTGTGGTTTGTTGGTCAGTTGGTCCTCCCTTCCATTGAACCCAGGGGTGCTTTGCCACTTAGCTACATCCCCCATTTTTTAAATTCTTAAAAAATATTGATACAAGTCTTGCTAAATGACCGAGGAGGGCCTGGAGCTTATGGTCCTCCTGCCTCAGCCTCTTGAATCATTGGGATTAAAGTTGTGTGCTACCACACACAATAGTTGTGGTGTTTTGAAAAAAGAAGTATTGGGCTTAGATTAGATGTTGGGTTTTGGCTCCAGCAAAACATAGTCTCTCTGACCTCAGTTTTCTTGTTTTATGATATGGCCTAAATCATAAGCATTTGGCAGGATTAAATTTGAGTAATTTAGCACATAAAGGTAATCAGATAATGACAGCTATTATAATTTTAAAACTTGAGAATGTTACTAACTTTAAAAATATATTACTGTATGTTTATGATTAGTCAGTTCTGGTTTATAATTGATGGGGCCTATAAGACAGAGTTCTTGTAATCATTTAGTTAGGGAGCAAGTAAGGATTTAATTTACTTTTCTAAAATTAATTTATTTTTATTTAAGAACTAAATGACAGGAGTGAACTTTGCCATTTAAGAGAAAATACTTTTGGGACTGTGGATATAGCTCAGAGGTAGATGTGTACTTGCTTGAAGTCTTTGGATTCTTTTGCCAGCAAAAGGAGGGAGAAAGGGAAGGAAGGAAGGAGAAAAAGAAAATACTTTTAACATCTAGTTAAGTGTTAATCTATTTATCTTTTGCATTTTGTTTTCCTGTTTATTTTCTGTCTTAAAAACATGAGGTCTTGGATTTGATCCCTTGTACTGCAAACAAACAAAACAAAAAAATTGTCACATTTTGTTGTCTAGCTAGAATTAGGACACTCATAAAACTATTCTTTAAACGCACATTAAAATAGTATTTGTTTTATTTAATTGTATTAAGTCTTTGAAATTGACTTCAAATTTTGTACTAAATCCAGCACATGACTAATTGTGTTATCTTGAACCACATTTACTGCTTTAAAGGGAATGAAAAAATCACAGGATTTGTATGTTTTATATAATGTATGTTTATATGCTGAACATTCTACCTCCTTTAGTGTCCTAAAATGAAATAACTGATAACTTGGTGTTTAGTCTGTGTGATGTTTTCCTTTAAATTCAGCTCAGATTTCTGTTGACAGTCTTCTTTCATTTATATAGAGATTTTCTACTGAAAGAAGCCTTTAGATATGTGCATTGAAGGTGTTGTTGGTTATAAGCAGCAGGTTGTTTTTGTACATTGTAAATTAACATTAAGGAACCCCACAACCCCCATCCTGGGGTTTGTTGAATGGTGGCAAATGTTGGCAAATATCTCAGTTTAGCTTCAATGACTGAATCCTTTTGGAGACTCTTATAAAGAAACCTTTTGTTCAAGAAGAACTTTGGTCTGTCTTAATTCCTGGGTTACTGGCTGTAACAAAATTAGGTAAATGATTAAAAACAACAGAACTCTTTTCGTGGACACAGGCCTCTGTTAATTCTCATATCCCCACCCCCCTCATCCCAGTAAGGCTTCCCAGTTAGCTCACTTATTCTTCATCTGATAGAAATCATAGAGTAGAACATCATCATTAGAATCCTTTAGAAAGCATCTTAGATGACTCTTTCAATGTGTAAATGAGAAAACTGAGGCTGGGGGAAGGTAATTCCCATGCCAGTAATAAGGTGACCAGGCAGAGAGTGTAAGAAAGAACCTGGCTGTGTAGTCATACTGCCTGAGATTTGGTTGTATTTTGGCCCAGCTGCTTGAATGTGACAGGAACTTGGTTGGGTAAATTGCTTAAATTCCCAGAGTATCCTTTCCTTATCTTCCAGAAGGGGTTAGTAATAATACCTATTCCTTCAGAGTAGGTGTGAGGATTGAATGAGTTAATACATGAAGAGCATTAGGAACAGCACCCAGCCCATCATAAGATTTCAGTGTTACTTGTATAAAAATGGAAATAGTGACCTCATTTCCACAGTACCTTATAGAGTATAAGAGTATGGCTTATAGAGTATGTTTTCTCATTTGTCTAATTCAGTGCTCAAAAATCATTTCAGAGATGATTATTGTTTGCTCAGGGTCACCCAGGTCTCAAGTGGCATGACCAAAACCCAGTTTTGTAAATTTTTTTTTGAGATAGGATCCCACTATTTGTCCAACTAGTCTTGAACTCCTAGTTGCAAATGATCCTCCTGCCTAAGCCTCCTGAGTAACTGGAACTACAGGCATGAGCCACTTGGAATTCTTTAAGAGTTCATGTGAGAATCAAGGTGTTATGTCCTTAAATGTGCCTGAGCTAGTACATAAAGGTTCCAGATTTCATGCTTTAAAAATGGTGTATTGCATATGTTTAGAAAAATCCTGGAGCCTTTACTGAGAACCTGTTTACTTTCAGGTACAATTTTAGAGAAATATCTAATCCACATTGTCCTCCAGCCATACCAACTTGGGAAATAGAAGCAAAAAATTTAAGTTAGAGCATTGGATATAAAAACAAATAAAACAGAACCATGGTTCACTAATAACTTCCTCCCACTCCAGTGAACTGCTTGCAACCTCAGTCTCTAGGGTTTCCATTGTCTCTGAAGAAGCCCTTATGCTCTGTGCTTTGATCCCAGGGGTGGCTGTGAAAAATTTTTTTCCACCATGAACATGTGCACTTATGTCTGCTGGATGTTCAGGGAGACACATTTGTTCCTGTACTATATAAGTTGCCGGTCTGATGTAGGAGCTGCCACTCTCCAAAGAGGCTTTAACATTGTAGTTTCCACAACACTTAATGATAGCCCATTCATTTGACTGAATTTTTGTTACTTATATTCCTGTTTTGATCAGAAACTTTGGATAAGCCTGAGGGTGACTGCATTGGTATTATAGTAGATTAAAAATATTAGGTCTCCTAAATTGGTAGCATCCTGATTAGAAGGCAGCTGTTTAAGTTTATTAATGCCTTTGACCTAGGAATTTCCACCTCAAGGAATTTATCCCAGAAATAACTTGTACATGTTTGTAAAAATATAGGAATTTCATCAAAACATTGTTTATAATAACTCTTTAATAGGAGATTGGTTCAATTATTGTATGATCATTGGGGTGTTATGTAAGGCTTAAAATGAATGAAAAGTTCTAATATGAAAAGGGACCCAAAGTAAGCAAGAAAGCTTTACTGAAGAATAGTAAGATAAGCATGATCCAGTACTTATTTATGATATACCTGGCAAGAAGGCAGTGGCAGTATACTGGGGAGAAAATGAACAATGGGGTTTGAAAAAATTCATAGTTAAAGAGTTCAGAGCATTCCTGGGTAGGGGGAATGTAAATGTTACAATGGAGGACTTTCTCCTTTATAATTTTTTGATTTCTGTATTGTATAAATGTTTAAATAGTTAAATCTATTGCTTTTGCAGTCTATTTTTGCATTCTAAAAGCTAAAAATTATTGTCCCCATCAGTGACTCAGCCAGTGCCCTCAGTCACTAGCCCTTCCTCTGAGGAACCATGTTGGTGTTGCTGTGAGGTTATAGGAGGGCCCTGCAACTTTTTTTCTGGCCCTTGGGGAAGACTTCTTAGCCTTGTTGTTGGCCAGCAGCACCAAGGAGCAAAACAGTCTTCTGCCACCTGGCCCTTGTTCATATAAAACCCTGACTCTTCCTCCCCTGATACCCCAACACACGCTTGCCTGCTCTCATATACTAACACCCAAACCTACTCATAGAACCATTCCCACACTCACGCACAAACCTGCTCACACATACTAACATATATAGGTCCATTCCCATACCCAAGCCTACTCAAACACACTCAGGCCCATTCTCTTAACCCTTTCACATACAAAATACATACCTACATAATCCACTTCACATACAAACCCATTCACCCTTCCCCCACCCTAATGAGTAGCAGTTAGGCCTTTGCTCTGAAAGCCTCTCTGTAGACATGTTGTGTTGTCCATTTTCCCAGCTGGCAATAGGTTATTCAGAAGGCCTAATAGTGAAGGAGACGGAAGAACTACAGGGAACTATAAGCTGAGACCTCAACAAAATTCCACAGTTGAAACTCCATTTAGCATTGTTGCAAATAGCCCATCACATCTCCGTAATTACCTCATTATATTAATATGCAGAAACTGGGGTTTATGACCATGACTTGCACAGGCATCAAGAACAGGCAGAATGCTGTATAAAATGCTCTGTTTAGGAAAGCAGAATTGCACGTAATGTATTTTTGAAATGCTATTAAAATATCTTGAACAGTATGGCATATGGAAGCTTTAGTTATGTAGAAATTCTCTGGTGCTGAAGCAATGATTTCACTGACTTTAAAGCCAATATCTATTACTGAAATCCTTTGTCTAGAAAAATATAATGTTAACTTGAGGCCAGAAGTTTTTTTTGAAACCCTGGCATTCTGGTATAGTATTTTGAATTAGCATATCTGCATAGGCAAATACTGACAGAAAAGACTTCTCCCTTCTGAGGAAGGAGCCAAATTTCCACTTGCACCTACCCAGGTTTCACAGTAAACTTTGTGGTTCATTCATTAATATTAGATTGAATTATAATGAGGAGATGCCTTGTGTCTTTGGGGCTTCCTGTCTTGGTCTCATGGGGATCGAACCACACTCATAAAAATAATCTCTAAGACACACTGATGCACTCCTCAAAAGTGTATTCATGTTTTATGAATGATTCTTCTATTATTTGTGTGCCTTAAATTGGTAATTAAATGCAACAAACCCTATCACAAATTTATTAAACATCATAAAAAAATCAGCTGCTTAAGCCACAGCATGATCTGTTCCAGGGCATGCTAGATGGAATCAATTTTGACAGTAAAACATAGTTGAAACCTGGATAGATGGAGGCTTTAAAATGTTGGAATGACGCATTGTGTGGTTGGACATGGTGGCCTCAGTATATCTTTCATAGCAGTGTGGCCAAGTGTTGTGCCCTGCCAGAGGCTCACTCCAGCAGTACTTCTTAACTCTGGCTGTCCTGTGAATTCTCCAGAGTGGCTTTACAACTACTGTGCCTGAGTTCATTCCAGTCCTGTTGGTGCTGAAGCTTTTGGGGTGGCACCCAAGTTGCAGTGTATTTTAAAATTTGCCATGTGAGTGGATGTTCATCCAGGTTGAGTGCTGGCTGTGACCTTACCAGGTTGTGATCTTGGGCAAGTTATGTATCCCTGCATATGGAAACCTTCAGTTTCCTCATTTAAAAATGGGTATCATAAGTCAGGTGTGGTGGTACATGCCTGTCATCTCAATGGCTTTGGAGGCTGAGGCCAGAGGATCCCAAGTTCAAAGCCAGCCTCAGCAATTTAGTGAGGACCTAAGCAACTTAGTGAGACCCTGTTGCAAAATAAAAAACAAAAAGGGCTGAGGATGTGGGTCATTGCTTAAGCACCTCTGGGTTCAATTCCTGGTTATCTCCATCCCACCCCACCCCCTGCCAAAAAGAAAGTATCATAGTAGAATTTTTGTAAAATCCTGACTCAACAATGAATTGAAATAACATAGCTAAAGCCTTTAGTATTATGCTAGGCACATGAATGCTCCATAAATGTTAGTGAATGTGTGTATATAAAGGTAATATTTTAGGCTACATACACATTTATTTTTTTTTTTTAATTTTTTTTTCTACATACACATTTATATTACATATAGATAGAAGAGAAACATGATCCAGAGAGATGTATCTGTAAATAAATAATATAGTCTACAAGAAAGTTGAAATCAACCTGTAAAATTTACCAAAAAATAAGGTACCGTATCAGTAGGAGCCTGTCAAAGATCTTGTTAAGACAGGCAGCAATCAAGCCTCAGATTATTTTCTCCATTGAGATTTAAGGAAGAAGAGCAAACCGGGCTGGGGATGTGGCTCAAGCGGTGGTGCGCTCGCCTGTCATGCGTGAGGCCCGGGTTCGATCCTCAGCACCACATACAAACAAAGATGTTGTGTCCGCCGAAAACTAAAAAGTAAATATTAAAAAATCTCTCTCTCTCTCTCCCCCCCTCCCCCTCTCCCTCTCTTTAAAAAAAAAAAAAGAGCAAACCAAGTATTGAACAGTTGCCATCTGTTGAGAAGGAACCTAGACCCAAAGCTGCATCTTGGACTGCAGCCCCCTTCTGGGCCTGGCAGCAGCTCTTAGTGGGAGCCTCTTAGCCAGTACATTGATGATGAAAATAAAGAGAAGTGAATGTGTTTCAGATTTAGGTGGTAATATTGGTTTGGGGATATGTTGAATAGCTGTGTAAGGGAGTCATGTTCTGGTTTGTGCTGTTTGATGGTGGTTCCATGTATTTGGGTAAACAGTGGAGAAGATGTCAAGTTGGGTGGACAGGCATATATATGATTATTTGTTGTCTTTGGGACATCCAAATGAACATGAACAATAAACACTTGGTTAGATTGGTTCTTGAGCATAGAAGATAGGTCTGGGATGGAGGCATAATTCTGAGTCTTCTCCTAGATAGGCGACCCTGCCAAAGAAGAGGGATAAGAATGAGCCAAGAAGTGGTCTGTGGGCATGTGACTTTGGCCCCTCTCATATTTAGTGGCAGGGCAGAGTAGGACTGAGTTTGAGGAGGACTGAGAATAGGGGCTAGACAGGTGGGATACAACCCTGGAGATACAGAGTCATAAGAGTACAAGGTGATTACTGTGTGTGTATATATGTGAATGCATGACCAATGTGATTCTGCAACCTGTATAGTCAGAAAAATGAGATGTTGTATCCCTTGATTCACATGTATGATATGTCAAGGTCGTTGTACTGTCATGTGTAACTAATTAAAACAAATTAAAAAAGGAAAAAAAAAGAGTACAAGGTGAGTAGATACATGATGCTAGCAAGTCAGGAGGAGAATTCAGAAAAGCCCTTTGCACTTGGCCACAGGATAGTTAGTGGCAACCATGGTAGGCATATTTTGGCAGCATGATAAGAAAGTGGAGTGGGTTAAGGAGGGTGTAGGAGTCAAGAAAATGAAGAAGATATCTATAGAGACTTTGTTAAGATCTTTGGGAAAGAAATTATTTGGTGGGTTTAGGGTGGAGATATTGGATCAAAGGAAAGTCTCTCCTCCTTACTTTAAAAGCAAGAGACTGGAACACATTGAATATGGGCGAGGAGACGTTAAAGTGCCAGTGCAAGACACTCTTGAGCTTTCTGCTAGACATAGTGACCATACATCTGCAGTCCTAGCAACTTAGGAGGCTGAAGCAGGAGGATATCAAGAAAAGTCAGACTGGGCAACTTAGCAAGACCCTGTCTCAAAATAAAGACTAAAAGAAAAAGAAAAAAAAGTAGGGATCCTGTGTCTTTTGATTCCAGTACCTTGGTGGAAGAGACTTTTATCTCCTGCAGTACTTATACCAAAACATACTAACAGAAGATAATTACATAGGATTTTGCCTCCCTTCAACTAAGTTAGAATTTTGTAAAAATTAATGCAATGATGATTTCTTTGCCAAGAAAGTTAGTTGTTTTTATGTTAAATTTATATGGAAGAACATCATTAAGTTTTTTAACATCATATATTTTTTCAGGAAGTACTTTTTAATATTACCATCCAACTAGCATTTAGGGAACTTCAGTGTTAAATGTGCTTAAAGTTAATTATCTTTTGAGAGAAGTGTCTGTACTGCAGCTACTCAGGAGGCTAAGGCATGATGATTGCTTGAGCCCAGAAATTGGAGACCATCTTGAATAACTTAACAAAAATCATGTCTCCCCACTCCCCACAAAAAGTTCTTTCATATGAGTACAACTTTGTGTTAATATTAGGAATGGGAGAAAATACTGCAAACATTGATGAAATTGAAGTTTGGGGGATCATTTTATATTTTTTGCATTATTGAATATTCTCCAGTGAGCATATGATACTGGTAAAATTAAGAAAATAGGCAGAAGAAGTCAGTATATAAAATATTATATGTTGCATATATTGTTTATTTAAGACGCACAATAAAGGCACTGGAATAAAGCTTACAAAAGGGTTCATAGCAGTTTTTTTCTGGTTTGTAGTATGAAGGATAGTCGAGATGTTGCTCTAGATTTTCATTTTCTTTTTTGGCTCAAGATTTATTTTTGTGACAGATAATATGAAGTTTCATAAAAACAAAGATTTAGAAAAACAGACATTTCAGAGATAATGACCATTTTCTATAGTTTTTTTTTTCATTTAATTTTACAATTCCTTTAGTATTCTGATTTTGTATGCTTGCTTTAAAGAAAAAAAAACCTCTTCAATTTGTTACCAGTGACTTTGGCAATAGATTATAAATGACTGACTGCTTCATTTGTATGTAATGGTTTTCCTAAAAAGGGTCTAAAAGTCAGACTAGTAGACAGGACATAAATATAAATGAAAGTTTTATTCCCAGAATACAGTGAAATTCATAGAATTTCTTCTATGGCCCTAACATCTTTAAAACTTGGGTCCTTAACAGTTGTGTGCTGGCTAAAACATCAAGTTGATAATTTCCCAGCATCCACTTATCCGAGATAACATCTCACACTGATTTTCTTATTTGAAAATCACTAAGCATTTACTGGTGACACATGACATTGAATATCATTTACTTAAAATGGCGTGTCTGTATGCAGTGAAAGTGAAAATGTGCATTGTAGATGTTTTGTAGCATGAGTGAATTAATTTTGTTAGTTATATTTTGCTTGACCATAGTGATGAGTCTTCAACAGACTTGAACTGTTCAAGTGTGTCTGGGTAAGTTTTTAGAGGCATAATGGTGGGCCCTGTTTTCGTTTTTTAAAAGTTCCATATGATGGATTTTAATTTAAAAACACAATAAGTATGCATTTTTGTTCAAATATCAGTGCATATGACATTTAAATTGTATAAAAGATTGTACAGTTTTGAAATTTTAGTTTTACTACTAAATATGATATATAGTCATTCATTGTGTAAACTATGTTTTTGGTCAGTGACAGACTGCATATTGCCTATAGGACGGTTGCAGGACAGATGCATGTAATCCTGTAAGATTATAATGGAGATGAAAAATTGTATTGCATAGTGATACCGCAACCATCTTAACATCATAGCACAGTGTACTACTCCTGTGTTTGTGGTGGTGATGGTATAAACAAACTACCGTATTGCCAGTTAGATATGTACAGTATATAAAATACTTGATAATAAACTGTTACCGATTTAAGCATTTACTTTTTAAAATTGATTAATTAATTTTAATAAGGTATATATAACAGCATTTTGATTCATTGTACACAACTGCAGACCAACTTTTCATTTCTTTGTTTGTACACTAGCGTTGCACCATGTGTGCAGTCATACTTGTACCTAGGTCCATCTCATTCCACCATCTTTCCTGCTCCCATACTCCCTCCCCTCCACTTCCTTCCCTTTGCCCAAAGTTCTTCCATTCTTTTCATGCCCCCCACCTCCCATTATGGATTAGCATCCACTTATCAGAGAGAACATTCGGCCTTTTAGTTTTTTGGGATTGGCTTACTTCGCTTGGCATGATATTCTCTAGTTCCATTCATTTATTTGCAAATACCATAATTTTATTATTTTTTAATGCTGAGTAATGTTCCAGTGTGTAGATCACAGTTTTTTTTTTTTTTTAATCCATTCATTTTTGAAGGGCAACTAGGTTTGTTCCACAGTTCAGCTATTGTGAAATGAGATGCTGTAAACATTGATGTGGCCGCATCACTATAGTATGCTGATTTTAAGTCCTTTGTGTATAGACCAAAGAGTGGGATAGCTGGGTCAAATGGTGGTTCCATTACAAGTTTTCTAAGGAATCTCCATACTGCCTTCCAGATTGGTTGCATTAATTTGCAATCCTACCAGCAATGTACTAGTGTGCCTTTCCCCCCACATCCTTGCCAACATTTATTGTTTGTATTCTTGATAACTGCCATTCTGACTGGCATGAGATGAAATCTTAGTTTTGACATTTTTTCATATATTTGTTGATAGAATGTATATCTTCTTCTGAGAAGTTGTCTGTTCAACTCCTTAGACCATTTATTGATTGTGGTTGTTTGTTTTTTTGGTGTTAAGTTTTTTGAAATCTCTATGTATCCTGGAGATTAGTGCTCTGATGTGTGTGTGGCAAAAATTTGTTTCCAAAAGTAGGCTATCTTTTTTTTTTTATATTTATTCTTTAATTGTAGTTGGACACAATACCTTTATTTTATTTATTCATTTTTATGTGGTGCTGAGGATTGAACCAGGGCCTCACACGCTAGGTGAGCGCTCTACCGCTGAGCCACAACCCCAGCCCATCTTTTCATCTCATTGATTGTTTCTTTTGCTCAGAAGAAGCTTTTTAGTTTGAGTCCATCCCATTTATTAATTCTTGATTTTATTTCTTGCACTTTAGGATTCTTGTTAAGGAAGTCGGGGCCTAATCAGACATGATGAAGATTTGGGCCTACTTTTTCCTCTGTAGGCGCAGGGTCTCTGGTTTAATTCCTAGGTCCTCGATCCACTTTGAGTTGAGTTTTGTGCATAGTGATAGGGATTTATTTTCATTTTGCTGCATATGGATTTTCAGTTCTCCTAGCACCATTTGTTGAAGAAGCTATCTTTTTTTTTCCACTGTATGTTTTTGGCGCCTTTGTCTAGTATGAGATAACTGTATTTATGTGGGTTTGTCTCTGTGTCTTCTGTTCTGTACCATTGGTCTACATGTCTATTTTGGTGCCAATACCATGCCATTTTTGTTATTATACCTTTGGTAGTATAGTTTAAGGTTTAGTATTGTGATGCCTCCTGCTTCACTGTTCTTGCTAAGAATTGCTTTGTCTATTCTGGGTCTCTTATTTTTCCAAATGAATTTCATGATTGCCTTTTCTGTTTCTATAAGGAATGATGATGGGAATTTAATTGGAATCACATTGAATCTGTATAGTGCTTTGGGTTTTACTTTTATTATATTATGGTTGTGTACTCCTTCTACTTAAAATAGTTTATTGTAAAACAGCATGCCATATTATGCTGGTAGCAGCCACTTACAGCTTGTGTTTCTCATGTCTGATTGTATCAAGAGGTTACTTTGCCATGCTTAGCATGTGTGAGGCCCTGGTTTAGATCCCTAGTACTCATACACATGTGGTTGTGTGTGCATGCGCATACACAGAGAAAAAGAAGCCTGTAAAGTAATCGACAACACACCTAGGTTTGTATAGGTACACTCTGTGATATTTGTGCAATGATGTAATCCCCTACTAATGCATTTCTGAGAATGTATTTCTGTCCTTAAGCAATGTGTGACTGTATTTTGTATTTTGTCAGGTTTTCTGTTTTGATACCTGTGAGTGGTAGCACAGATGGCAAAAAACACCCACCTATTATTTATTTGTCCTGCCTGGGATTCTCCGTAGCTCACCTAGATGTATGTCAAGTTCCTGACATGTAAGGAGAATTGACACCCACATGAATCAAGTCCTTTAATCTGTAGCTGCTTCTTGATTTCTGTTTGAAGTGCCATGTCTGTGCCTTGTCTCTCTGTCCCTGCCCCTCCCCCTTCCCCACCTCCCTCTTCCTCTCTCTTTCTTTTTTTCTGGTGCTGGGGATGGAACCCAGGGCTTCTTGCTTGATGGGCATGTGTTCTAACTTGAATTGCATCCCCAGCCCACATCTCCACTGTTTATAAACCAATCTTTAGGGGAAATTTTCAACAGAGTCCAATCTAAGACAGTAACATCCTTGGGTCACTAATTCAAGATGAGGCACAATTAATTTCTTTCTTTCTTTCTTTCGTTCGACACAATACCTTTATTTTATTTATTTACTTTTATGTGGTGCTGAGGATGGGACCCAGTGCCTTGCACTTGCTAGATGAGCGTGCTACCCCACACTCTACTGCTGAGCCCCAGCCCCAGCCCCACCCCCACAAGTACTTTCTTTTTTAACCTAAACAATTTGAGGAGTAGGCATACTATATCTAATTATTAATAGTTTTTCCTTTTATGTTTGATTTGGTTTGGGATTTTTTTTATATACTTCATAAATAACAAAGTTTAGATAATGGAATGGATTCTTTGATTTTGTGATTTTCTTTATAAATTTCAATGAAAGCAACTTACTGTAGCAGATTGAATGCATAAGCAGATAGGAGAGCCTAATTGTCTTCTCTTTGGCCAGATGTTAGAAAGATTTGCAAAGATGACAGTACCATCTCAATTTTAGTTTTGAGAAATATAGTCACTTTTGTGAGAACAGGTTTTTATTAAAACATAAGTGAACTTATTTTTGTGACTTAAAATGGATAAGGAAACATTATTTAAATTTTTCAGTTTTAATTTCCAGTATGATAAATTTTAAAAGATAAAGCCCACAAAGGTACAGGCCTTTGGGGTCTTTAATAAGTGAGTTATAAAGGGTTCCTGAAGAGTTTGAAAATAACTGATGTATTGCAAACTATCTTAGATATGTGGCTGTGTATTACGAGAGAAGTATAGGTTTTGAAATATTGCTGGAGCATTTGTTTAATAAATGCCTGTTAAGTGAACTAGAAAATACCTAGAGTGTAGTTTGAAATAATCTTTGCTTATTCAGGAGCTAATCTTAGGTAATTTGTCTTACAGTTTGGTAATGATAGGCTCTGTTACTTGCAGTTTTAGCCTAAAATTAAATAATAGTGTTGGAACATAGAAGACATTTCATGTTCTTCTACTCCTGTTACTGGCTCTTCCACACAGGAGCTATGTTGACTTAACTAAATCTCCATTTTCTTTTTTGTTCCCAGGGATTAAACCCAGGGGTGTTTTCCACTTAACTACATCCCCAGGCATCTTTATTTTTCATTTTGAGATGGGGTCTTGCTAATTTGGTTAGGGCCTCCCTAAGTTGCCTAGCCTGGCCTTGAACTTGAGTTCCTCCTGCCTCAGCTTCCCAAATTGCTGGGATTATAGCCAAGGGCCTGGCTCATTTCATTGTTTAAAACACAAACAAAAACAAAAACAAAAAACCCCCAATATCAGAGGTGCTGAAATCCTGTTTCACATGTAGCCAAGTAAATTTCATGGTGACTTTTTTTTTTTTTTTTTTTTTTAAAGACACGGGCGTAAGGAAGGGGTGGGAGGAAAAGAGAAGGTGGATCATCTTGGGACTGAAGTTATCAAATAGATGAATTGGGAGGTAACCATTTAAATTGTATAGGAATTTTTCACCATAAAAATAGATTGGCCATATGATAGCATCTTCGGTGTTGGAGTGTTAACTACTTAACAGAGAAGAACTGAGGGGTGAAAATTAGTTTAAAGTTTACCTGTTAGTTGAATACTTATTGGAATTGAGGATAATGATTTGAAGTTTAACACAATTTAAGAAGAAAAAGAATTTTCTTGTTTATGTTTGTATCACTAGCATAACTGTAGGTGTACATAATTTATGCAGTGAGGATATTTCAAAATATTATGTATATAGAATTATTGAAAATTTAAAGGGTTTAATTTTTGGTCCTTTGGATAAACCTTTGTGGGGAATATGTTTATAAACTAAGCCTACTAATTGTAGAGAAGCATAATTTAAATTGCTCATTACTGTCCTTTAAAATATTTTAAATTCTACCTATTTTTGATCTTTTTTAAAGTGTATTTTTTTAACCAAAAATGGATCTTTTATTTATTTATTATTTATTTATATGTGGTGCTGAGGATCGAACCCAGGGTCTCACACATGCCAGGCAAGCACTCTACCACTGAGCCACGAGTCCAGTCCCCTGTCTTTGATTTTATAAGTGAAATTGCTCACACTTAAGTCTCCCTCCCCCTTTCTCCAGCTTTTTACCTCTTCCACCCCACTCTGGGGTGTGTGTGTTAGAGAAAGAGACCTTGATATAGCTACAATTTAACAATTCTGTAATCTTTAAAATCTCTCCAGTCTGCCTGTAAATACTTAAGAAACTAATGCTGTACTTTTTTATTTCCTTGGCTAAACTACAGTTCTTTAGAGTTTTGACATGTGTTTTCAGAATCCAGTAGAGCTCTGCTCATTTTGGAGGAAGGAGAAACCTCTTGGCATGAGGCATCCTGGGTTCAGGCCAAACAGCCTCATAGACTGGGTTAGACTTAAGTATACCACTTTCAGATGTGTCCTTGTGTGAGTACTTAGCCTTGAATTATCTTCAATCTCTGTTTTTGTATTTATGAATGGGAATACTAATATCTACATCATGGTTTTGTTGGGATTGAGATGTGTAAAAGTATTTAACACAATGTCTAGGAAAAATTATGGTGCATTTTTTCCTGTTGAGAAATGGAACTAACACAGATGAGGAGGTAATATTGTGGTGAGAATGCCAGTGTGAGAATCCTTGTGGTATGCAGTAATTGAATATTTGAGTCATGGGCACATTTTTGTTAGTATAAGCTAATATTGATTGAGGGTAGGGCAAAGAGTTAATTTGAGTCAGAAGAGCTGTGTTAGAATTTTGGCTCTATTTTACTTTGGGAAAATATTTTAATTTTTCTCAGCTTTAGTTTTCTGCTACATAAAATGAGAATAATAATAGCTTCCTAAGAAGACTGTTGGGAACATCACTGACCAGATTATATACCATATATGTCTGTATGAATATGTAACAATGAATCCCACCATTATGTATAATTATAATATACTAACAAAAAAGGAAAAGAAGGAAAAAAAACATAATGAATACCCCCCCCCCCAAAAAAAAAAAAAAAAAGTGTTGGTGGGATGATTAAATGAGAGTGTGTGAAAGAACCTAAGATTCACATTTTGGACTTTATAAATTAATTATGCTTAAGTTTAAAAATTAAAATGTTTTTTAATAAGTAACTTTTTAGTTCTAACGAAAATCCAGTATTCGAATGTGAAGGACAAAACAGATCTTTTAACTATAGAGTGTAAGAAAAGGCAAGAATTCCCCCTAAATTTTCTTTTATTTTTTCTTTAGCAGTTTATTCACCAGGTATATTTTTAAAACAGAAAGATAACCTTAAAAGAGCATCCACTTTAATCTTCTAATTTCACAGCTGAGACAACTGGTGCTCAGAGATGGTCACAGCTAGTTAGTAACAGAGCTCAGAGGCTACCTGACCTACCCTCTGGAGTCTCCCTTGAGTGGCCTTCCCAGTAGGCACTCTTCTGTAGGGCTCAGTGTGGTCATTTGCTTGTGAGTCATCATCATCTTCTGAATGCTTGGACTCAAGTGATCTTACCACCTCAGCTTTCCAGGTAGCTAGGACCACAGGTGCACACCACCACACTTGGAAACTTGCCTTTTTAATCTGGCACATGGATTAACATCTCTTTAAGATAAACTAAGATGGGATTTTTCCCTTGAATTCTCCCTTTTCCGCTGTCTTTTGAATAAAATAAAATTATTTTTTCTTGTGCTCTTCTTAGCTTTTAAATTGACTTTTTTTTTTAACCTCCAGAACATACTTTCCCAATTTTATTTAATAAAACCACATTAGAAATTTCTTTTCAAACAGTAGCATTGGGAAGAACCCATATCGGTGTAATTATTTACAAGTATTTGTCAAATAGTGACCCATCTTTCTTGCCAAAGAAAAGCTATGGAAGATAATGTTCAGTATTCCAAAGTAGGAAAATAATTAAGCAGATATGTTAACTGTTATGGATAAAAAACCACAGAGTTTTCCAATGTACTTTTTTTAATATATATATTTTTTAGTTGTGGGTAGACAACACAATACCTTTATTTTTATTTATTTTATTTTATATGTGATGCTAAGGATCGAACCCAGTTCCACAACCATGCTAGGAGAGCACTGTACCCCTGAGCCACAACCCCAGCCTCCAATGTATTTTTATATATCTGTGCTTTTTGAACGTGATGCCTTTTACTTATAAGAATTTGATTCGGATTGGCAATATTTTCTTGAATGTGAATTAGAGTGCTACAAGTCTTGTCAGTCATATTCACACTCTTGTGTTTGACAGAGAAAGAAGGGGAGCAAGAGACTGTGGATTTTCTTTGCTGGAAAATAAACTTCAGTTAATTCATTCCCTTTAGGCTGTTAAAAATAAGTGACACGTAACTTGAAGGAGGATCAGCTAATGTGATTCTGACGTGGGCGCTCATTATGGGTTTGAGTTTTTTCCCCCACAAAGGCTTTAAGTCTAGAAAAGACTGGCCCACTGCCATGAGTTATTATGTTGTCTCCCTCTGTCTGAAATGGGGATTTGGGCGTAACAGGTTCAGGGAAAAGGGATGGCTGTGTAATTTTTCTATCCTCATGAATTAGTTATAACACCCCCCCGCGCCCCCTCCAAGGCCCAGCTGTGCAGACTGTAGAGTAGCTTATCCTCAGTGTGGAAGGAGACTGGCTATTGACTGGAGCATTTTGTCCTGTTCTTATTTATATAACCAAAACTCCTTACTTCTAAGTGATTTTTATAATTTTGTGGGTCTGTGCTATTTGACATATGGCATCTTTGAAAGTCCTTAAAGGGGAAGTGAATAGTGTTGAACTTTATTTTCTTTTAGTATATTTATACTTTATCCATATGTGTTCCTTTCTTAGATACCTCCTCTCCCACCTTAAAATTTAAAAACAAGGATCACTTTTTAATTTATGAAGTATTACTCTTCATTCTGCTTTGAGGAAAATTGATAGGTGTCTTCAGAATTCCTTTTTCTGTTTTCCTTCTTCATATCACAGTTCTGAGAATGATTTTACTTTTTATCCAAGTCTAGGCAAATTTGAGTTGTGGCTGCTACTGGATATAAACTGTTTTCTGTTACCGTAGTTAGTTGTTGGTTCTATTTTTCTCCCTTTATACTCCTTACTCTTCTTTCTGTCTTCTAATGTGATATCTTCTGCTTTCTGAGCACCCCTAACCCCGCTATTAACAGGAATGTAAATGAACAGAATTGTCCATGCCAAGCCCTGAGAGAGAGCCAGGGGGAGAGATATCAAGGGAAGGAACCTACAGCTTCTGTCTCAGAGAGACTGTGGCCTGGGTAGGAAATTAGATGTCAGTATGTGGATTTTGGTCAGTCTAAAAGATGGTAGAGGACAGTGTCCACTGAAGGCTATAGTATGAGATGAGAAGTCACAAATTCTAGTACCCTATTCCTGCCAGGCCTGGGTCTTTAGTAGCTGCAAATAGTGACTGACTTCTCTGGTAATTAACTTCCTCATCTGTAAAGTACTGGGAATAACTATGAATTCTGCCTATTCAAAGACTTATTGGGAAAGTGGAATAAGGTAGAATGCACTTAAAAGGGCCCTTGTAAAGGATCAGACCCAACTTTTGAGTACATCTGTCTTTCCCTGGGGAACAAAATGGCTTAATTGCTGTTAGACTAGACTGTTATAGGACCATGCACCCATCTGCAGGGATGACTGATTTACCTGAAGATAAGTGATGTGAAAGATTGTTTTTGTGCTAAAATAATCACACTCTATTTTTTTGCGGGGGTGGTGGAAATCAAGGCAATTTCTCTCGTTCTTTGTGTTGTTGAGATTGGGTAATTTGTTAGTTTACTGATTCTTCTTTTCCTTCTGTTTTGTTGTTGAGCCCATTTACTGAGCTTTTTAAATTTTTAATATTTATCTGATACTTCTTTCTATCTTTTATTTCTTTGCTGAGACTCTGCTGCAGCCATCTGCTTTTTCAGTGATTTCAAGCAGGCTTGTAATTGCTCATTGGATTTTATCATGGTTGCTTTAAAATGTCAGATAATTTTAACATCTCTATCATCTTGGTGTTAGCATGTATTATCTTTATTCAGAGATTTTCTAGCTTGGTGGTATGATAAGTGAATTTTTTGATTGAAACCTTCTCTTCTCTTCTCTTCTCTTCTCTTCTCTTCTCTTCTCTTCTCTTCTCTTCTCTTCTCTTCTCTTCTCTTCGTGCTGGGGATGGAACTCAGGGCCTCACACAAGCTAGGCAAGCATTGTACCACGGAGCCAAACCCCCAGTCTAGGACATTTTTGTATTACACGAAGAGACCCTGGTTCTTATTTTAACCTTATGTTTTAGTTGACTTATGTCATTGCCCTGGCAGGGTGTGGAGAAGCACTGCCAGGTGAGACTGAAGCTGAGGTTCCCCACTTTTCTCACTTAGACTGCTGACATTCAGGGGTGGGGTAGAACTCTTTGTTATGGTTGGTTGGAGTCTTTTCTCCCTGCCTTGTTTTTAAGCACATGAGATGGCAGTCCTTGCTGGTGGAGGGTGAAAGTGCTGGCCCCCTACTTAGCCTTCTCTGACTCTGTAGGAGGGGTGTTGGGACCTACCTCACTAGGGTCAAAGTTTGGGATCCCTAGTAGATGTGGGAGGGGCTGAGGCCACAGCCTTTTCTTTGGTGCATATCTGAAGTAGAGTGGTTATTGTCAAAAAGTCTTCTGACTTGCTGGAAGGGCCCCTTTCTGTTCCATTGGCTAGAAAGAGGTCTTTTTTTTTTTTGGTTGTCTGCTATTTTAGCTACAGGTCTGAGATTTATGAGGCATACCTGCTGGTCCGGTATTGGTAGCCAGCCTGTTTTATCTTTTCATATTTAAATTCTTTTATATATAATGTCCAGGTTTATTTTATTTTATCGTGTGTGTGTGTGTGTGTGTACTTAAAATGTGTACTCTGCTCTGTCATCCTGGTGGTAGTGTGGTATATGCATTTAAAATTTTGATAGCTATTTCCCAGTTGCCTATCATTGAATTTACATTTCCCACCAGGAATATAATAGAATGCCTGGATCATTTTTGGAATTTATAAAAGCAGAAAATTCTCAGGTATCAAAGGCCACATGATGTATCCTATTTGGTTTTAATGCCCTGGTGGGAGAGCCAGAGAGGCTTACTGAGCAGTATTCTCCATGGCCGGTAAATGCTCAGTCACTTTCAGCATGCCCTTATTTTGACTTTTTATTAACTTGAAATTCCTACATTTCCATTCCCTTTTCCTCAACTAGAAAAAGAGAGAAGAAATGCTCCAAGGATAGACACAAGGTGACACATGTGAGTAGCACACTATTTCTTTCTCCCCATCTTGTCCTTGTGCCATTGGAAGATTGACTTCTGGACTCTTTAGGCTGTATAACATCAGGAAACAATATGTAATAGGTACTGGGCTGGAGTACAGGCACCTTGTACCCTGTCTGTCGATAGAACTCACTAGTGGGTTGGTGTTAGTTGCCTTTTGCTAGTGGAAAGAATTAAACTAGATGATCTTCGAAGATTCACACCTGCTCTAAAGTGAGTTTTGTGATTCTGATGTCAGATTCTTTTTTTGGTGTTGTTGTTTATACATGACAGTAGGGTCAATTTTGACATATTTATACAATCATGGATTATGTCTTATTCTAATTAGGATCCCAGTCTTATGGATGTACATGATATTGAGATTCACCATGGTATATTCGTATATGTATGTAGAAAAGTTAAATCAGATTCATTCCACTGTCTTTCTTATTCCTATCCACTGCCCTCCTTCCCTTCATTCTTTGTCTAATGTACTGAATTTCTCTTCTTCTCCTCCCCAACCCCTTGGTTGTGTGTTGGCATCCACCTATCACATATTGTTCTGCATCCATGTATTGTTGTTATTGGGTAATTTGTTCTTTTAGTTTACTAATTCTTATTTTTCTGTTATTCTTCTCTTGAGCCCATCTAATGAGCTTTTTTCAAATTTAATATTTATTTTGATACTTCTTTATATTTTTATTTCTTTCCTGAGACTCTGCTACAGCTATCTACTTTTTCAGATTCTTAAAGGTTGTTTTGAAAGCACAGTTGGGCGAGTTTCTTTTGTCAGGGAGCATTTCTAGCCAACTTTCAAGTCTCCAAAGAAGGACTCAGGAATTTTTCATCATTCATTGTGAAGGATTATTGTCTGAATTTCTTGAGAATTGTTCAAAGTCCTCATGAGATTTCTTGTTTCTCCTTAGATGAATGCTCAGAATCTAGAGGATTGAGGATAACAAAGACTGCCCTGGCATCTCTGCAGAGGTGATAGTCTATTGCTTAACCTTCGCCAAGCATGCCACTGTAACTGAACTATGACCTCAAACTGCTATGAGCTATGTGTGTTAATATACATGCACCAGCAACAGGAGAAGTATCTGTATGGAGGGGGAGAGTGATGGGAAACCAACGCTGATGCTCTCTTGTTGCCACAAAAAGCCATAAACAAAATTACAAAACCCAGAACTCTCTATTAGTATCCACAGATCCAGTTTTGCCAAGAAAGGAAAGAAGCAGCAAGCTGGCATTGAAACAGATGATTATCTGTCTTTATCTAGCTTGGAGAAGGGCTCTGGGGAAAGCACAGATGCTATTCTCAGTTTCAGCAACAAATATAGAAAATAAACAGGCAGTCTGGCAGGAGAAGCAGAGTAAGAGCTAGTGAAATTATAAAGGCAGGGCGGAAACAGCAGTTACTTTCATTTATTTTTATAACTACTCAGAAACAATGAGAAGTGTCTTATTTATTGGCCTAATTAGGGAGTGACACGAATTGTCTACATGTGACTTTAAGAATTGAAGTACTGGGGCTGGGGATGTGGCTCAAGCGGTAGCGCGCTCGCCTGGCATGCGTGCGGCCCGGGTTCGATCCTCAGCACCACATACCAACAAAGATGTTGTGTCCGCCGAGAACTAAAAATAAATAAATAAATAAATATTTAAAAAAAAAAAAAAAAAGAATTGAAGTACTACTCAGAAATTCTTGAACCTTTTAATTTTGATTGTATTTGATGGAAATCATTCTAATATGATGTAGTCAAAAATAAAGTAGTTATTTGGTAAGTCCTTGGGAAATCCTTTCAGCTTTTGGGCTTAGTTTGTTCATGGGTTGATGAATCTCTAAGGTCCATTCCAGTTCTGAAAGTAAGCTAGTAGATGTCATTAATGAAGAGCTGTCTTGTTTTCTAGTGTAGAATCTTTTATTTGAGACTCAACTTCTCCTTGATGATTCATCAGGTATTGAACTGTATTGAAATACAGAGCAATCTTTAGCCTCAATTGAGATGTGTGGGACAGTTTGCTCTGACCTTCATTTGACCTAAAAGGCTATACCTCTAAAACTGTGGCTTTAAAAATTAAGTTTGTTTTTTGTTTATAGCAATGATGAAAGGTCACTGAAGGAATTTGAAAAATTGAATATAAATACAAAGAAGAAACGAATACTTATTTTGAATTTCTTTCCTCAGATATTTTAATTACTTTGAACATTTTGTGAATTTCCTTTGTTCCTTTAGTATGTTAGTCTGGATGGTTGAAATTTTCTCAAGTTTATGGATTTTTCTGTCTTTTTCATTTAATATTCTTAACAAGCAGTATATAATCATATTAAAATTTTTTTACTCCATTATAACTTAGCTCAATTCAAATCCAGGTTCCCTACCATTATAGCTGGTAACCTTGCACATTTCTCCTCTCTAAGCCTCAACTTTCATTTGTAAAATGGGGATGAAAATGCGTTCTAGGGTTTCTTTAGCTTCATTAGGATTTTATTAATTTATCAAACACATTACAGATCAACACACACCCTGTTATTAAAATTGTGTGCAGAGGAAAGGTAAAATGGTAGCAAACAAGAACAGAATAGGTCCTCGTGTGAGCAAAGTACCTAAATTTTTTTTTAAGAGAGAGAGAGGGGGGCTGGGGATGTGGCTCAAGCGGTAGCGCACTCGCTTGGCATGGGCGCGGCCCGGGTTCGATCCTCAGCACCACATACAAACAAAGATGTTGTGTCCGCCAAAAACTAAAAAATAAATATTAA
>NW_026000016.1:5604456-5610951 GCF_001458135.2 Marmota marmota marmota | reverse complement strand
GGCGGACACAACATCTTTGTTTGTATGTGGTGCTGAGGATCGAACCCGGGCCACACGCATGCCAGGCGAGCGCGCTACCGCTTGAGCCACATCCCCAGCCCAAGTACCTAAAATTTTTTAAAACAATGTTTGAAATATAAAATGTCTACTTTAACTTTTGCGTATGAAAATTTGGAGGATGTTTAGCAAGATAGAGTAAGAGATGAATAAATGATATGTTGCTGTATTTCTTCCATACATGGATAAAAAGTTTGGACTATGATCTTTTTTTAAATCATGGTTTTGAGAAAGCTAAGTGCAATTATTTTCTGTTTCTCATGATATTCCTTACTAGGAGTTTATGAGAACTAAAGTATTTACTTTTTACTTAGAAGAGGGCAGTTTTGAAGGTTGGTATTTGGGAGGTGGGAGTAAGAAAGAAGCATGGGATTATTCTGAAAGCAGTCTGGTATGGCCTTTGCTTCTCTTTTCCTACAGACCTTATACTTTAGACATTCTGTTTGTCTCAGAGAATTGACGTCTTCATCCCATGTATCCAGATAGTTCCCAAACATACCTATATAGTCTTGACTTTTTCTTTAGCTCTAGACCACAGGTCAGCAAATCTTTTCTGAAAAGGGCCATATGATCTTTGTTTTCAGCTACTTGGGTCTGCATTATTGTTCATAAGCAACCCTAGAAAAGATGTAAACGAATGTTCTGGTTATGCTTCACATAAACATCACTTAAAAAAAAAAAGCGTTGGGCTGACAGCATGTTTTCCTCCTCTTATTTCCCATGTTTCTTGAATATGTTTTCAAAATGAGCTCTGAATTTCTTGAATGCAACTTATACCACTGATATAGAGCCCTGCCCATGGCATCCAGTTTTGAACTTTTGAATCTTGAACCAGTTCTATTAGTGGCAATTGCCTATGGAAAGAAAAGAGATTTCAAGACAGCTAGGTGATGAGCAGCAGAATGATAGAGCCTGAAAAGCAGATTCCAAAATAAAATGTCACATAATGGAACAGTGGAATTTCAACCTCTAGTTATCTTTAAGCATTTTAAGTTATCTTTCTGATAAGCACCATACCCATTTGTGAATAATGCTCATTAATTATGCCACAGAGAGATAGTCTATCTTATAAATTAACTAAACTGAAATATGTCTAGATTTTCATGTGGTATCACCATTTTAAGACCTCTCTTTTCTCACATCATTTGTTTTAATAGTGTTCCCATGAATGTGTTTAAGCATGAGTGCTCTTATTCCTATTCTGTTGCTGTGGGATTGAGACATTGAAAAGTCATGTGATTTTTTTCTCCAGCTGTGAGTATTGCCATTGAGATTCAGAGGTCATTGTATGTTATTAGCAGCATTTCCCTGATAAAACTCATTTCCATTTGACTGAAATATAAATGCAGAGACCTTTAGTTCCTTAAGGAAATAAAATGGGGCCTGGTGTGGTTTGAGAGGGATGCTGCAGCATTGCCTTTTTCCTTCTGAATGCAGCCTTGTTTTACCATGTTGGCTAATGGAGCCATTGTAAGCCAAGAACAAGCTGGCTTTTAAGCTATTGTTAGTGAAGAAGCAGAAGCAGTCTTCTTTGAAATTACTTTCACATTGGGAGGAACAGTGACAAGACAAGTGAGAGCTTTCCCAGATGGTGAGTGTTTGTGGCCTTAGAGGGTGGCACCGAGTTTTCCAGTGTGTGTGTGTGTGTGTGTGTGTGTGTGTATACTCTTTGAAACAGTTTGAAACAGTTGTTGTTTCTTAATTTTAGTGTTTTGCTAATATTTCCATTTAAATGCCCAATTTCTTTAGCTTAGGAATTGGGCATTTAAATTGGGCATTTAAATGGAAAAAGCAGTAGGTTTTTAGCATACACTTGATAGAGTTAATCCTAGTGGTACTTATTTTAGGGTTTTTTAATAAAAAGTTCATTTCAGTTAATGACACTGTTTCCCTTTTTACTCCTAAAATAAAATGTGTTTCTCTGGAAAACAAACTTGGCTTTGTGATTTAAAATGGTATTTACTTCATAGAATTCCCAGTAGTTACAAAAGAATATATGAAAGGAAAGTTTTACATTTATAGTTTTAGAGAAGAATGTGAAATAATTTTAAAGAAGCCATATTTAGTGTTAATTTTAAATAATAGTTTAAAAGTGTGAGTAAAGATGTGGGGCATGTATTCCAAAGGATGTCACTAAGCCTGTAAAACTAGCAGAGAGTTGATGTCACTCCTGATGTGCAGGGCAGCATGCTTGGATTGGACCTGTGCAGATTTCTAAGTTAAGGTTTCCTGCCCTTCAAGGACTTACAGTAGAAATTTGGTGAAATGGCTCTTTTGCTCAGAGGTAATTAACAAGTTTAGGTGGCAGGGGATAAATGTCAGATTAACTATTTAGATAAGCACTGGAACTAGAAAGGAGAAGTACCATACAAGCTTGTTTGAGCAAAGGCACTAGATGGGAGTGGGTAGAAGCTGGCAAGCAGAAGAGAAAAGAGAGGCAAGCCTTTCCAGGCTTAGAGGACTGGTGTCAACAAACCTCTAAGGTAAAAGCATAGTTTGGGGCAGGGCAAACTATGCTGCTGGATGCCTGCTTTTATAAATAAAGTTTTATTGGAACAAAACCACACCAGTATATTTAAGTGTACTCTGTGGCTGCTTTTGTTCTGCAACACAGAATTGAGTGAGTAGTTGCTATGGAAATTATAGATCCACAAAGCCTAAAATACTGGTCCTTCATAGAGAAAGTTTGCTGATCACCCAGGGCGGGGTAGTTCATGAATAAGTACATCAATTCTGTGGATGTGAAAGATATGGATAAATTAAAGCATAAAGTAAGTATAAATTAAAGTTGGTGAATTAAATAAGGGGTAAATTAAGTAGCCTTGAAAATTAAGCTTAGAACTTTGAAGCTCAAGCAATGTCATTAAAGGGACATTATATTCATATTTATTAGCAATCATAAGCACACATCTAGTGCATATTAACCTCATAGCACTATATGAATTAGGTTTCTTGTGTAGTAGGGGAGATTAATTAAAAGGTGGTAAAATAATGAGACCAAAAACATAGATAAATTGCATGGAGGTAGGAATTAGGGAGGTCTACCGATAAGACTTGACATAGTTTTATAGATAAATAGGAGTTTGCCTGTAGGAATTTTTTTTTTTAGTCAAGGGAGAACCATTTGAAATACAGAGGTGTGAAACAACATGATGTATTTGGAGAGCAGAGACATTGTCATGTTTGGAACATATAGGGTATGAGTAATGAAATAGGGAGTATCAAAGAGGAATGCCATCCCCCTTCTCTCATGATGGATGGTGGAAAACTATCAGAGATGGGATCATGGTCTTGATTTTTTTTTTATCTTCTCCCTGCATTTTATATATTTTTGTCTTATATTTTTTTAAAACAAATTAAAGCCACATATGGTGGCAGTGGGTCAGGAGGCTGAGGCAGGAGGATTGCAGATTCAAAGCCAACCCCAGCAACTTAGTGAGATCCTGTTTCAATAAAAAAATGGCTTGGTTGTATCTTAGTGTGGTTAAGCATCTCTGGGTTCAATCCCTGGCAACCCTATCTGCCCCCCCATTTTTTTAAGGTTTATTTATTCATAAGATGGTGTCTGTGTATATTTCCCTGGCTGGTTGCAAACTTGTGAGGTCAAATGATCCTCCTGCCTTAACATCCCTCATAGCTGGATCCACAGGTGTATGCCAAGATGCCCTGCTTTGATTTGCATTTTGAAAAGGTAATCCTAATAACCAGTATGGAGAATGGATTTGGGGAGGGGTAAGGGAGATGGGAAGTAGAGAGATAAATTAGGAGGATATTGAATAATCCTGGTGACAGATGATGAGAACTTAAATTAAGGTGGTAGAAGTAGGGAAAGAGTAGCCTCCAAGTACAGTTAAATAGGAGGAATACCAGATTTGGATATGAGGGAGAGATCAGAGAAAATTATAAAATTTGTGATTTGGCAACAGGGAGACCAGTGGTGTCTTTAACTCAGTTTGGGATTATGGAAAGAAGAGTATGTTTTGGGAGTGGTTGAATTCATGCCATGCCTGTTGGGATAGTCAGTGGAGTAGCCTGCCAGTGGCTGGCATTGTAGGTCTTGAAGTCAGTGAAGAAAGTGTGCCTTAAAAGATGGGTTTTGAGGGCTGGGGTTATGGCTCAGAGGTAGAGCGCTCGCCTAGCATGTGCGGGGCCCTGGGTTTGATCCTCAGCACCACATAAAAATAAATAAAGTAAAGGTATTACGTCCAATTACAACTAAAAAATAAATATATTTTTTAAAAGTATGGATTTTGATGGGTACTGGAAATAAACGGTTGGAATTACAGGAGGAAATGAATTTTAAGGAAGGAGAGCTTTTAGAGCTGGAAGTCAAATTCCAGGTAGAGCAGGAAGGGGTGTCAAATTCCAGGAGTAGTGTCCCAGGAGGCACACTGCTGCTACTTCCCTCCTGTTTCCTATCTGCACCCATGGCAGATGGCACAGAATGATGACCACTGTTTTTCTCTGAGCCTTTGGGATTTTCAGGACTCTTCTTTCTCAAGACAATTTACTAGGAATTGACAAGAGTTAGGGCAAAATGTGCATCTTATGTGCAGCAACAAAAGAAAAGTGTCAGAGGAAGATTTTGCGTAGCCACTGAGCAGAGAAGTAGGAGTGTAATCCACATCCCTGCCAGGAGAGTTGGTTGCTGTTAGAGCTGAAATGTGTTGGTGGATTTGGGAACGAGGAAGTCCCTGATGACTTTAGTGAGAAAGTTTCAATTGAGAGAGGGGCACCAAACCCATGTTTTGAGGCTATTTGGAGCAGGGAGTGGGAAGTGAGAGAGTATTTTTCCTAGAAGCTTGACTAGGAAAGAAGGTAGGTAGGTTGGAAACCCAAAGGAAGGAAGGATGCAGTGTGTATAAAAAGTAGTTTGTAAATTGATTAACACTTCTTTGTTTGATAATCCTGTTTATACATTTTCCTTTTTTAAGTTGTTGATAGACCTTTATTTTATTCATTTATTTATATGTGGTGCTAAGGATCAAACCCAGTACCTCACACATGCTAGGCAAACGCTCTACCACTGAGCCAAACCCCAGCCCCTATAATTTTCTTTAACATTTTATTTGGAAAAATTTCAGACCTAAAGAAAAATTGGAATAAAAGGGTGAACATCAACTGTAGTCACTATTTGCCACATTTGCTTTACAATTCTTTTTCTTTATACTATTTCTTTCCTGAACTGTTTGAGAATGAGTTGTACACAGATATTTTTTTCTTCTAAATATTTTATTTTTTATGAGCTTTATTTAACACTTTTTACTCTCATAAGAAAAGTTCTTTGGGAAGTCCTATTAAAAATAACTAGAACACCCCCTCCACCTTTAAAAAAATTTGTGGTTTTCTATCTCATAGGAAGCTTAAACAGGAAATTTGGGACAAGGACTCTACTGGAGACTTCTGAAGTACAAATTATTCTTTGAGATACTGGTCTCACTTGATTGGTTGCTGATCAACAGAAAAGGTGGAAGGAAATGATGGCTATTTGAGCCTTTTTCAAATAATAGCAAATTTCCAGTTCCACAGAACAATATTTATTTATTCACCAGAGACATGAAATAACAAATCAGTGAGGTTCAAAAGTTGTCTCTTCAAAATGTTTATGTCAGATAAATATAAAATGTTGTTCCCAGTTGAGACACTAAATAAACGTGGGTTCTTTTTTCTTCTAAACATAGAATATTTTATTTCATTTAAATAGTACTTAATTGCCCTAAGTTAACTTACCTCCAGGACACATTTGTTTACAGGAAGTCATTACTTGGTTGTTCTTTAAACAAAAGTGTGGTAATATATATTTGCTAGGTATCATGCATATTTTTAACGTAGAACTCATGAACAGGAATACAAGTTATCATACCAAATTTCAGTAGCATCTTTTCCTTCTTTGCTAGGCTAATTGTGGATTGTCTGGGTCCTTTTGTGCCTGCCTGTCTTTGGCACTGGTTCACTGGAGCTAGGAGAGACAGAGACTGACAGTGCTGGGTTGTTTCTTCTGCTCCCACTCATTGTGGGGCCTGTAAGGCCCATGGCTCCTCTAGATATTATCCCAGGGCTATTCCATTTCCATGAACAGATCTCGAAGAGAGGATAAAGATCGGTGCTTAGGTGTAAGCAGTGTATTCACTTCTTGACAGCGTGAGAATTGCATATTAAGTAAGTTCTAGATGTAAAATTCACTATCTCTTAATTTTTCCTATAATTCTTACATACATTTGATTATACAGATTTTGAAAAGCTTACCACTAAGTTGAGGAAAAATGGAATTTGTGCCACACTTGAAATAACATTAATAAAAATCTTAACTTCCAAGATTTCAGGTGGTTTAAGGTATAACTTGGCAATAGTATTATCTTAGCAGATTGAGTATTTATAAATAATAACTAAAATGCATCATTTTGCTTTGTCTTTTTTTTTTTTTTTTTTTTAATTCCC
>NW_026000016.1:5602039-5604436 GCF_001458135.2 Marmota marmota marmota | reverse complement strand
TTTTTTTTTTTTTTTTTTTTGGTGGTAGTGCTGGGGATTGAACCCATGGCTTTGTGCATGCAAGGCAAGCACTCTATCAGCTGAGCTATATCCCCAGGCCCTCATTTTTGCTTTGTAATGGCAGAAATAATAAGCAACTCTGACACTTTGGGGGAGTTTTGGGGCTCCATGTGATTTCTGTTTTTTAGTTGGCTTAATTTGTTTAGCAAAGTTTGGATATTTGTACTTCATCAGTAATTTGATTGGAAAATGTGGCTGTGACCTCTGACAGTTTGGTAATATGCAAGGAAGCAAAAGATAATGCTTTTAACCAAAATGTGTAGATTTCTCTCTCATATTTTCTGTGATAGAGGTGCTTGTGGGCTACATTGGGCTGCTCATGGTAAACCTGCTTCTTCATTTTTCCCTCCTAGAAAAGCACTTATTCCTAGTGAGTACTTCTGCCAGGTCATTCTCTAGCCTCTAATTTAGGGATTTAGCCCAGGGGCACTTTACCATTGAGATACACACCCACCTCTTTTTATTTTTTATTTTAAGATAGTCATAGTGCACTAAAATTGCTTGGGAGCTTGCTAAGTTACTGAGGGTGGCCTCAAACTTGTGATCTTCTTGCCTCAGCCTCCCAGGTTAGTGGAATTACAGCACAACTCAGTAAGCACATTCTAATTGCAGTTTGTTATTAAAGAAATTAATGTTCTTAGAACAGTACCAGACATGTAACCACTTGTGTTAGGTATAACTATGATAATACTCTATAAGGTGACTTTCTTTATTATATATTTTTAATATTTATTATTTAGTTATAAGTGTACACAATATCTTTATTTTACATTTATGTGGTGCTGAGGATCGAACTCAGTGCCTCAAGCATGCCAGGTGAGCACTCTACCACTGAGCCACAACCCCAGCCCCTGTATTGTTTTTATGTAAGGCAGCATTTGAGAAGAATCCTGAAGAGTGTGAGGAAATGAACTTGTAGATATCTGGTGAAGATCCAGGCAGAGCTTGCTTGTGCCTGGTGGGTTTGAGAAGCTGCCAGGCAACCCAGGTTGGGAAACCAGGGTTGGCAGGGATCTGTGGAGATTAGATTGTGAAGGTAGCAGGAAGGATGGTGCCCAGCCTTATGGCCATCGTGAGGACTTTACCCTCTGGAACAGGCACCATTGTAAAATTTGAGTAGACATGATCCACATTCAGTTTTGACAGAATTCTTCTGGCTGCTATGGAGAGAATGGACAACAGAAGAGTCAAGAGCAAGCATGAGACCAGGGAGAGATGGTGGCCTCCATCCAGGGTGGTGGCTGTGTGGGTGGTGAGGAGTGATTAGATGATTGGGTATGTGCTGAAGGGGAAACTGATGGGGATCATAGATGGAATTGTGGGTATGGGAAGAAGCAAGGAATTAAGGAGCTGTCCAGGGCATGAAATACGGTGTTGCCATTTTGATGAACTGATACAGCCTGGGAGGAGCAGGTATAAAACCTGTTTTATGTTTTAGGTGTCAATGGGAAAGTTGAATGGGCAGCGTGGGAGTTCAGGGGATAGGTCAGTGCTGGATCTGAAGTGTGGAGTTAACATATTGAGGCTATTTAGAGTCTTTCACTGAGGTCACCAAGTAAGCAACTAAAGGTGGGGAGGGAAGAGCTTGGAGACTAGGAAGCAGCCAGGGAGCATGAATAGAAGCTGGCAGCATGGTAGGAGGAGCTGAGACAAATGCAGAGACAGAGAGAGAGGGAGAGAGACATACCAAGGGATCAGCCAAGAACTGCTAGCTAGATGAGGGAAATATTTCAAGGAGGGAGTGAGCAATCTTCTTGTAGTGAGACAGGACTAAAATTTGGCTATTAGCAATGATCTTGATGAAAGCCAGTTCGCTGGTGTGGTAGGGGAAAAAACCTGATTGGACAGGGCTCAAGAAAGGCCGGGGGAGAGGAATTGGAGCATTAAAGAACCTTGCTGGAAAGGGAAACAGAGAAATAGAAAACTGGAGAAGGGAGGCTGGCTTGAGACCTATGGTTTTTATGTTGTTGTTTTGTTCTTTTTGTAATGGGGATTGGTCTTGGGGTATCTCCAGCTCCCCCCTTCCCCCTCCCCCATCCAGGGTATTGGAGATTGAATCCAGGAGTGCTTATCCACTGAGCCACATCCCCAGCCCTTTTCTATATTATATTTGGAGACAAGGTCTCACTAGGTTGCTTAGGGCCTCTCTGAGTTATTGAGGCTTACTTTGAACTTGCAATCCTCCTGCCTCAGCCTCTTGGGCCTCTGGTATTATAGGCATGTGCCACCGTGCCCAGCTGAAATTTTAGTTTTGATTTGCATTTCCCTGGTCGCTACAGATGTTGAACACTTTCTCATATATTTGTTGGCCATTTGTGTGTGTGTGTGTGTGTGTGT
>NW_026000016.1:5550156-5601393 GCF_001458135.2 Marmota marmota marmota | reverse complement strand
TTTTTTTTTTTTTTTTTTTTTTTTAATTGGAGTTCTGTAGTTATATAGTGGTTGGGTTCAATTTGACAAACTCACACATGCATGGAATTTGATTTCAGTTTATGACCCTCCCTCCATTCTCCTCCTTCTTCTCTACTAGACTTCCTTTCACTCTCTATCATATTTGATTGGTTCCTTTACTTATATATAGAGGTGAAATTCTCTGTGGTATATTTATATATGCACACAACATGATTTTTAAAGAATTCATTCTGTATTGCCGCCTTTTTCTGTCCACTCTGACTCTTGATCTCCTTCTTCTATATCACTGATCTTCCTTTTATCTTTATGATGTCCTGTCCTTCCCCCCCCTTCCTTTATTTTACTCTAGCTTCCACATATAAGATAAAACATTTGACCATTGACTTTCTGAGTTTGGCTTGTTTCACTTAGTATAATAATCTCCATTTCTATACATTTACCAGAAAATGCCATAATTTCATTCTTCATAATGGCAGAGTAGAAATCCATTGTATATATGTACCACAGTTTCTTAATTCATTATCTATTGATGGGTACCTGGGGTTATTTCATAATTTAGCTATTATGAATTATGCTGCTATAAACATTGAGGTGGCTGTATTATTATAATATGCTGATTTTGGATTATTAAAGAAAATACCAACAAGTGGGGCTAGCTGGGTCATAAGGTGGTTCTATCTGGTTTTTAACAACTCTTTATGCTGCTTTCCAGAGCGACTGTATGAGTCTACAGTCCCACCCACAATATACAAGTGTACATTTTCCCTATAACCTTACCAGCATTTATTATTGTTTGTATTCTTGATCATTGCCATTCTGAGTAGAGTAAGATGAAATCTTAGTTTTTTTTTTTTTTGGTACTGAGGATTGAATTCAGGGGCATTTGACCACTGAGCCACATCCCCAGCCCTATTTTGTATTCTATTTAGAGACAGGTTTCAGTGCCTCACTTTTGCTGAGGCTGGCTTTGACCTCATGATCCTCCTGCCACAGCCTCTTGAGCCGTTGGGATTATAGGCATGTGCCACCGTGCCCAGCTGAAATTTTAGTTTTGATTTGCATTTCCCTGGTCGCTACAGATGTTGAACACTTTCTCATATATTTGTTGGCCATTTGTGTGTGTGTGTGTGTGTGTGTGTGTAATTTTTGTTTAGTTGATTTATTGACTAAGTTATTTGTTCTATTGGAGTTAAGTTTTTTTTTTTTGAGTTCTTTTTATATTCTCGATATTAATCCTCTATTGGAGGAGTAGCAAGCCAAGATTTTCTCCCATTCTGAAGGCTCTCTCTTCATATTCTTAATTGTTTCCTTTGCTGTGCCAAAGCTTTTGACTTTGATAGCATGCCACTTGATTCTTGGTTTTATTTCTTGTTCTTTGGGGCTCTTTCTAAGGAAATTAGGGCCAGCACTTATATGATGGAATGTTGACCCTATGTTTACAGCTGGTAGTTGCAGTTTTCTGGTTTCAAGGTTTCCAAATTCTTCGATCCATTTTGATTTGAGTTTTGTGCAGGATGAGAGATCTAGTTTCTTTTTTTTATATAAGCTATCCAGTTTTTTCTGTCTTTTCTCCAAAATATAATTTTGGGCACTTTTGTCAAGTATCAGATGGCTATAGGTATGTGTATTTGTGTCTGTGTCTTCTATCCGTTCTGTTCATTGGTCTTCAGGTTGTTTTGATGCCAATACCATGCTGTTTTTTGTAACTAAAGCTCTGTAATGTAATTTCGGATTAGGTATTGTGATGCCTCCTGCTTCACTTTTCTTGTTTAATATGGTTTGGCTATTTTCTGGGTATCTTATTCTTTCAAATGAATTAAAAAATTTTTTTTTCTAATTCTGTGAAGAGTCATTTTTATTTGGATGGGATTGTGTTGAATCTGTATATTTCATTTGGTAGTTTGACCATTTGGAGAATATTAATTCTGCCTATCTATGAACATGGGAGGAATATCTTTCCATCTTTTAAGGTCATCTTCAATATCTTTCTTCAGTGTTCTTTTTTTACCTCCTTGGTTGCGTTAACTCCCAAGTGCGTTTTTTATTTATTTATTGAGGTTATTGGGAACAGGCTGGTTTTATTGATTTCTTCCTCACCTGAATCACTGTTAGAGTATAAGAATGCTTGATCTTGTATCCTCCTACTTTGTTGAATACACTTATAATCTCCAAAAGTCTTCTGATGGAGGTTTTTGGTTCTTCTAGATATAGGATCATATCATCAGCAAATAGATGTCTTGACTACTTCCTTTCCTCTTTGTATTTTTTCTCTTGATCGCTCTGGCTAATATTTCAAGGACTATATATTGAATAGGAATGGTGAGAGTAGACAGCCCATCTTGTTACTGGTTTTAGAGAAAGTACTTTCAGTGTTTTCCCAATCAGTATGATGTTCTTGGCCTTTTTAATTTTGAAACAGGATCTCCCAGGTTATCCAGATTGTTCTTAAACTTATGATACTCCTGCCTTAGCCCATTGAATTGCTGGGATTACAGGCATGTGCCACCATACTTGGCTACAGTTTTGTTTTGAAAAGGGAGCAATTACTGTGTTTGGCCGTGCTGATGGGAAGAAAAACTTATGATGCAGGGGAGAGAGATGAGAGGGGTAAGGGTCCATTGCAGTTTGGACAGGTGGCCTTGGAAGAGAGCAGAGCTCTTCTTGGGAACCTAGGAGTGCAGTGGTTGGCAGGGTGGAAGCCGAGTGGGTGCCGTGGTTCTCCTGGCATCCGTCTCCTGAGTTAGATTGGCAGCAAGTTGAGAGTGAGAGAGTGCATTAGAGGATTGAGGAGAAAAAGAGAGGGTTTTATGAACTGTGCAGATGTAGAAGAGCTATTTGGCATTACCAGGGAACCACTTGAGGGGGTTTTCAAGAATTTAAAGTGGGACCAATCAGCATTTCTTCCAGCTGTTGTCAAGCTTCTTGGGGCAGAAGTAGGAGAGATAGTAAGTTAGATTTAATCTGCTTTGGAGTCTGTGGGAAAGTTCTTTAGAGACAGAGGAGCATAGTGGCAAGTGAGTATACCAGGAAGCTTTTATAATGTTGAGTCATCAACTCTTAAGAGTTGGATAAAGAGGGAAGTGAAGACACAGTGAGAGTGAGGGATGATAAAGAGGTAGTAGGATACAGGCCGAGTACCTTTAACTGAAATGCTTGGAAGTGTATCAGATTTGGGATTTCTTTTTGGAAATATTTAATTAGCCTTTCTGGTTGAACATACCTAATCCCTAAAATCTAGTATCCAAAATGCTCCAAAATCCAAAACTTTACGAATACCAACACTCAAAAAGTTTCAGGTTTTGGAGCATTTTGGACTTTAAAATTAGGGATGTTCAACCCTGGTTATGGTCTTGATGGGTTGAAAAATTGTTGGGTTTGAAATACTAGAGACAGTATTTGCTCAGAAGAGTTGGTAGTTGGAGAGACTGTTTGGCTCTCAGGGAGAGTTGCTGTTGGTGACTGCAAGTCCAGAATGTGGACTTGCAGTCACCAACAGCAGTGGGGGATGGAAACTGGGGTAGAGTGAGGTAGAGTGAGGACAAGGTCACAAAAAGAGGCCAAGAAAGTAGCAGGAACACTTATCTAGAACTTTAAATAACTAAGAATTATCAAGTAGTGTAGGAGAGATGGTGGTGAGGGGCAAGGGCAGGAGGGAGTAGTTGGGGTATGAATGTGACAGTGAGGTTCAGGAGGAAATATTGGACATTGCTGGAAAGTGTCATTCTTGGATAGAGGGGTTTGGGGAATAGAGGATGGAGCACATAGGGCATTTTGCTGAGGATGGGCTGTGATTTGCAGAAAGCTCTGGGGAATGGTTTTTGGTGTTGGAAGATGCCTGTAGAATTTATTTGGAGTGTTCAGGTGCCAAAAGTGGCCTGATAGGGAATAGCCTGGGAGATGCAGGCTCATTGAATTGAATGAGGTAAACAGGACAAAGGGATTATTCTTACTGAAAGATCTTGTTATTGAGGATTTTGGTACTGGGAAAGATATCTTGCCAGGATTATATATTGTAGAGCTGCCTCTTTATTTCAGAATATTGGAGGTAGAACATTTGCATTTGGGGAGGGGCAGTAGTACTGGGAAATTTCCCCCTCCCTGCATTTTATGTATCTGTATTTATTTTTTAAGTGATACCTATTTAAATTCAGTGGGAGGTTTTTTTTTTTTTTTTTTTTTTTTTTTTTTTTTGATTGTTAATGCAGTGGGCTGGGAGCCAGGGATCTGTTATGGTCACCTCTACCTGTGACTTTGTAAAGATGGCTTCCTCTGACACTACTTTTTAAAAAGGTATGTGTTGGAGAGAAGGGTGTTTAATTGATAATCCTAAAGCCCTATTCTATTAGTTTATTGAAATTAACTTTTTGCAGTCATGATCTCAAGTTTCTTTTGTTTTTTAAATTTCATGCAATCAGTATTTTTTTCAAGAGTATTATGTAGAATAAACACATATTTTCTGGCATAAAAGGGACTGTTGCTAAAAATTTACAGAACATTCAGAATTGGTATATTGTTTATGTAAATTACAGAAACATCTTCTGCCTTTTCCCCTTTGTTTTTACAAAAATGAATTTGAAGTCATGAGAAGAAGAGAAGAAAAATTATTCACACTATCATGCATTAATTAGCTGCCTGGATATAGGTGTTTTCCTTGGTGGGCTTGGACCTTGCTGCATTATTCTTAGCTTTATTTGCATGTATTTCTTGTCCATTTGTTTGTTTTTGCCGTGCTGGATATTGAACCCAGGGCCTTGTGCTTTCCAGGTGAGCACTCTCCCACTAAGCTACACTCCCAGCCCCTTGTGCATGTATTTGGGAAGTTACAAATGTTACCATGTGCCTCAGATCAGAATGAATGGAAAATTACCCATTCAGTGAAAATCAAGTGATTAACAAGATGTGTTTGATTCCAGAGTACAGCCACACTGTACCGAACAAATGAAACCAGAGTACTTTTCCTAGCAAGTTTTGATTGATTTTGTTCCTCTTTTGTTGATTATCTCAAGAGGTTCAATAGCACTCAACAGAGGTGGTTAGATTTGAGAAATAAAATGTCATTGAACATTGACTCATCTAGGATTTTCCAGAGTTTAGTTCCTTATAGACTTTGAGCCAGACTGACGCTGAACAAGCTCTTGAGTTCTTGTCTTTCAGCCCCCCTAAACAGTACAGCTCTCTGTAGGTAGTTATTACCTAACCCCAAGGAATGGCCTGGGTAGGGAGAAGTAGGTAGTACATGCTTTGTCCTGTCTATCCTCACCCCAAGCCATGGGCATTAATTACCCTCTGGAACACCTGTGTACATTTCCCAGTGGCTAGAATTTTATTTCACTCAGAATTTTATTTCAGTTTTGTATTCTAGGGAAGGATTTGATAAGATACTGCCTTTTCTTTATTTTGTTCTTGAGTGATTTATTTTTAGTAGCTAATATTTAATATTTATTAAATATTAAATTATTTTAGCTTATTTAATATTTAGTAGATTATTAGTTTAATAGCTTTCTTCTTGTTTCTACATGAATTAATTTATTTAAGGAGCAAGTGAAGGGGTAGTATAACATTTGTCATGTTGAGTATCAGAGAAGAGATGATAAATAGTGAGGTTACATATTGCAGATGCAGCTATTTACTGGGTTGTTAAAAAAATCCTCCATAATAGTCTGTGCTACATTCCATGTTTGAGTCTCACGGTGATTATAACAATTACTGTAATATTTAGTTTGCTCTAGGACTGAGAATATTTGTTGGTCTGTACATATATTTTAGGTCATTCAATGCTGCAGAAATGGGAAATGAATACAGACTTTTCCCTTTCACTCAGATATCAAGCCAGCCTTTTCCTTCCTGTTAGGTTAATAATAATACTGGGTTTTTGTCCCCTGCCCCGATACTGGGGCTTGAATCCAAAGGTGCTCAACCACTGAACTGTGTCCCCAGCCTTTTTTATTTTTATTTTTAATTTTGAGACAGGAACTCACTATGTTGCTGAGGGTAATCTGGAACTTATTAAGCCTCCTGCCTCAGCTGTGATTACAGGCATGTACTACCTCCTGCCTCAGTTAAGCATGTGGTGCTGCACCCAGCTTGGTTTGGTCTTTTTTTTTTTTTCTTCAAAGATTCCTTTTTTTTTAGTTGTTGATGGAGCATATTTTATTTATATATATGCGGTACTGAAACTTGAACCCAGTACCTCATACATGTTAGGCAGGTACTCTACTACTTAGCTATAATTCCAACCCTGGGTTTGTTTTTTTTTAAACCAAGCATACCTCCTTTTATCTTAGAATGAAATAGTGTTCCTATTTAGAGGTAAATAAATTTCTTTTTTTTTTTTTGGTACTGGTGATTGAATTCAAGGAGCACTTAACCACTGAGCCCCATCCCCAACCCTGTTTTGTATTTCATTTAGAGACAGGGTAAATGTTGCTTAGGCTGGTTTGAACTCCCAATCCTCTGGCCCTAGCTTCCCAAGCTGCTGGGATTATAGGTGTGTGCCACTGCATCTGGCAGATTTAACTTTTACTTGTTTAATTTTTAATGTTTATTTCCCCATTCATGGTGTTAGATTCCTACCAGCCTTTTTTCCTTTCCAAGTGGCTGCTGAAGTTTCCATCATTTTAGAACAAATTTCTTATCCATTGAGGCTGAAAATTTAATGTTAACATTAAAAAAACTCTATTGAATTGGTGTACTTAAAAAGAAAAGGTTGTTATATCATTCTTTCCATTTTGAATATGAATTATGGTAGTTACCCTTCTCTGCAAAAAAACAAAACAAAACAAAACAAACAAAAAAACAAAAACAAAAAAACCCCAGGATATCCCCTCAGGGGATACCCCAATTACAGATGGTGCCAGACTGTATCTATACCATCATGCATAACTATGATGAAATTTAACTTATAAATGAGGTACTGTAAGAAATTAGCAATAATAAAATTAAACAGTTATAGTAGTATAATGAAAGTTAGGTGAATGTGATCTCTGTCTTCTCTCTCAAAATGTCTTTTTTTGTACTTATCGTGATTATGGGTAAATGAAAGTGTAGATAGTGAAACTCAGATTAGCGGGGTTTACTGTCTGCCTGTTAGAGGAAAAACTGGGAAATACAGAAAGTAAAGAAAAAGGAAAAGGGGCTGGGTTGTGGCTTAGCGGCAGAGCGCTTGCCTAGCGTGTGTGAGGCCTGGGTTCAATCCTCAGCACCACATAAAAATGAATAAATAAAATAACGGTATTGTGTCCAACTACAACTAAAAAATAAATTAAAAAAAGAAAAAGAAAAAGGAAAAAAAGCTCCTGTGGTTGTTTTATACGAAGAGAACAATTGTGAACATTCACTTATTTTTTTTTGTAATTCTAAAAATTCTTATTAGATATACATAACAGAAAAGTTGTTTTGGCATATATACATATATACATAAATACATAAAGTATAATTTCCCATTCTTGTGTTTGTACATGATGTCATGCATTCATATGTGAACAGGAAATTTATGAGTAATTCATTCTACTATCTTTATTATTCCATTATAAACATTTAAGTATAATTTCTTCCAGTAATTTCAGAAGCTGGATTGTTTAATATAAAACCACTGCTACCAAAACAATAAAACCCAAACTTCCAAAACCTATATGTCATTGTGGTGACACTGCATATAAAATTTTGTCTTTTCACTTAGCATGATAAACAGAATGTTTTCCCAATATGTATTAAACTATTCCTAAAAATTATTTCTTAACAGCTATATAATTTCCCCATAGTAAATTTGTCACCTTGCTATTCATTCCTTTATCACTAGACAGGTATTTTTTTTAATCATTTTCTTTTTTCCTATTATAAATAATGCACTAATGAACATCATTGTACTTAAAATCTTGTCTGCACTGCATATCAGATCATCTCTGTAGAATAATCTCAGGAGTAGAATTCATGACTCAGAGTTTCAGATGCAGTCTGAAATTACTGTATGATGAGGTGCCTAATACTAATATTAGAATTATTAATTAATTATCAAAGTTACTTATTGAGTATCTAAATTGGGCAGCTTTTGGCAGTTTTATTTTTATTAAATTATTTTCTTCTCTCAAGTGATTTGATATTTTAAGGATTTTAATCAGGAAGTCGAAGAAAATCTTGCATGTCCAGTAACCATATTGATGTTTCACTCTTGTAATTGTGGCCTTCCAGTTTTTTCACAGTGAAGTAAAGTAAGCAAATATATTTTACTTGAATTCAAATCTCTTTTTCATTTTGGTAGGCATGCATGAAATCATATCTATGCTCTTCATATTTTTCGATACGTTCCAACCTTTCCTATTTTGTTTTATTTCATTTTTTAAAAGGATGAGGCCCAATCCTCTAAATTGATCTCATATCTTCTGAGGGGTTCAATTTGCAGTTTGAAAAACACTCTGTTATCCTGTGTAACAGATAGTAAATTCAATGAAACCTGTTTTTCCCCTTTCTGACTACCTTTACTACTTCTGTGGGTGGTAGGAATCCTTCAGTCTTTCATCCAAGCAGTACCTGAGACCTATGGAAGTTAAAAAGCTTGTCCAAGAACATGCAGTTATTGGTGGCAGCTTTCTGGGTCCAAGGTCTTCTCACTGAGTTTTACAGTCCAGTAGTCTGAAGCCTTTATACTTGGCAGCAAAGAAGACATTTCAGCTTATGGGGTCCCAGAGGGCTCAGAGGCATCCAGAAAAGAACCACACTGTCTGCAGGAAAGACTTGTCCACACTGGTTAAGTTTGTATTTACAAAGGATAAATGGATTTCACTTTAAATGGACTGTGAAACTCACCAAGGTATTGTGGTGCAAAAAGGGGAGGTATACCTGGGAAAAACATGGCATTTGCTCCTTAAAGTGATACCTGATCCTGAATATAGAGGAGAGTTAGAAGTGGAAAACAAATGATTGGTCAGTGGAGGGGTGTCTTCCATAACTGCTTGAAGTATCATCTAATGTAAACTGATAGCTTTGGTTGGGCCTTCCTAACCTGAGTGGCTTCTCCTTGCTCTTTGCCTTTAGCTGCTGGCAGGGCTCTGTGTGGGAGGAGGTGTCCTGTGCACAATGCAGTGGACAGCAGAGACCCACCTCAGTACTGTCACTTCATGAAGCATCCCTAGTAAGCCTAGAGATGGCATGTGTTCTGTGGTGATAATCCTAGCAATAGGTAGCCGGCCTTCTGGATTTTTTTGGTTGAATTGTCCTCCTTATCTAAATGGTTCTGCCAGGATACAAGAATATTGAGCATGCTTCTGGGGGAAAGCTGGCAGTCACAACAAATCCTTGCTTCACTTTAACTTCTCAGAAGGACAATGTGGATGATCATTTGAGAATAGTATGTGGAAAGATACATTTTGCCTAGGAAATTTTCAAGAGAGCTTCATATAACTGAAAATGTATCCTGGAATAGAATGTAATTAGCTGTTCTGGACATTCCTAATTAAGGAAGAAAATACTTCTTCCCCTCACCAGGTAAAACCATTACTGAAATTGAAGCTAATTGCTAATAACATTTTCTGTTTTTAAAGGGCAAGTTTATCAAATCATGCAAATAAGTGTATTTCCTATTTTCAACATAATCATATCCATTGGAATTTAAAAATAGAAAGTAGGGGTACAGTGTTGATCTTGGATTTCCTGGAATGCTGATAAAAGTACTGCTTTAAAAGTTAAATTTTATCAAACTTGGCAGATTGTAGTAGAAAAAAACAAAAACAACAAAACAGAATAAATGTGTATTTCCCTTTCCTGTTTTCTAGTACAGGAATCTGCCAGAGAGCTCTGTTACTGTTTCCTCTCAAAAAAGAAAGAAAAAAAGAAAAAAAAAGGAAAATGCTCTCTATGGGTCACTGTCAACTGAGCCAGTACAGTAAGACTTAGTTAGTGAGTTTGCCCAGAGTGCCTCTGAATCTCAGCTCCTCCTTAGTGGCCTTGGACCTGGGGCAAGTGACCCACCCTGCATTGCTATTTCTTCAAGTGCATACTCCAGGACCCTGGACATGATCTCAGATGGAGAAGGTTCTATAGTGGTTTCTTGCTCTTCCCCTCTTTAAGAGGAGACAAACCAGGATCAGTGTGCTGCGCCCATGTTGTTTGGCATGTTAGATTAACAAACCAAGAAATCTCAGTGACCCTCTGAAGGTGTCAGTAAAATCTACCTTGGCAAAATCTGGCTTTATTTTTATTTTATAGTCATGGTGATTTAAAATGGCAAACTTTAGGTACTTGGCTACATCATAGCCTAATGTTTTCCCCTCTTAGTGTTTCCCCCTTATCTCAATGTGTCAGATTTTGCAGGAGAGTAAGAGTTGTTGTGTGCCCTGACATGTGTGCAGGTACACTTATACCTGTTTTCAATGTTGTAAAGTTGCATTCATCCTTCACCAGAGAGTTCAGAATAGAGAATATATGTCATCTTGTTCACTTTAGGGGCCTCTGTCTTGCAGTGCAGCCTGGACGGGGGCCTGATGTGGCTGCACTGTGCTTCCTGAGCACTCAAATGGAACAAAAAAGAATTAGAAGCTGGGCGAGTTGCCTTATTATTTATTCTGCCTCACTAACAAAATGGGTTGTTTAAATACTGTCGGTTTTGTGATTGTTTTAATTCACATTTTATTAAACTGGGGAGCTTATCTTTGATAGCAGAATTCTGAAGCACATGTATATAGATCTTCCAGTGTAGGTTTTCTGAATGTAAATCTTGTCCATCTGGCTGCCATCCCTCTGAAGCTTGACAGACTTGATTAAATTGAGAATAGCACTGCCTTGCTTAGCTACATCTTAAATTTTATTATTAGTTATGCATCACATTTCCTTGTGCCTGAAGTGACAAAGGCCGTGGTATTCCCTTTCTCTCTACTTTCCCCCAAATCAGAATGTTTGGTAGGCAGGTTTGTAGTTACAGAATGAGATAGAAAGAAAAATCTATATTTAAATTTCTTCTTAAAATTTGTTACTCATCAGGTCTGAAAGTGAGTAAAATATTGATATATGATTACCTCACTTGCAAATGTAATGAATTTACTAGAGTTATAGAAGTAATCTAGAATGGCATATGCAGATTGAAAAGTAATGTTCAGATTCTGTGGTCTACAAATGACTATAAAGAGAGGGTGGAGTGTTTTGCTTTCTTTATCACTTTGTTAATATTATGTCATCTGATTCAAATAGTGATCCAATTCTTTGTTTTTTTCTGACAATGCTGGAAAGAAATAACCTTAGCATTCACAATTTGGTTTAGCTGTTCCGCCATGGTTTTCTTACACGTTGGTTCTACTCTGTCCTATAGTACATGGTCTTTTTTCACCTTTTTTGATGTGATAGCTGTTTATAGTTTTATTTTGTTTCTTTATGTGCTTTCTTCTTTTCATTCTCTTTAAAATAATTTCTGATTATATAGCATGATTTCATTTTTTAAGGTGTTTCTCCATCTGCTTTGACTGTTGCCCCTCATTATGGTTTGTTTAAGAGGTGCTCCCCCACAGGTGAGACAATGCAAGAATATTCAGAGGTGAAATGATTAGATTATGAGAGCTGTAACCTGATTGGTGGATTTTTATCAATCCACTTGAATGGATTAATGGGCTGCAAGAAGAAGGGCACTGGGCATGCTCTGGAGTGTATTTTGTCCTTGTTTTGGGTCTCTGCTTCCTAGCCGTCACAAGAGCAGCTTTCCTCGGCCGGCCGAGCTCTCACCTTGGCTCCAGGCTATAGATTCTGCCATCTATAGACTTAGACCTCTGAAACAGCAAACTAAAATAAACTTTTTCCTTTTTTAATTTGTTCTTGATGCCTCATTAACATCTCTGGTGGTGACTGCTTCACTTTAATTCACTATGGTCATCAGTGTTCCCTTCCTCATTTTTTGGCCTTGAGGCTCTCATGTTCTCCCTTCCTGTGTCTTTTTCTACTTCCCTTTCTTTGGAGACTGAATTCAGAGCCTCACACATGCTAGACAGGCACTCTACCACTGAGCTATATCCCAGCCATTTTTTAAAAGTTATTTGTTCTTTTTAGTTATATATGACAATAGAATGTATTTTGATTTTACTTTTGATTTTGAGCCAGAGTCTTGTGAAATTGCCCAGGCTGGCCTCTCACTTGAGATCCTTCTGCCTCAGATCCTCTTGAGTTCAGGCATGCACCACTGTGCCAGGCTATCTCCATCATCTTATCCACAGGTCTCCACTGGGTATACCCCCACTGTCCTTGTTAGATGGGCGCATCTTGGCCCAGGGAGGCCTTGCTTTCAGTTTCTTCTGACCAGTGATACACCTTGCTAGAAATCTGTTTTATAACTGAATCATAAACCAGCTCTGCATTTCATCTTCATAATAAATCTTCACATTTATTTTACTATAGTTCAAATTCAGACTTTTGTTTTTAAACTCTCCTACAGGGATATCATAAATGTAGAAATGTGAGTTAGATTCTTTCTGAAATTCTTTCTTAATGTTATTTTAACTACTTAATTTCTTTCTTTCTTTTCTTTTTTGGTACTAGGGATTGAACCCAGGGTGCTTAACCACTAAGCCACATCCCCAACTCTTTTTATTTTTTATTTTGAGATAGGTTCTCACCATGTTGCTTAGGGCCTTGCTAAGTTGCTGAGGCTGGCTTTGAATTTGTGATCCTCCTGCCTCAGCCTCTTGGGCCACTGGAATTATCAGGCATGTGCCACCCCTTTCTTTTTTTCAATAGATGAATGGATTGAAAAAATGTGGCATTTATACACAGTGGAATATTACTCAGCACTAAAAAATAATAAAATCATGGCATTTGCAGGCAAATGGATGGCATTAGAGCAGATTATGCTACATGAAGTTAGCCAATCCCTAAAAAACAAATGCCGAATGTCTTCTCTGATATAAGGGGGGTGACTCAAAATGGGATAGGGAGGAAGAGCATGAGAAGAAGACTACCACTAAATAGGGAAAAGAGGTGGGAGGGAAAAAGAGGGAGAAGGGGAGTTGCACGGAAGATGGAAGGAGAACCTCATTGTTATACATAATACATATATGATATTGTAATGAGAAAAAGAAAAAAAGTGTGTCACATTAGATTGGATAGAGAGAAAGGATGGGAGAGGAGGGGAGGAGTAGGGAGAATAGGAGGGGCAGGAGAATAGAATAGACAATATGACTGATGTATGTACATTCCATGTATGTATTATATATCAAAATGCATTCTACTGTCATGTATGACTAAAAAAAATAAATAAAAATTTTAAAAAAGAGGGGTTCTTTTTTTCCCCTCTTATTTGGTTTAGGGATGATAGAGAATAGGACATGTTATGTACATGTTCATTGTTTAAAACAAAATTGGGTGCAGTACCTACCTCTTCCCCTACAAGGGTAAAAGTAGTGTTTTATGTATACTTTACTACAGAATTGGACTTCTTTGGGGATAACAATGTCTGGAAGGATGCAGGTAGCACCCCCCAGAGTTTTGATACTTTGATGACATTTTCCAGCCCTCACCTCCCAGCAGCCTATGCAAGTCACGTCCAAGATCACAGAGTAGTTTGTGTGCCCTTTTAAGGAGGGAGTCCTTTTATCCTGTGCCTCCACATTGTCCTGCTGCTTTGCCATGAGAAAGGTAGAGAGGATTTGCATTTTTTTGCATTCCCAGAATCATGTTGGGTATCTTCTGCATTATGCTTTAATCAGAGATGTTTGGGGAAATGAAAATTTTAAAAAAATTCAGTTTGTAAAGACACTGTTGGAATCCATAACCACTGGTAAACTGGAGATTTCTGAACATTGAATGTTACGATTTTACTCCTTAGCATCGACTTTTGCCAGATGGAGATTCCTGATCTCCAGTGGCTTCTGATTGACTTCTTTCACCAGAGGCATTCAAACTAGTATTTTTGCGTTCAGGCATGCTAGATGCATTCTGCATGTCAGGTGTAGAATTATAGTTCTGACTATAATTTACCTTTTCAGATCCTGTGTTTATTATCTAAAAAACAGGGTTGATGGGGCTGGGGTTGTGGCTCAGTGGTAGAGCGCTCGCCTAGCATGTGCAGGGTGCTGGTTCTATCCTCAGCACTACATAAAGAATAAATAAATAAAATAAAGGTATTGTGTTCAACTACAACTAAAAAATTTAAAAAAATAAGATAATGTCTACATCAGAGGGTGTCTGTGAGGATTAAATATGTCATCTGGGACGTGGTAGATGCTTAGTAAACATTAGTTTCTTTCTTTTGCTCTTGGGTAACCATAGCGTTAACTTTAAAAGCACCTATTATAATAAAAGAGACATGGAATATGCTAACTGAGATGGTCCAAAATAGACTGCAGAATGTATGTCTTTGTGTATAAACTATTGAATCTTATACAAGGAGGAATCAATGACTTCTGGCAATAAGATTGTATGTTAGGGGAGAGTAATAAATACTGTAATGGAACATTGGCAGCACCAAGTTTGGAAAGGAACAAGAGTCAATGATGCTTCTTGGTCCTTGGGTTCCACTATCTCATCACCCACCGGTTGCATCCTGTCCCTTCTGCAGCATCTTCAAATCCATGTACTTCCTTCAGCCTGCTTCCCACCTGCTGCCATCCTGCCCTGTCTTGTCCTCCTTTGGTTTATTTCCCTCCTAGTGTGCAGCGGTAACATTTCCCCCCAAGATTGTGTTTGGTCACTGCGTGAGTCCCTGGTGTCCTTGAGATAAAATCCACACTCCTTCATGAACTCTTTGACATTACTTCTCCTCCCTCATAGTGTGTCTTAAAGGCCCTGTGTGCTTTTTTAAAAAATGATAAACCTTTTTGTGTTTGATGTTTTGGTTCCTCTTCTTTCCTCCCCTTTGAGAGAAGCAAGTCTCAGTTTTTTCCTTGGTTTTCCCATAGTACTGATCCCTAGCAAAATACTTGTCACTGCCAGGTGCCTTGCTGTCTCACACCTCACACAGACTTCAAACTCTGGGGACTTGCAGAGTTTTTCACCATTCTTGTGTATAGTGCCTACACAAAATTGATTCCCAGTAAGTGTTTGTTGACTGCTGAATTAAATAATGATAGGGGACTAAACGTTCTTTTTATTAGCTTTCAGATTGTCATTTCAGACTCTCTTAGTTATCTACAATAGGAGATTTCATCAGTGTTGCTCCATGGTTAAAGGACCTAGTTATTTGTCTGGTATTAAAATATCAGTGTTCCAAGTGGTGTTTTTCCTGTTTCAATGATAGTGTTAATTAATGCCTCTCAGGAGAGAGTGGTTGCTAGGAGATTCTTTCTCTTTATCTCCATGTGAGATAATGGTTGGTCCTTGCCAGTTTTTCTTTTCTTCATCTTTCCCCCCCCCAAGTTGTCAAGAGGAACTGTTTTACTTGATCATTCTTTTAAGGTTATTTCTATTATTTGGCTTATTTGTTAATTATTATTATGTATTATTATGAAGCATTTGAACTTTAAACATGTCATGTATATTGTTCTTATGTGTAATTTTTTCCCTCCTTTTTCTGAATTTAAACTAATCACTTCACCATCATGTTTTTCTTTCAGTGGATAACTTTCTAAACATAAACACTAGCAGTGAAACTTGAATTGTTGAAATGTCAACAGTGGCTTGTCCCTCTTTGTACACAGCAAAAGTACAACTTCTTTTCAGGCACTCAAGGCTTTGCACAATTTGGCCCAAGTCGGCCTTTCTCTTTTTCCTTTCTGGTGGCTTTGCTTCTATTCATCCTTATGTTTACCCAGTGTCCCTTAATAAGCTTTTCTCTGTCCATTATGTGCCTGGGCCTGTTCCCCATTGTGGCCAAAATGTACCTTCTCTGAACAGATTCCTCCAAATAAAAATCTAGCTCTTCCTCAGGTTTCTGGAAATCTCCTGTTCTATGCAGTCATCTTTTCTCCACCTGTAAAGCCTGGAACATGTCTTGTCAGTGCAGTACGTGTGATCCTTACATCATTCTGCTTTGCTTAAGGATTTTTGTTTTGTGTGTGTGTGTGAGGTTGAGGTGAGATATTGAGGTTGAGATTTGTGAGTTTGCTGGTGGATAGATGCTCCTTGAGAACAGGGACTATACTGACATACCTGTGTCAACCCATGTGTCTAGTGGCATATGCCCTTAGTGGTGTTACCGCTGTTGACCGGTATGAGTCCTTGCTTCCCCAATGTTGAAGAATAACACCAGAGAAGCACGGCGGAGGCAAGGTCAGAGTAGAAATTAGAAGTTTATTAAAGGACAGCAGAAAAGACTTCTCCCTGAGGAAGAAGGGGACCCAAGAGGTGGAATCCGTGGAAGTGAACTTGTTTCCCTTAAAATAGTTCTTTCAGTGATGGAATGTAGGTTGGAAGGCCCGAGGGTTGGGAAACCGGTGGGCCAAAGAAGTAATCTGGGCAGGAAGGACTTCATTAACACTTCTTTGGGATGGGCTATCTTTAAGTCTGCTGGGGCTGTTCATTAACATTTCTTTGGGAAGGACTTTGGGCCTAGGGCTTTTCTTGGGACTTCATTAACTTTTCAAGAGTTGCTCAACTTTCCCGGAAATTCATTCTCAACATGGCCTCCATTTTAGATTTCACTGATATTAGATCCGATTACCTAACTACACTGACTACCTAATTTTAAATCTGGCTTCAGTGGTATATAAAAGACATTTGAACTCACTGACTTACTCTTTTCTGTACTCAGTACCCATTTTGAAGATCTGAAGCATGTGCATTCAAAGCAATGTATCGGGACATAAGAAGTTCAGTAGAACACAGGCACCTACTAGGCGGGTGCAAGTGGAGGAGGCAGGAAAGTGAGCCTGGGTGAGTTGAAGAAAGTTTCCAGAACAAAATAGTTGACCTGGGACTTGAGTGGGAGCCAGATTGAACCCGAAGGTCCAACCTAGAGAGGGTGGGTTTTCTAAACACCTGCAAGTTAAAGGGAATGGCAGTGCTCTTTTACTTGAGCACTATTGCTGAAATAAAGGAATGAAGTTGATTTCTGTTTAAATTTGTATTACATTCAGCATCAATAGATTTTTAAAGTCTCTGGTATTTCTGTGTAGATTATATGTGAGTAGCAATTGTTCATTTCCAATCCAGTAAATTCAGTTTTTCTGTTGTCCTGTTGCATTGATTAGGACCTCTTAAACAATGTGGTAGCAAGAATAAGCAAGAGATTGAACCTCTTATACAATATTGAGTTGAAGGTGGCTGGATCCCAGTTCCATTCCTGACTTAAAGAGAGGGCATCTGATACTTCATCATTAAATATGAGGATTACTGTAGGTTTGGGCAGATAGCCTTTATCAGATTAAAGAAGTTTGCTGAGAGTCTTTTATCCTGAATGGTTATGGAATGTAGGGCCACTATTAGTTGGGTTTTTTTTTCATTCTGTACAATGTAATTTTTTTCTGTTTCATTCTATGTAATTTCTTGAGATCTGTGTTTTAGGGCACTAGTTCTGTGTTCCAGTGTGTCTCATTTGTGATTTAGTTCACATATTGAGTTTTAGACTTCAGTGACTTTTTTTAAAAAAAATTATTTCCAGATTATCTTAAGTCATTTGGGCATCTAAAACATAGTACCATAGATTCTAAACAATAGAAATTTATTTCTTGCAGTTCTTGGAGACTAGGAAGTCTAAGATCAAGGGGCTGGCAGATTGGTATCTGGTGAGGGTCTATTTCTTTGTTCATAGATGGCCATATTCTTTTCTTTCTTTTATTTCATTTCTTTCCCTCTTTCTTTTCTTTCTTTCTTTTTTTTTTTTTCTTTCTTTTTTTTGTTTGGTTCTGGAAATTGAATCCAGGTGGACTCTACCATGAAAACACATCCCTAGTTCTTTTATTTTTTATTTTGAGACAGGGCTTCACTAAGTTACCCAGGTTGGCCTTGAACTTGCAATCTTTGTGCCTCAGCCTCCTTCTGGAATGTGCCACCACTTCTGGCATATTCTGTTATAGCCTCCTATGCAAAAGGGCCAGGGGAGTACTTTGGGGCCTTTTTTATGAGGGTACAGATTTCATTCTGCACTAATCAACTCCCAGAGATCCCTCCTCCCTCATATTGGGGGTTAGGATTAAATTTATGAATTTTTGGGAGGAGCACAAATATTTACTGTTTAGCAGTACATGTTTGTGTGTATGTATATATCTGCATATGTATATATTTGCACAAATATGGATGCAATTCTTTTTTTTAATTACCTATTCTTTTTTTAGAGTATCTCTCATGTTTTTATTTCTTTTGTGTTTAATCATTGTGCATATATTTTTGTGTGTGGTTTTTATTTTCTTATTCTATTATTTCAACTTCTTGAGGGCCTAATCTTGGTGTTGGTTGAGTCTCTTGCTTCTTGCTGGTTACAGATTTTCTCCTCCATTTTTTTTTTGCCATTTGGGGTGGTGAGCCTGTCTTTATGGGCCTAATCTAGTGGAGTTGGAGATAGGCTTCTCCAGAGTGGTGTATAGTCGCTTCTGCCAGGCACCCTGCAGATGACCAGTTGGAGTAAATTGTTTGTCCAGGGATTTCCTGAATACATGTATAGAGTAGAGTTGAATGCCAAACACCAGAATAGGGATACAGACAGACTAATGGTTATCAGTTACTGGGGTACTGGAAGATCTCTGAATCCTAGGTTCAGCCTCTTCTTCCTCTTAAGTTCATAGTTGCATCCCCTCCCCATGACCCCTCTTCCTGCCCCGCCCCCAGTTTAGTTTTTTCACTGAGACTATAGCCCTTTGAAAGTTTCAGCTATATATTAAAATGTTGGTTCTAACCTGTGACACATATCCTGTCCTGCATGAACATTAAAATAAGGTGATTTCCAAACCAGACACTTTGTTGTGTGAAAGGGTTAGAGTTAGTGATTATGCCAGGATAATGGTGTAAATCAGGATGTATGTCACCTTTGTTATAAATCTAATACCCAGCTTGTACAGCTGGATAGCACTTCCCTGCTGCAAGACTGCAGAGTCTCTTTCATTATGGCCTCAACTCCCTTATGTTGCTTCCCTGCCTTACTCTCCCAGGTGTTTAAAAGGATGTCTTACATTCTTATCTCACATTTCTCAGTGCTTGTAGCATGAGAGCCTTTAGGCTATTTTACCTGCTGTATTGACAGAACAATTTGTTTGAACTTTTAGTATTAGGATTGCTATCTTCTTTGGTTTCTCTTAAAAAAGAATATTACACACCTTAAGATGGACTATTAGAAAGAGACAGAGGGTTAAGGAAGAGAGGGAAAGAAGGAATAGTTATGGGGAGAGAAAAAGAGAAGAAGCAAAGGGAGAGCAGGTTGGAAAGAGATGAGGAAGCAGATAAAGAATAGATGAAAGAGAGTCAGATATGTGTCTTCAGAGAGATGAATGCAAGTCCAGACATGAACCCACCCACAGAGAAACTGACCTGGAGACCACACACATAGATATGTGGTCAAAGAGACAACTACTTACAAAGACACACATGTGGATCACCTAGGGGGACATGAGCAGCAGAGAGCAAAATAGAAAATAACGAGACTTTAGTGTGTTACACTAAATCAAATAATCAAAAACAAATAATCAAATAATCAAAAAACAACCCCCCCTCTTGAGATCATAAGGAATAGAAGAGGTGTCTTCACAATTAGCCAGAATTGCAGTAGCAGCAGTGTGCTGCCACAGCAACAGTGGTTATAAATAGGGATGCTGATGTAGGCTGCTTGGTTGCATCTTGCTGACCAACTGATTGGGTTCTTGATTTGGTCTCATTGACACTAGTGAATGGAGGTAATTACTGATTTTCAGTCAGTGGGTCAATAGTAACTTTTTTTTTTTTTTAAGGAACTAATGTATTTTCAAATTAGCAGGTTTCATTTGTAGATTTCATCATTGCCTCACAGATCAAATTTGGAAATGGTGACCACCTAAAATTGAAATTAAAAGTTTGATATTTTGACCATGTTAAATAGTTGTCAAAAGACAGGAAATAGACCTAGTGTTATCATCTGAGTTTATTGTTGAGACTGTCAGCTAGTCACAATTGGCCTCCAATTCAAAGTTGATTTTTCACCATGACATTCTAAAAACTATCATGGAACCACAGACAGAATCTTTTGGATTCATTGTCTAGACCTAAATGGATAGGTAATCTTTTTTGATGACTGATGGAAACAGTGATCATCTTGGGACCTAACTGTGCAGAAAGAGTAGGAGGGAGGTTTTGAGTCTCCTCTTGAGGCCCTGCTGCACTTTTCTGTTTTCATTTTACTGATTTTCAAGACTACCAGGGATAGGTAATAATTCTCACTTTGCCTAGTCGTCATTTTATTACCTGAATTTTTTTATGAGACTGTAAGTACACTTGGTTCTGGTTTAAAATCTGAGATAAGCAACTGTAAATCAATATTATTGTGACATGTGTGGAAAGGACAGAAGAAAAACATGTTGCCTTGGCATAGGAGAATACTGCTAAATTACTCTTTGGCGCGGCGGGCGGGGGGGGGGGTTGGGGATGGGGGGGTGGTATGGGGATTGAACTCAGGGGAACTTGACCACTGAGCCACATCCCTAGCCCTGTTTATATTTTATTTAGAGACAGGATCTGACTGAGTTGCTTAATGCCTCATTTTTGTGAGACTGGCTTTGAACTTGCAATCCTTCTGCCTCAGCCTCCTGAGCTCCTGGGATTACAGGCATGCACCCACTGTGCCTGGCTACACTATTTTAATAAGCATGTTGTTCACTTTCAAATTTTGAATACAGGAATAGTGTTGTACTTTGAGCTCAGCAGAGATATGGACTGCAAGCAATATGACCAAATACTCTGTTATCTTAAAGCTTGGCAGTAGGCCCTGAGAACACTCATCCTGTTAATATTTTAATTTGATTGTGTCTTAAATAGAAGTAAGACACAATCAAATTAAAATATCATAATCATAAAGAAATAATGGTTCGGAACTCTGCTTCTTAAGATTAGATTGAAGTCAACTCAAGGGATTCCATGACATTCCTTAAAATTGCCTGTCTCTGGGCTGGGGATGTGGCTCAAGCGGTAGCGCGCTTTTCTGGCATGCTCGGGGCTCTGGGTTCGATCTTCAGCACCACATAAAAATAAAGATGTTGTGTCCACCAAAAAACCTGAAAAATAAATATTAAAAAAATTTTTTTCTCTCTCTCTTTCTTTCTTTCTCTCTCTCTCTTTCTCTCCTCTCTCTCGCTCTCTCTCTCTCTTTTTTTTTTTTTTTTTAAATTGCCTCTCTCTAAAGAAGTGATGCCTTAGAGCCTGGTTTGTGGATCTAAGATGCCATCATAGTGAACAACCTTAACTTTAATGCTACATAATTAATTCAAAGTTAAAAACAAATTGTGTAATGAAGATTGAAATGGACTTTAACATACGTGTGTTTTATTCCTCTAGCACTGAGCTATAATGCTTTTTAATACCCTTTTTAATAGCTGTTAATTATTGGGCATATATTACATGGTAGACACTCTACTACATATTGCTTTATATAAATGACTTCTAATCTTTGCGGTATTCTTCTGTTAGTTGTTATGAGGCCACTTTATAAATAAGGAAAATGAGACCCAGAGTAGTATCACAATTTACTTTAATTCAAACCTAGGTCTTTTACACTTTATAATGTGATATTTCTATTCACCATTTGAGCTTCTCCTTGAAGGTAATCCAGTACAGACTACTGTCAGCTTTCTGAATGTGAGTTTATAGAGTTTATAGTTCTTCTTAAGGATTTTATTCTTTTTAAAAATTTTCTTCACGGGTGCTCTACACTTTCAATCTATGTATCTATGTATCTATCTATGTATTAATCTGTGTTCTTATTAGTTATACATGTTAGTAGAATGTGTTTTGACATTATACATATATGGAGTATAACTTTTTTTTCAGGAGTATAACTTCTTATTTTTCTGGTAGTACATGATGAAGAATTACATTGATCTTGTAATCATATATGCACATAGGAAAGTAATTTCTGATTCATTCTTCTGTGTTTCCTATTCCCATCCTCATTTTTCATTTCCCTTTCTAACCCAATGAACTTCCATTCTCTGCCCATCCCATTCCCCCACTCCCTTTTGTGTTTTCATCCCCATAGCAGAGAGATCATTCAGCCTTTGGGTTTTTGGGAATGACTCACTTGATTTAGCAAGATACTCTCCATCCATTTGTTGGCAAATGCCATAATTTCATTTTTTTTATGGCTGAGTAACATTCCATTGGGTATATATACATTTCCTTTATCCACTCATCTGTTGAAGGGCACCTAGATTGGTTCCATTGCTTAGCTATTGTGAATTGAGCTGCTGTAAACATGGATGTGGTTGCATCACTATACTATGCTGATTTTAAGTCCTTTGGGTATATAACAAGGAGTGGGATAACCGGGTCAAATGGTGGTTCCATTCCAAGTTTTCTGAAGAATCTCCATACTGCTTTCCAGAGTGACTGCACCAATTTGCAGTGCCACCAGCAATGTATGAGAATACTTTTCCCCCCATATTCTTGCCAACATTTATTGTTACTTGTATTCTTGATAAGTGCCATTCTGACTGGAGTGAGATGGAATCTCAGTGTAGTTTTGATTTGCATTTCTCTACTTGTTAGAGATGTTGAACATTTTTTCATATATTTGTTGACTGATTGTATTTCTTCTTATGTGAAGTGTCTGTTCAGTTCCTTTGTCCATTTATTGATTGGGTTATTTGTTTTCTTATGCATCTTCATTTTAGAAGGATGCTCTAATAGGGCAGGGACTTGACCTAGTTTGTTCACTTCTGTATTCTCAGCACCTGGAATCCAGCAGTTTTCTGGCACCTGGAGATGTTCAGTGACTATTTGTTGAATAAATGAATAAGTGAATGAAAATCATGGCATGTTGGCCTTGATGGTATACTCATGTTATCTAATCAAATACTGATTTATGCCATCGCAATGCAATTGCAAAGGTTAATATGTGATAGAAATGTGATGCATTTTGAAGTCAGTTAAAGTTGTCTATTATGATATTAGCCCTTTGAAAATAAAAAAAATGTGTTCTTATGACCATGCATAGGAAAGGATTATGAATAGGAAAGAGGAGACTAGTTCCCTAAAATAGTCTTTTAATAGCAGCAGAATTGAACACAATACTTAGCATATAGCAGGCACTTGATACATATTTTGATACATATTTATTTTGTTTAACTGAATTCAGCTGAATGGCCTTGACAGGATTTTTTTTTTTTTAAAAGCAATATTCAGGCTGTGGCTGTGGCTGTGGCTCAGTGGTAGAGTGCTTGCCTAGCACATGGGTTTGATCTTTTATTTTTATAAATAAAGGTATAAAAAATAAAAATTTTTTATATCTATTTATAAAAATAAATAAAGATATAAAACATTTTAAAAAATATTCATTTTTGACCCTTTCTGAGTCCATTGTTTTGTTTCAGCTCTTTAATTTTAAGCATACTGCTCTCTGTCTCACAGGATTTGGACAGATAGTTCATTCTTTGTTATTCTCTGTCAGGTCCTGTGCTCTAATGTGTTATGTACTTTATCTTATCTACCTGACCAAAGTGGCGAGTTCATGTAGGATAAACCATGTCTCATAATTTTCTTCTCTGGATAAGTTAGCATGTGAGGTTCTTGAAGAGGAGCAGGTAGGAAAATTAGAGCTCTCTGTGCTCTGGGAAGGCAGGTTGAGGGTTAGATCTGGGGCAGTGTGAAGTTCCTGGGGAGGATGTGTTGCAAAGAAGAGGGATATTTTGTTTTATGTTGGATGGAGGGAGGATTATGTGGACCATTAGTGTTCAAATTTTTACTTTATAAATAGGTTGTATGCCATTAGAACTGACTTTAGCAAAGTGATTAGCATCCTTTAGCTATGAAGTTAATTTCATCTATAATCTCTGATTTGAAACTCAATATTCCATGAATTTCTTCCTTTTAATTCTTGTCATTTGGAAACATCATCTAGCTTGAGCCGAAAATATCACGCTCTCTCAAATGTGTTCCAATTCATACATATTTTGGGTACCATTTTTTTTTTCTGGACTCTGCAGTGGTGGGGAGGGGAGTAGCAGGTTTGTCTTGATTAACTTGAGAGTGTTACAACAGGTTTATTTTGCTTGGCTTGTGAGGATGCTGTTTTTTCCCATTTTTAGTTCTCTGAAAAGTTGGAATTCCCATGCCAAAGAATATATTGTAATAACTGTATCTCTTCAAGATCTGGGGTTTCTCTCTTAAAGTTTCTTTTCTTTTCTTTTTGTACTGGGGATTGAACTCCTGGCACTTGACCACTGAACAACCCAGCCCTGTTTTGTATTTTATTTAGAGACTGGGTCTCATGGAGTTGCTTAGTGCCTTGCTTTTGCTGAGGCTGGCGTTGAACTTGTCTCAACCTCCCAAGCTGCTGGGATTTTACAGGCATGCGCCACTGCAACTAGCTGTTCTCTTAAATGTGAATCTTAAGAACGACCCGGCAGTTCTGCATACAAGTACTCTGCCTTTCTGGATATTTACCTGTGCTTGATAAGTCATATTATTATATTATAACTATCAAGATTATTATTATGGTTGGACCTCTGTATTAGTATATATTTTTTTTATTCCTGTAATGAAATATAGTGATATTCAAGACAGGTCACTTTATAAAGAAAAGAGGTTTATTTTGGCCCAAGTTTTGGTTCAAAGTCAAGGGTCACATCTGGTAATGACTTTTGGGGGGGGGGGCAGAAACAGAAAACATGCATGCATATGTGTGTCTTTCTGTTTTTTCTCTCCCTCTTGCTGCTAGGATTTAATCATGGAGCTCCCTTCTAATGGCTTTATCTAATACTTATTACCTCTTAAAGGCCCTTTAAACATAGTTAGATTAAATTTTTTGCCTTTTTGATACATCACAATAAAGATTAAACTTAAACAGGAAGACTTGGGGGATATACACAAACCACATCCAGTCCATAGCACCCTCCTTCATATTACAGGTTCTCAAAGTAAGTCAGTTCCTCAGACTGACTTCTGTACAAAAGTAGCCTATTGACTTGTACTTGGCACTGTATTTCATTTCTTTGCTCTTTTATGGAAAATAAATCTGGGTTAGGCTTAGAGAAAATGCAAACTAGCTATTATGGTGTAGATCTGAAATGTTCCCCCAAAAGCTCATCTGTTAGGTAATAAAGGAGTGTTTAGAGGTGAAATGATTGGATGGGAGGGCTGAAACTTTATCAGTCCATCAATTGGTTAATCCACTGATAGATGCATGGACTGCTGAGAGGTGGGACCCATATGGAGGAAGTAGGTTCTGAAATTTAAATTTCAGGGAGATCTTGAGGAATATTGTGTGTTATATGAATTCAGCTTTAGGGGCCTCTGTTATTCCCTCTGCCTCAATCTTTGCCTCACCCCTGATGCAGGCTTCAGTCCTTATAGGTCAGCCAGGATCCCAGGTAAGGCGTGGTCTAGCAGGGATGGCAGGAGAGCTCTGGACCAAGTTCTTTTACCACCCAGGTGGACAGTTAATTCTTTGCAGCCCCACTCCCCTCATCACAGCAGACCCTGATCTCATTTTCTCTGAAGTTAGCATGACTTGTTCTTCATCACAGAATAGGGTCAATACAATGCTTATCCTCATCAGGAAACCACTTGTACCACTGTGAGCATTATGGTCAGACCTAGAAGTATGACATGGCATAATTGTGTATACAATTGGTATACACATCTCTTGGGGAAAGTGTAAAGTGAAATTCCTGCTGCTTGGTTTGCCCATAGGAGAAAAAGCAGGCTTCTTGTTGTTTTGTTTGTTTGCCCTTTGGGCCCATTAAAGCAGGAATAATGAAGACACACAGTGGCAGTTGTTAGAGGATAAGGGCACCTCCCTCAGAGGTTCCTCCTGTTCAGAGTTCCAATAGCAAGTACACAGTGTTGGTGGGAAGACTCATCCTAGTGGCAGTGCATAAGTCTCCACTAATTTCAGGAAAGTGTCCTACAGCCACAGCCAGGAGAGCTCTGGGCATCTCCTGTGAACACTAGCTTGAGCTGGAGAAGCAGACCACCATCTAAGAGGATAGAAGACGTTCAAATCAGTTTTCATAAGTTGCCATAAAATAAATTTTTCAAACTTCAAAAGTGTAAATATCAAACCAACAAGAGTGTACTGAATGTTGAAACTTAAAAAACACAGATAAGCAAAACCAAAAACAAATAAAAAAAAAACCCTCAAGGAATATTGGTGTATATTCTTTTGGATATGTTTTATGTGCCTATGCATATACCTCAAGGTGGTATCACACTGCTTTCCTCACCTAATGACACATGGCTTTCCATGGCAATAAAATATGATTTTTTTTGTATGATTTTTTAAATGGTGGTTTAGCATTTCACCATGTAGCTTTTTCACTGCTGAAACCAAAAGACTTGACAAGACCAATTTTATAGGAGGAAAAGTTTATTTGGGGGCTCACAGTTTTAGACGTCTTAGTCCATATATTGCAGACTCCATTCCTCATGGCCTAAAGTGAGGCAGGACACCATGGTAGAAGAGTGCGATGGAGGAAAGCAGTTGGAAGCATGGCACCAGGAAACAGAGAGAGAGGGAGAGAGACAGAGACAGAGCGTGAGTGAGTGCAAATGCATGAGCGAACTCTGCTCAATAAGACCAAGATATACACCTTAGGGCCCTCCCCCAGTGACCCATTTTCTCCAACCACATTCTGCCTTCCTGCAGTTACCACTCAGTTAATCCTCTATCTGAATTAAGCTTTCTTGCATTGTGTCACACATGAGCTTTTGGGGGACACCTCATATCTAAATCATAACATTGATATATTATTATTCACTATAACAAATGCCCTATTGTTGGAAGCCCTCTCTTGAATCTATGACATTCCCATTCTTAGCAATCTTGGGGGCTTGTGTGCATTGTGGTAAAGAATTTTAATCTCCAAGACATTTTAGGATTTAGAAGCAGGATCTCATTCTGAAACAAATGGCAGTATTGTATAGTTTTGGCTCCAAACAGGGAAGCTTTATGTGCTTTGTAAAGTGTTCTAAAAACCCCATCTGATAGCTTTTAATATTAACATGTGGATCTTAAAGAAAACTAAGATTGATGAGTAGACATTGGGTGTTAAGCAACAAAGTAAAGCTTTGCAGTGAAATTGAAGTTCCCATCAAAAGCCTACCTACAGAAAAGCCCAGGACCAGATGGATTCTCAGCTGAGTTCTACCAGATCTTTAAAGAAGAACTAACACGAAATCTCCTCAAATTATTCCATGAAATAGAAAAGGAGGGAACCCTTCCAAACCCATCTATGAAGCTAGTATCATGCTGATATCAAAACCAGACAAATACACATCAAGGAAAGAAAGCTTCAGACCAGTATCCCTGATGAACATAGATGCTAAAATTCTTAATAAAATTAGTGGCAAAATGCACGAAAAACTTATTGAAAAGGTAGTGCACCATGATCAAATGGCGATCATGACAGGGATGCAAGGTTGGTTTGACCTCTGGAAATCAATTTATGTAATACATCACATCAATAGACTTAAAGACAAGAATCATGTGATTATCTCAATAGGTGTAGAAAAAGGATTTGACAAAATACAGCATCTATTTGTGTTCAAAACACCAGAAAAACTAGCAATAGTAGGAACATACCTCACATCATTCTAAAAGGAGAAAAATTGAAAGCATTCCCTCTAAAAACTGGAACAAGACAAGGATGTTCCCCTTCTCCACTTCTATTCAACAGAGTCTTTGAAACCCTAGCCAGATAAATTAGGCAAAATAAGGAAATAAAAGGGATATGAATAGGAAAAGAAGAGCCCTACTTGATGATGACATGATTCTATATTTAGAAGACCCAGAAAACTTCTAGAACTCATAAATGAATTCAGCAAAGTAGCAGGATACAAAATTAACTCCCATAAATCAGTTGCATTCCTGTACACTAATGATGAGTCAACTGAAAAAGAAATGAGGAACGCTCTTCATAATAGCCTCAAAAGAGTAATTTTATTGGGGATCAATCTAACAAAAGAGGTGGAAGACCTCTACAATGAAAGCTACAGGACACTAAAGAAAGAAATTAATGAAAAGATTGCCCGTGTTCTGGGATAGGCAGAATTAATATGGTCAAAATGGCCGTACTACCAAAAACACTATACAGATTTAATGCAATTCCTATTAAAATTCCAGTGATGTTCTTCATAGGCAGTGGCTCAGTGGTAGAGCACTCGCCTCACATGCGTAAGGCCCTGGGTTTGATCCTCAGCACCACATATGAATAAATAAATAAGTAAAATGGAGATGTTGTGTCCATCTACAACTAAAAAAAAAAAAAAAAAAGAAATAGAAAAAGCAGTCATAAAATTCATTTGTAAAAATAAGAGGCCTAGAATATCCAAAGCAATCTTTAGCAAGAAAGGTGAAGCAGGAGGCATCACAATATCAAATCTTAAATCATGCTATAGAGCTATCGTAACAAAAACAGCATGGTATTGGCATCAAAACAGACATGAAGATCAGTGGTCCAGAATAGAAGACACAGAGACAAATCCACATAAATACAGTTATCTCACACTAGACAAAGATACCATAACCATTCATTGGAGAAAAGAATAGCCCCTTCAAGAAATGGTGCTGAGAAAACTGGAAATCCCTGTGTAGCAGAATGAAATTGATCCTCTATCTCTCACCCTACACAAAACTCACTGAAAGTGGATCAAGGACTTAGACATTAGACCAGAGACTGTGTGCCCACTAGAAGAAAATGTAGGCCCAACTTTCCATCATGTAAGCTTATGAACTGACTTCCTCAACAAGACTCCTAAAGTGCAAGAAGTAAAATCAAGAAAATCTTTGCTACCTGCACCTAAGATAGAGCATTAATCTTCAGGATATAAAAAGAACTCAAAAAACTTAACACCAACAAAACAAAACAAATAACCCATTCAATAAATGGACAAAGTAACTGAACAGACACTTCTCAGAAGAAGAAATATGATCATCAACAAATATATGAAAAAATGTTCAACATTTCTAACAAGTAGAGAAATGCAAGTCAAAATTACATTGAGATTGAGATTCCATTTCACTCCAGAATGGTAATTATCAAGAATAAAAGCAACAATGAATGTTGGTGAGGATGTAGGCAAAAAGGTACACTTAGACATTGCTGGTGGAACTGCAAATTGGTGCAGCCTCCCTGGAAAGCAGTATGGAGATTCTTCAGAAAACTTGGAATGGAACCACCATTTGACCCAGTTATCCTGCTCCTTGATATATACCCAAAGGACTTAAAATCAGCATAGTATAGTGATGCAGCCACATCTATGTTTACAGCAGCTCAATTCATAATAGTTAAGCAATGGATCCAATCTAGGTACCCTTTAACACATGAGTAGATAAAGAAAATACTGTATATATACACAATGGAATGTTACTCAGCCATAAAGAAGAATGAAATTATGCCATTTGCCAGTAAATGGGTGGAACTGGAGACTATCATGCTAAGTGAAATAAGCCAGTCCCAAAAAAACAAAGGCCGAATTTTCTCTCTCATATGTGGATGATGACACACAGAGGGGTGGAGAGAGGGAAGAATAGAAGTACTTTGGATTAGACAAAGGGGAATGAAGGGAAGGGAGGGTGGATGGGAATAGGAAAGACAGTAGAATGGACTGACATAGCTTTTCTATGTTCATATATAATACATGACCAGGAAAACTTCACATCATGTACAATCACAAGAATGGGATCCTAATTTGAATAAGTTATACTTCATGTATGTATGTCAAAATACATTCTACTGTCTTGTGTATCTAAAAAGAACAAATTAAAAAAAGGGGGGGATAAAAACACAAAACGAGGCTTTGTGGTGTTGATACTATTTGAGGTCAGGCCATTGGGTTGTTATTGTCACCCCAGGAACATGTAGGCACTATGTACTCGGTCTCTTTGAGTTGATGCTTTTTCCGAGGGGATTATGTGTTAAGGTTTCTGCACCCATGTGTGTTTAGAATTACATATTGCACTCATTTTTATATATAGAGGTCCTCAAACAATTAACACCTTTGTCTATAAAAAACAAACAAACATGATCCTAATTGAGCAGGAAACACTCACACAAAGAATCATTTTCACCAGGAATTTTCTGGCCTAACTTCATCAAATTTAAATTAAAGGGTTTGAAATTTTGTTTCTCTTTGTCATCTTTTTCCACCAAAATCCATCAGTGCCTTTAACTGTGAAACTCTGGTATAAGTTTAATGTTTATGTGATACCTGAAGGACCAGATAACTGATGTACCATGTGTTTAAGAGTCAGTGGGTGTTTTTAAAATCAAGTTCCAGTGAAAAAATTAGAAAGTACAGTTCAGAATGAGATCGGCTATGTGAGAACACTATGTCATGTCAGGGGTTTGCTGAGGATAAGTGATGCAGTGTTGCTTTTGGTGTCCACCTGACCATCCTTGTTTTTCCTTCCTTTTATCTTTAACTTAATTAGCTATTTAAGTTAAGCATATGCACCATCTGTTTTTATTGGTGGTGTTTAGTTTTTTTTAATTTATTGAAATAATTTAACCCCGTATAGTTTTCATTCTGATGATATAAGCTGCTTTGAAGATGATTCTGACATTTCACTGTTTTGTTTTGTTTTGTTTGAGAGAGAGGAGAGAGAGAGAGAATTTTTAAATATTTATTTTTCAGTTTTCGGTGGACACAACATCTTTATTTTATTTTTATGTGGTGCTGAGGATCGAACCCAGCACCCCGCACATGCCAGGCGAGTGCGTTACCGCTTGAGCCACATCCCCAGCTCTCAGTGGTTTTTTTAAAAAAATGTTTTCTTTTTCCTTCCCTAACTTAATTCTCTTGGTATGCTTAACAAATCTTTTCCTTTAGAATCAGATTGAGCTTCTTGTTGCTATTGCTTATGTTTTTTGTGTTCAACTGAATATTCTTCTATAGAGTGATTCTAAGTCGACAAGCCCTTGACCTTTGGAGATTGTTCTAATGCAGGGACTGCTGCAAAACCAAGTGCCTGGGAGTGGGAAGAAAGGAAAGTAAGGAGTGCTGCTGAGTGTCAGGAAGGGGAAGAGGACTAGGGCCTGAGGATTTGATCTTACAAAGTGATCTGATTTCTTCAGAGAAGCTGGAAATAGGGATTTTTCTCTCTTGTGGTGTGTTTGATATCTTTTGATTTTTATATGTTGACCTGAATTGTTTTTCCAAATTGTGGATCAAAGAGAACACATGTGTGGCCCAGATTAGGCCCACAAATGGCCAATATGCAGTGTTTACCTTAAGGGGTAAGTTTTGCCTTTCAAAATATTTTTAACCAAGCAGAGTGTGTGGGTCTGATTGAGCCTAACCAGTTGAGATATCCTATTTTAATCACCTTTGACAAGGAAATACCTCTTAATAGTGGAGTTCAGACAAACCTTTTGCAGTGTATAACTCACTATAATTGCAGATGATAACTGGTACTTCTGTTTTGTGGTCTCTTGGGTGTAGAACACACTCTTAAAAAGAAAATAGATTGAGGCTAATATATCTCCAGCCTAATGTCTAATTTTTATGGTAGGACTTGTTCATATTTCTAAATAGTGTTTTTTTTTTTTGAATCAAAGGAATCTATTAACAATAAGTAGATTTCAGAATCTTCAATATGTATTAGCAATTAAGGTTGAAAAAAATTAAAAACTAATCTTGGCTCTCCCTAGTTATCAGATGGTTATTCACTCAATTTGTTTTTCTTTCTTTAAAGATTTGAACATGGAATTCAATCCTTCAGATCATCCTCGGGCCAGCACAATATTCCTCAGTAAATCTCAGACAGACGGTATGTTACTAATTTATTTGTTTCTTTAAACAAAAAAAGCCCATGTTTATAGTTAGCCTAAATCTTGATTTTTCCATTTTCAATGTAAAATAGAATACCTTTTAGTGACCCTGAAGTATATTGTTAATGGTGATTCCTTTTCGTTTTTCTTCTTTTGTAATGAGTTGTTTTTAGAATTTGCCATTTGAAATAACTCTTAATTTTGCCAGTTAGCTGGATTATCTCTATATACATTCTGGAATTTGTACTCTGAGTCAGAAATTTACCTTTAAGAACTGATACTTGCATCAGTTCTCAAAATATTACACAAGTTTGTTACATTGGACAGTGTATAAAAGAAAGCAAATATAAATCTTAAGTAAAAGCACCCCTCTCTCTCTTGTGTTGCTTAGGTGCTGAATTGTACCTCTATACTAGATGCAGATGTTTTCTTTTTTGCTAAGCTTTTAATCAGCTTGTTCTTAAAGAGTCTAGGATCTTTGTGGTTTATCCTAGATGTATGTGGGATTTTTCCTAGGAGTTATTCTTTCTTTTAGCCTCTGGCTTGTGTCACTGTTCCTGGTCCTTGGCTACAAAGGGGAAATAAGATAACATTTATAGTACAGTGGTCGTAAATCTTGGTAGGATGCCTATAGAAAAGTATGGCATGTGATTTTATATTATAATAGGATATTATTTTATGATCTAGAAGTGCTATAGGTTCTATACTTGACTTTTTGGGCAAATTGCTAAGTTCTAATTTAGAGAAGATCCTGAAGTGACTAGAAAATAGCCAAGCATGTTTAAAACAGTAAGCTCATAACAAATTGATAACTCCTTAATAATGATTAGGTTAACAGTTTTGGCAAGGCATGATGTTGATGTGATCCTGGTTATCTGTAATTAAGCATGAAAAACTTTGGTGTAGTTATGAAACATAAATGTTTTCAAAAGTAAGAGTAGATTAGTATAGGCATCAAATACTTGTGAAGGCAGTTTTGAATGTATTGGATTACATAAAACTCACATTTTCCCCTCATGAAATGGGAGGCCATTGGGAGGGGTAGAATATTATAAGGGAAGGAAAATGACAGTGAGGATGACAGTTTGGGACAATGAAAAATGAAGGATAGAAGAATTCAGTGTATATACTAGCATCATTCAAAAAATGTTCTAACAGGATTGCATGAAATTATATCAGGGCCTCTAGGTGGTTGACACATATCTTGATTGCTACAACAGAAGAAGGATTGCTCCAGAAATAGCTTAGGGACATACTCCTTCCTCTTCCTCTTCTGGAACACCAGGCATTAATTGCTTTAACCCCTTGGTTTATCGCTTTAGTTTCTTAGATGCTAGATCTTTTCCATTCAGTGTGGAAACATGCTGTGAACATGCATGTTACAGGTGAAAAGAAAAATGACCAGTACTCTTTCCCCTTGTAGTTCTCCTCTATTCCTGTTCAGTGACACTTCTGTACCTCTGTATCACGCCTGCTTTTCCTTTCCATTCACTTTCCTGCTGAGGTTTCCCCCCAGCCTCAGTTCTGTGGAGTAAGGTTACTGGAGGACATTTTCCATCCTGCGGCTGTTGACCACTTTGGTGGCACTTTCCACCATCCACTTATCCAAGCTTCTTAAAACTTCTCTTTTTACTTCCTGTCTTTTTTTTTTTTTTTTTTTGGTGGTACTAGGTATTGAGCGCAGGGGTGTTCTACCATTGTACTACATTTATTCTCAGTAATTTTTACTTTTTATTTTGAGATAAACTTAGTGAAATCCTAAGTTGTTGAGCTTTCTTCAAACTTACTATCCTCCGGCCTCAGCCTCCCAAGTCACTGGGATTATAGGTGTGCACACCTTGCTCTGCTTGGCCTCCCATCTTCAGCCAGGCCAATTTGCTAAGAATAAGTCCATCTAATAAATAATTGCTTTATCCACAATTAAAAGAAATAGATTGGGGCTGGGGATGTGACTTAGTGGTAGAGCATATGCCTGGTATGTTCAAGGCCCTGGGTTTGATCTCTAGCACTGAGGGAAAAAAGAAGAGAAACTGGTCTTTAAAATACAAAACTTTGGTAACTGAATTTTTTGATGAAACGATTGTCAGAGAATTGACTATTTGGTGAATTGGCTTTTGGCAAATTGGTTCCAAGAAATCGTCCCTTTCTGTAAGTTCTTTCTTAGACATCATTCTAAGAAATAAGCTTCTCTTCCTCTATTCATCCCTTTAATTCTGATATTTCCCAGGGTTCTTTTGTCCACTCTCATATCTTTGTGGTCTTTTCACAGTTCATTGTAACTTTCATTTTAGTTTTAACGTCCAACCAGATTTTTCTTTGCAGTGTTCAAAACCCATGTATCCAGCTGCCTCTGGACATCTTTACAATTGAAGGTTACAGGTTCCTCTAACTCAATATGTCCCAAAAGGAACTTAGGAACTCAGTTAACTTCCTCCCTTTCCTACCGTGCCTTGGTCCCTAAGCCAGGGAAGGCTTTGCATTTTCCTAGACTCTGCCTGCTTCTCCTGGAGCTGACTTTGCACTGCACACGCATCTTCCTAGCTCCACTTTCAGTGACACCATGCTGGCAGGAATTATACCACAGAAATTGGGAAATGCTACAAATCAGGGCATTCTTTTTAAAAACATTTTCCAGCACACCATGGCATGTAGGTTATCTAAGGTATATTGAGTTTTTACCAAGCAGTAAGAACATAGCCCTTGAATCTGATTGACTTTCTTATTCCCTTTGCTGCCCTCTTAGGTTGGGCTCAAAATGTCCTCCCTTGGATTACTGCAGCAGCCCCCTAGGTTGGTCTCCTCAGCTTTGACCTTATCCCTCTCCAGACCTAGGTCTGTGTCGCTATTAAGTGAAAGGACTTCGTATAAATCAAATAAGATTATGTCACTTTTTTAGTCAGTTTTTTTAAGTGTTTTTTAGTTGTCAGTGGATTTATTAATTATTTATATGCAGTGCTGGGGATTGAACCAGGGCCTCACACATGCCAGGCAAGCGCTCTACCACTGAGCCACGACTCCAGCCTTCTTTACTTAGTTTTTAGAATAACTCCCTGTTGTTGTCTTAGAACATTCAGTCTAGGGTATGAGGCCCTCCATGGTCCGGCCTCTGCCTTCCTTCCCTGTCTGCCTTTTCTCTTCTTTTTGTGCCTCTGTGCTCTTGCAGTTTCTCAGATATGACACTTGCTTTCTGCCCTGAGTTCCGCTCTGTCTTTCACATGGCTCATTTCTTCTGCCTTCAGGGCTCATTTCTGCCATCACTTCCTTGATGAAGGTTCCCTTGACCCCTCAGGCTGGGTTAAATAGGCCTTTGATGAGCGCCTGCAGCAGCCTGTGAACCCTTGCTTTATAGTCAGAACCAAATTGGGATATTTAGTGTTACTGCCTTGTCTGTGCCACCCACTAACTTCTAGAGGGCCAGAAACAGTGTTCCCTGTGCTTCCCTAGTGCTTGTGGATGTGCCAGCCCAACTGGTTCAAAGAAGGAAAAATGACAGTGCCAGTAAACATTTTTGATTTGATTGTTGTAGTTCTTCACTTGGATAAATTCTCATTTCCATTGCATGACACTTCACACTTCTAAGAGGGCTAGAGCACTTCACAGTTGTGGGTCCTACCCACCTACCCACCCTATTTTTGTTGTAATTGGAAGAAATATTGTAATTTGAGACAGCAAGGCCCACACCACTATTAGATTATTTTCTTTTGAACCTGGGATTTCTCTTTCCTTCGGGTTCATGTACTACTTCAGTGGTTTAGTCTTGAGTTTGGGGGCTGGAGGCCATTGTTGCGGTGATGACAGTTATGTTAGGACAGCTACTTCTTCAGATCACAGCCTGTAGCTCTCTGTTTTTTTCAGCTTGCTCTCCTCTGCAGTCCTCTCAACCTCTTTCTTTCTCCAGTGCTTGATGGACAGACAAGCTCTGTGGGCCACATGCTTCACCTACCACCTATTCATTAGTCTGATTTAGATGGTACCTGCAATAAATAGAGTTTCTTGATTGTTAATTTCCTTTTCTGTCTAGATATCAAAGAGGTTTAGGCTGGACTTTGAAACTTTTTCTCATTCTTCAAAAAGATACTGGAAACTCCAGCAAGACTGAATGATAATAGAGTGCTTGCTAATTAGACCCTTCCAGCTTGAAGTTAGGGGTATTTTATCCAAAGCTGGAGTGACTGCCCTCTCTGTCATTTCTTTGCACAAATGAGTTGTGCAATGACAACTCATTTGTGCAAAGAGCCATTCAACCAAGAAGGGACCAAGGGTTTCTCATAGGGTAGAAAAAATTGCCAGAGGGAAGAGAGAAATTAGTTTGCTTGGCCTGCCTTGCCTTTTCATGGGATCACTTTTGCTTGCGGGGAAGAATTACATGCATTTTCTGTTGTCTGCTCCTTTTCTAGACCTATTTTAATTTATTGTGTTCAAAGATATGAGAACTTATGCTTAAGTAGGAGAAAAGAGCCAATTTATATCATGTTTCTTTTCATTAGTATGTTTTTTAGAACCCTTTGCCTTAAAAAAGAAGTTGGACAGGGGCTGGGGTTGCGGCTCAGTGGTAGAGTGCTCGCCTAGCATGCACGAGGCACTGGGTTCGATCCTCAGCACCATATAAATGTAAAATAAAGATATTGTGTCCACCTAAAATTTAAGAATAAATACTAAAAAAAAGAAGTCGGACAAAAATAAAATCGTGTTTGCGCATTGAGAATTCTGTGTTTCTCAAAAATCCTTAGATATAATTAAAGAATAAAAACTGTCTTTGAGTGGCTTAAAGCTGAAGTAGAAACAAAAAAATTCAGAAATAAAAATATGAACCATGTTTTTATTTGCAAATCTTTTCAGAAATACTAAAATTGAAGTAATGTTTTATGGCCCTTTCTGTGTGGGATGTGTCTGCTCCTGGGCATAGTTGAACTTTACATAGAAAGAGGACCGACCTTTTTGTCTTCCTTTTATCTGGCATTTAGGAGCCTGTGTGTCCTGTCTCGGGGTTCATTCCCATGAGCTTCCTGCCTTTCTCTCACCTACAGATTCCCAGCTGTCATTATTACCTTCATGCACACTGGGTGTTGGGGTGCCCTGTTCCAGTTCCTGGTCTGGCACTCTGTGTGTCTCCTCTGGAGCTTGTCAGGCTCCATAGGGAAGAATTCTGCAGTCAGATGTTGAAGCATTCATAGGAATCAAAGGTCTTATATGAGTGATTTTCATTTTTTCCCCTTTGCTACATACCATTGAAAATAATTTTGAGAAACCATGAACGTCCTCAAACATTTTTGTTTTGATATTAAAAATTTTCATCCTATCAACGGATATACTTTCTGATGATTATAAATACTGATATTTTAAAATAAAAATACCCTTCATTAAAAATGAGTTTCAAAAGAATTTTAATTACTACAGTCATTTCAAAATATATGAACATGCTCTTCTTTAGCAGTAGGAAATTTTCATATCATTCCATTTTCATTTTGAATATTATATTTTCATTCTTTTTTCCACAGAATTTTATCCTAATAATAGTATGTTTTGATTTCTGAAAGTCATTTCTCATACTGTCATACTTCTCATATAAAAATATAGTTAAATTTAATCTAATCTTTTATTCCTGACACTTATAAGGCTTAGAATGTTAAAAGATGTATTATTATGGTTATCACTACTCAGTTGATCAGAAGACAAACATTAACATTTTAATGAGTATTAAAACTGAAAGTGTATTTTTTTTTAAGAAAAAAATTTCTTATTTATTTATTTATTAGTTGTAGATGGACACAATGCCTTTATTTATTTATTCGGTGCTGAGGATTGAACTCAGTGCCTCACATGCATGTGGCAGGCACTCTGCCACTGAGCCACAATCCCAGTTCACGAATAAACATTTCTTATTAAGAAGCTTCTGTGGTTGAATATTATTTATTTCTAGGATCAGGCAGTATTCACCATCAAAGCCTTTGTTTTTAGAAGTGCGGAGGAACTTTATGCACATACATAAACAGGAATAGAGGGACTTTTGTTATAGTAATATCACTGAATTATTTTATACCATGTGGTTTGTATGTCAGAGATCTCTAAAATAATTCCTAATAATTAGCTACAATTCAGTCTTGTTCTCCTTCAATTTTATTGACAGTAAAGAATTGGAATCCACTTGATTTGATTTGTGAAAGTTATAGGAGCTACTCACTTTAACATTTTCTGTAGTACCCCCCCCCAAAAAAAAAAAAAAAAAAGCGTTACCAGATGAAACAAAATGACTTTAAATTTTACCTCCTACTACTCTTTTAATTTTGTTGTACTTGGCATAACCTGATATACTCAGGAGCTCTGGGAAAATAAATCTGATTCATTTTAGAAGATGTCCCCTGAGTCCTCTGCCTCCATTAAGTCTGCATACCTCTCTGTTGTAGTGGTGTTCATCATATTGCATGGCTTTCTCACCCCTTTATGTTATGTGGGGAGAATATCATAATACATGATACAAAGAATTAGTATATTTATATTTTAATGAAATAATGTATAACCAATGAAAGTGCTAACACACTAATAGAATGGACATATTTCTTGGTGTGTTTACATACGATTGCATCCATTTGCACGAGTGCACATAACATCTGTATAAATATACACAAGTAAAAGAATTGAAAGATACATACCAAATTTCAACTAGTGAACCTCTGGGTTGTTGGATTATATTTTTTTCTTTATGTATCTGTGTATTTTCCAAGTTTTAATTTCATTTGTAATTATATTTTCTTCCTTTTACTGCTCAGTATGATCCAAATTTTCTATATATGCATGCATTTTTTAAATAATCAAATAGTTTTAAAAGAATCCCACTTAATTGAAGTTTCTATGCTTCTGAAGAAATCCCTTGGCCCTGGCATTTCTCCATGGGAAACAGAAAATGTCTTAAGGTTGGTTGGCACTTGTTCTGTGAGTAGCTTCTCCCGTGTCCAGCATCTGCCTCCTGTTCCGTTTCCTGGAGTTTTTCCTCTCTGTGACTGGATCTGCGCTAGACACTGAATTTTTTCCTTTTGTTTTCCTTGTTGTTTCATCTGCCCTGCTATTTAGATTTCCATTTGAATGTACAGAATGTCCTGTTCCTCAGTGCTGAGCTTAGAAATAAACACGTCCCTTTGGCAGTTCTGAGATCTCTTCCTGAAGTGAAGGAGGTATGCCTCATGGGAATGACCTCACCAGGATGCCTTGCTCAGGGAAGTGTGGGTTGCTCTCCTCCCATAGTGTATTTTGTGTCCTGCTCATTGTGTTTCATGACCTCCCTGTCAGGTTATGAGCTCAGGGAGGCAGGAACTTTAGTATCTAAATGAGGGCTTATTAGTTGTGTTTTGAATAAAGTAAACAAATCCACTGCAGTTTTGAAACCCGTAGGAATTGTGTGGTAATCTCAAACTTAGAGTAAGATAAATGTTACTGATCTCTTAACCACAGGGGAAAAAAAGGGAGATATAAAATCTTTCTTTTGAACCAGCTTATTATAATCTACATTAGCTATGCACTCAGCATTCAGTTTTATATCTCCAAACTAGATGCCATAATTCTTTACATCAGAGTTGAAGTCTTTGGCTTGTGTGACGTCCAGTTCTTCATATCCAGAGTAATTAATAAGCTGAATAATTTTTCTTTGTAGCATAGCTTAGCTCTGTTCATATTGGGTCCTAATTATCATTCTGGCTTTTTTTTTTTTTTTTTGAAGTACTAATTTCATGCAGATTCTAGGAGCCTTCACCATCACTGATGCTTTTAAGGGAAGGGTAGTGCAGAGGACCCTTCCAGGAGTGGGCTAATTCACCTTTCTCTCCTACCCCTTCTAGTCACTCCTTGTCTGCACTTGTGTGGGTGGCTTCCTCATTTCCAAGAGAAGGATGTTGGATTAGATAGTATATTAGGACCTCTTTAGTCCTAATATCCTACAGCTGACATATGCCACGGGAAGGTCTATTTTAGAAAAGGAAGATGGGAAACCAAGGTAGTTTTTAAATTCCTGTCTATAAAAGAGGTTAGCTAAAATTGCATTTAGATTGTTAACATATTATTAATAAGGATTTGATAAGAACTAGATTTTTTCCAAAAAGTTGTATTTTTTAAAAAAAATTTTATTTGTTTTAATTAGTTATACATGACAGTAGAATGCACTTATATACTTTGATATATCATACATAGATGGGATATAATTTCTCATTTTTCTGAGTATACATATTGTAGAATCACATTGGTCATACAGTCACATACATACATACAGTAATAATGTCTGTTTCATTCTACTATCTCTCTTGTCTCCACATCCCCTGCCTTCCCCTCCTTTCCCTTCCCTCTACCTAATCTAAGGTAACGCTGTTCTTTTTTTTTTTTTGCATTACAATTCTTAATACACATATATACCACAATTTTTGTATCTCTGTTTGTATATAAAGTATGTTGCCACCCAATTCAAGTCTTATTTTTAAGACTAAAAAAATTTTACTGCTGTGATATTGTGGTAAAGGAGTGTTTCTTAGCAACTTAAGTGAAATTTTGTTTGTTCCTCAGATTGCCAACACTGCTACTTACTTCTAGCTCTCCATTTTATCTGGAGAAGACTTTTAATGCCATTTTAGTAGTGCTTTTGATGATTTTAGATGGCTTACTTTTAAAGCCATTTGTACATTTTTTGTTTGTTATTATGTACTGTTGCTATAGCCAATTAAAAATCCTCTTAACAAACTATTATAGATTGGATCAAAGGAGATCACTGTTATTCTTCTTCCAAGAAAGAGGAGACTTATGAGCCACATCAATTTATTGCTTGTTTCTCTAATGAAGCAATATATAACTATTAGTCCACTCAATTATGTAGGAACTCTGAAAACTCCAGAGATTTTGATGAGTATATTTCTAGAAACCAAAATATTAAGGTCCTAAAAATGATTAAAGCCAAACTCTTAATAATGAGTTGATGTATTACTTATAGAAAATAAAATAGCTAAAGCATTTTGAATTTCAGAGCTGATTAAAATGGCCTCAGATGGTTTCAAATGTATTTCAAGGACAAATATAGATTTGAATAATTTTGTCTGTGATGAACTAGCTTCTTGCTAGTTCCAACTTCAAATTGTTAAGAGAGAGAGAATTAGCCCAGCTAGGGTAACCTTATCCTGAAGTGTTTTATAATTATCTAATCCAGGGAGTAGATTAGAGAAATGGGCCACCTAGTCAGAACATGGATATTGGGAGTTTTTCTCTGTGTAGTGACTGGTGGTTTATTTGAGGCTTGGAAGACTCAAAAAGGAAATCAGTCAAAGAATACATTTGTGGAAAGGTCTCTCAGACTGCAGACATTGTCTTGCAAAGGCCCTCTAAGAGGAACTACAAAGTAACAGAAGAAAGTAATACCTGATTTGGTCTGTGAGCCCTACGTTTCAGATCAGCTCAGATTCAGCAAGCCCAGTTGCTTTGAAAGAAATAGGATAGAATATAGGAATTAATTTGGTTGAAAATCAGTCAATGCCTAAGAGATTCTGTAACAGATCTGGATACCTTAACCTTAAGTATTTTATAATAGTCCTCTTGAACTTCTGTTTTTTGCTATTCTAATCGGAACTAGTTAGAGTTCATGGAAATGGCCTGATTCATCCCTGAGATTGATCCTTGTAGGTAATGTACAAGGAGAATTGCATATACTTTTATAATATTTCTATTTGTATACTATGGTTTTATTTTTTTGTAAACTTTTTAGGTAAAATTTTCAGTCTGAACTATTGAAGGTTCTGTTTTTCATCCCTTTCTCTTGTGTTTGAATAATGTTAAATCTTCTCAATAGTATCCTTATGAGAAACTCTAGTGTTTCTTAAAGGAAATAGTTCCTTGAGGCATGTATTGCTGGAGGCAGGACCTGGTTTAGGAAGGTTGAGGTAACCTAAAGGTGAGTCCCATAATTGGGAGACATAAAGTCTCTTTTGCATAAACCTATTGTTAGAATCCTCTGAGAAAGGCTAGATGTCATCTAGAAAATTTGCTGGAAACTCTTTCAGATCTGTGGCCCATGTGGAATGTTTCCATATCCATTTAGTCAATGGGAAATCACCACAGCAATGTCATTATACTTCCTATTCCTGGCTACATGCTTAGTAGAATAGTAATGGATTAGTTTAAGAAAAACATGTACATATGTACACATGCACAAAAATTCACACACACTTGTACACAAATGTGCATAAGTTAGAACTCAGCTCTTCCAGCCACACCATCATTTTTCTTTTGTTAAGATTCATATGTGGATATTTACATGGAGTTAGGTATAAAGTAGTCATGTTACCTCATCAGCAGATACATTCTTCTGTCACTCTGGTTTGTGCATGTTGGTCTGACCTTAGGTATGGCCTGTGCACCTTGCACTCTGGTACCTACCTCCCTATCCTGTGACAGGAGTGGGCTAATTCACCTGATCACCTACAGATGATACTTCTGGCGCCTAAGTATAGACACCGTCTGTCTCTTAGTCTATTTCTTTAACGTAACCAACTGCATCCTTAGACCAGTTTTGGCTTTTGTATCTCAAATATCTTTGAGATAGGAAGGTAAATGGCAGTCATTCCAGAGAGTATAGGATTTTTTCCCCCAATGCTAGAGACTGAACTCAGGGCCTGTACATGCCTAGGTAAGTGCTCTATCACTGAGTTTACAAACCCCAGCCCCAGAGAATAGGGTTCCTAAGGTAAAGACAAGTGTTGCCTTGTGAATCTAAGAATTGCATACGAAGGACTGGAAAACAATTCCTAGGCTCCTCTGACAGATTAGCCAGAGCACTTCTGAAGACTAAAGGGAATCTACTTTTGGGATATGGACTGCAGGGGAAAAACAAACAAAATCAACTTTCCTCAGATGGTAAGCTAGATCTGCACCCTATGGTTTTAGACTACCCTGAGGTAGCCACCTAAAATGTCATCTCCTTACAGGAAACCTGTTCTTTATATCCTTTATAGTGAACTACCCATAAAGTTTTATACACCCCAAAAGCTTGTCTTCAAGAAAGAAATTGCAGATTTCAATGATATTAGATTTACTGTAATCTCCTCTGAGTTTCTGTGTACCCTACTGCATCCCTGGGGCTAAAGGCCTGTTTAATAAACACTGAGGCTTGGGGGTGCTGGCAGCTGAGCCACTTAGTACAGCCAGGTTGTGCAGACAGCAGGATGAGAAGCAGACTTGTTAAGAGAGCAGTGTTTATTACTATTGAGTTTTTTATCTGTCTCCCTGGGAGAGGGGGTGCTGCAGGATGCTCCAGGAAGCCTGTTAGATGAAAGCCTAGTCCTGTTCATCAGCGCACAGCATGGAGAGAGTCAGTTTCCATAATAAGGACACTTCTGATATACATCATCTGTCATGTATGTTAATGCTGTTACAGATATTGTTGTTATTTTTGGTTCATTAATATAATGAACCTTTATGGGTCCAGTGGTTAGAAATAAATGTCCTATTATTTGTTAATTAATCATCTTAAACTATTTGGTGCATATAAGTTTTATGCAATTTACTAATTAATAAATATTTTTTCAGTTAATGGAGATCATTTACCCTTTAATTAATTTTATTGTTGGTTATTTTGGGTGCTGTTGTTTAATTGGATTTATATTTCCTTCTGTCAGCCAAGTTCAGATCTGCATTCATGCAGGTTCTTTATTCCTGTGTTTGTTGAGTGAGCAACTGGGTATATTGGTTGGTGGATGGATGGGTCCACAACATCGTGGCCCAGTCCTTAGCAACCTGCCAGGGGTTGGCATGCAGGCATGTAACATTTCTGTTGCATCTTTTGTTTTCACAGTGAGAGAAAAACGCAAGAGTCTCTTCATTAACCATGTAAGTGAAGTTGTCTCCCTGTGTTTTTCATAATGACTGTATGGTATAAAGAGCTTAAATAACTATGTCTTTGATGGGTGAAAATGCTTCTTGTATTGTGTCAATACTTAAAAAAAAATGTGGAAAATGTTACAGTGCTCAGTTTGGTGTATAATTGGACAAGCTTCAGTTGGCATTTATACATTGTCCCAAATGTTTTTCCAGATTCCCTAAGCTATGTTGTTAATGATAAGAGATGTGTGAATGAAGCCATAGTAAACACCACAGGTCCAAGTGAAAGGCACTTCTTTTTAGTTTCTAATCCTTAATTTCCTTTATACTCCCAAAGTACTGTTTCTTTGTAGCTCAGTTCCAATTGAATGAACACATACTTGTTTTTCATAAGCTATCTCTCTCTCATTTTCACACTTTGTAGACACGATAGAGTACGTTTTTGGGGTGTCCAAAGAAAGGAGAAACATTTTTTTAATACTTTAATTTTAAAAGTTTCAAAACTTCACCTCTGGTCCCTTGGTTATTCTAAGCAGAACACCCCTCCCTTGGTGGCCAGGTGGAAAGTGTTCCACTGAGATACTTTGTCACCAGTCCACCTGCCTTGCAGCAGCAGGTGCAGCTGGCTGTATCCAGCCTCCAACCCCCACCCTATGCTTCATGGCAAGCTCTGTCACCAGGAAAGTTATACCCACTCCTCCTCTTCTTCTCAGGAAGTGTCTCTTCCTTTAGGAAAGAATACTATCACGAGGTATGGTATGATGAAATAGGGAAATTATCAAAATAAGTGTGCTATAAATCCTCATAATGAAAATAAGAATGATGTATTTGACCTCACAGAGATCTTTCCCAGGATTCTTAAACTGTCTGCATTTAGGTATTTGCAGATCATTAAATACTTGGCACTAAAGCTGTGTATTCATGAGACTTAGAACCATAGTATTGTATTTCTTGCCCCTTGAAAATCTGGACAAAATGCAGTGAGAAAGATCCTTAGGAGAGTGATTCCTCTGTGGACTGTGTCAATAAATATATGAACATACATAGTTCTGTAGGGGTCAGAGGGCCTATAGCTTTTATCAGATCCTTAAAGCAATTCATGACCTCTTTAAATTTTGAAGCATCAATATAAAGCATCTGCAAAATCATAATATGTCACAAAGAAAAGATGATGTATTTGGCATGCCTTTTCTTTTGAAAGCAGTGCATGCATGAATATAGAAATGTGAGTGACTGAAACTAATTCTCTAAATTCTTGCTTCCAATTTTTTACTGCTGAGTGCATTTGACTTCTTTCCCTTCCATTAGCATGTTTGCCAAGGAGTTTGCAGGGGAAGGAAGAGCTGAAAAAGCAGCCAGTCCACCTTTGCAGTTCACTACAGCTCCATTAAGGGTGTAGTGAGGAAAGAGAACAGGAATTTGTCCATGCCACTCTGCTGTGATTGTAGCTAATGAGATAGAGGTGTGCTCTCATAGTTCTGACTTGCACATTTATTTCATATGCTGTCTCACTTAACCTCACACTTTGTGTCCTGTACAGTCCTGGCACCTGCCACACACTGAGTCAATTTCCATGGACCAGCATATGGATTAGGGCGGAGTAGGCTATGCATTCTAACTTTAGGTATCCACTGAAACTCAGCCCACTCTTCAAACTCTGTAAAATCTCTCATCTACTGACACAAAGAATGAAATCACACAGGTGCTGAGATCTCTCACATGAACTTGTTCCTGTATAGAAGAAAGCTCTGTGCTGAATGTCTTATGTAGCAGATGACCCTGGAACAGCGTGACCCTCCAATCCCTGAACAGACCTAGCTGCAAATGAGCACGTGTGCCCTGCCACTGCTGGGAAAAGCCACTGGAGTGTGCTGTTCCAGCCCATTGAAATACAGTTTGAGTGAAATTACCTGCAGATTCAATTAGGCTAATAAACTAACTGTGCTTTTCAGGTTTTGTGACTTGGGTCTAATAAGTTAGAACAGTAGAGAAAAGATAAGGGATACCAGTAATCAGTGCTTTACTGATTGGGTGCCAGGCTCTGTTCTGATTGGTTTAATGCACTCACTTATTACTTAGCATAGTAACCAGGCTGGGTTTATGTGTGTATCCTTCCCATTCTACTGATATAGAAACTGAGGTTCAAAGAAGTTAGCCAAATAACATTGGAACCAGGATTGGGACTTAAGCAGCGTTCATCTGTACGCTTCTCAGATAGTAAGACCAGTTCCCATTGGGACAGGGGTTAATTTGCTTATCTGAAGTTAGATAGTATAGTCTTAATCAAAATTTTATAGGGCAGTCTGTAGGATTCATTTCTGAATAAAGATCCTTAGTAAAATTTATAATTTTAATTTCTTATTTAACTTTGGAATAACAGATTCTTTGTTTTTGACCATATTTTATTTAATGTGAGGGATTTTGTTTACTTTCATCTTCAAGTTTCTGAACCAGCCCACTTAGTTAGTACCTGTTGCTTAGATAATCTATAAGAAGCTGATATTGAAGAGAAGTGAAGAAGTGGATATACATAAGCCGAGTAAAGTAAGAGAAATAGGGGTGGTTCAGCTCTACCCCTAGGATAAATGGTAACTACAGGGGAGATGAAAGTTTTTCTGGCTCTCTGCAAACACATTTTAGCAAGTGAAAAGAGTAAACTTAGACCCAGAACCTTCTTGGGGGTGTGTGGGGACAGTAGAGGATAGAACCCCAGGCAGGCAGGGTAAGGGGGTAGGCCTTTAACTGGCTCCAAAAAAAAAAAACAAAACAAAAAACAGAGAAAGAAAAAACCACCCTAGTGTCTTTAAAGGGATTAAGTAAAAGGTGGCAGCTTCTGAAAGATCTGGGAATTTTGACAGCAAGTTAAATCAGGTGAATTATAAAGATTAATAGTCTAATCAGCACCTGTATTTTAGATGTAATTAGAATGAATAGTTATAGGAAAATTTAATGCATTATTAGAGGCATTTTTGAAAAGACTTGTATGACAAACTTTATTTAAAGTTTATGCTTTAATTTTGCTGACATTTGGCTTTGCTTTTTTTTTAAAATGTCTTAAAATGTGAAAATCTCTATTAAGTTGTAGATGACTTTGTAAGTAGCTGTAGTTTGGAATTACCCCTGAAACTTAGGAGAAACTCATGCCTTTTACCTTAACCTAATTTTTCTGTGACATTTTCCTGCCACATGGTGACAGCATACCTAAAGTCATATGATCAAAGAAGTTAAAAAAAAGGATATTCAAATAAAATGAACCTGGAGTTCAGTGGCTGATCTCCCTTATGTCTCTTCTGCTGTTGATACATTTTGAATGAGAAAGCCCAAATGGGCGTGCTACTTAGGGTCACCCATACTTACAAAAAAAATTCAAAGCATGTGTCTCAGCATTGAGACAGGTGATTGTTCTATAAGTTTGGTGAGGAAATAAAGCAATTATACAAGAGTCACATTGTTAGTTGAGTGTAAAGGAACTTTTCTCAGACTCTAATTCTGCCACCTGATAACTGGGTGACCTTGGAAATGTCTTCAAGTTTCAGTTCTCTTCTCTCCCAGATGGATCACAACTCTTTGGCCTGCTTGACTCAAATGAAGGGAAGGTAGTTTGTAAACTGATTTTAGTACCAGATATATATGTTGATGTTATTATCCATTGGAGATTAGGTAAATTTAGTTTAAGTTTTTTCAAAACTGATAAAGTCTTTCTTGTATTTTGAGTATAGTTGTAGTCCCTACCCCTCCACTTACTAAGACCTGGACTCCCAAGGGAGGTATATTCTGTTCAACTCCTTTTGGGAATACTTAGTTTGCACCTCTTCACTAATTCAATTCTGAACAGATTTTTGCCTTTTAGTTTTGAGTGATATAGAAATAGAAGTCCTTATAAAATGGTTTCTACTCTGATTATACTCTCATTTGTAAGTTATAGAAGTTAAGGAATGAAATGAGAAATGGAGCTGGAGAGGTCCATATTGGATACTGGGGATTGAGTATCCCCAGTGCTCAGAGGGACTTTGCCACTGAGCTACATCCCCAACCTTTTATTTTATTTTATTTTGAGGCAGGGTCTTGCTAAATTGCTGAGGCTGACCTTGAACCTGCTATCCTCCTGTCTCAGCCTCCTGAGTCTCTGGGATTATAGGCATGTCCATTGCATCTGGCCAGAAACTGATATTTTAAAATTTCTAAACCTTACTTTTGTCTCTGGAAGATTTGCTCTTTTGGGTAGGGTAGGGTAGTTTAGAGGGATACTAAGAATTGAACCCAGCAGTGTTCTACCACTGAACTTCACCCCCAGACCTTTTTATTTTGAGAGGGTTGCTGAGGCTGGCCTTGAACCTTGTAATTCTTCTGCCTAGGCCTCCCAAATAGCTGGTTTCAGGCGTGAACCACCAGAGTTGTGCTCTTATAAGTTTATTAAGCAGCTACTATGCTACATTAATATAGTATACTTGGAGGATGTGAAAAAGACTTAGTAAGATTAGAATTTCATAAAATTTAAAAAATCCATTAAGCTAAGGAAATTCAAATTTCATCTTGAGATAATTTCAAATTGATAGAAAAATTGCAGTAATAATGGAGAGTACAAAATTTTCACATGTTGCTATAGGAACCTTAGATACTCAGTCTCAGACCTGTCAGTCTACTTCAGGATATTGAAAGGGGATAGATATTTTGTTCTTTTCTCTCTTATTCCTCCTTCTCCTTCACAGAATTTCTAAAAATGAAAATGCTATACACATGAAAGTGCTGGGGCAGATGAGAAGTTTGTGTAGGATGTGAGCCCTTGAGTGTATTGGTTATATCTGTAAAAGATTCTCCTTTTTTCTGTTTTTCTTTTCCTGCCTGATAGAACTCAGGGCCTTTCACCTGCTAAGCAAACATTCTACCGCTGGGCTACATCTACTATCCTTTGTGACAGAGTCTCACTAAGTTGCCCAGGCTGATCTTGAATTTGCTATCCTCCTTCCTATGCCTCCTCAGTGGCTGGAAGTACAGGCATGTTCCTTTACACTCAGCTGGAGCTAGCCAGCTTTTACCATAGTTTGTGGCTTTGGGTTCCATTGCTGCCATTTTCTGAGGATAGAGGGGAGTCCGGCTGTCCTTAAGCTAGCTGGACTCAAGGTCTTGCATGATGCTTCGTTGTGCCACACTATGCCATTTTTTTCTTACTGCTCTCTTAACCTAAAATTTCAGCTTTGTCACCTTGCCAAGGGATTTCTGGAATAGAGAGGAAAGGAAAAACGTGAAGTCTGTCTGGGAAGGCACAAACTTTGTATTTCAAGAGGGGACTTCGTCAAAAAAGCCCTTTAAAAAGCAGACTTTCCCTGAGCCTTCAGAGTGCCCACCCCCAGCATCTGTGTTATAGTCTGTGCTTTGACTTTTATAAAAAATATTTATTTAGTTAGTTAGTTATAGTTGGACACAATGCCTTCATTTTATCTATCTATCTATCTATCTATCTATCTATCTATCTATCTATCGAGCGATCGTGCTGAGGATCAAACCCAGAGTCTCACACGTGCTAGGTGAGCGCTCTACTGCTGAGCCACAATCCCAGTCCCTGTGCTTTTGACTTTTTATAGGTATTTTTTTTACTTTGATTTTGAAAATTTTCAAAATTACTAAACAGGTATAATAGTAATACAGAAAATTCATATATTCTCTCAGATACACAGGTTTAAACTAGTATTTTATCACATCTACTAATTTTCTGATCTGATTTTTTTGGGGAGTAGATTGCCTACAACATACTTTTTACCCTCTAATACTCTGCCATGTATTTCCTAAGACTAAATACTATTCTATGTATAACCACAATGTTATTATCAATGTTAAGAACTTAACTTTATACAGTTCTTTTTGATTAAATGCCTGTATTACAGTTGTGTTAAATGGCTATATAATGTCCTCTGTAGCATTTTATTTTCTGGTACCAGTTTTAGTCCAGGGTCACATGTGACATTTGGTGGGTGTGTCCCTGGAGCCTTTCTGTGTCTCTGATTCAGATGAGTATTTACAACCAGAGTACTACATGGAAAGCTTCCTTTTAGGGCAGCAGATCTGGAGACTTGTAATTTCCATCTGGTCCCCATCAATAATGTGGATTTTGATTGCAGGCAGGGTGTTGTCTGGATTCTCCACTGTATGTTTAGTGGTTTCCCGCTTGAACCTACTAAGTGTGCAAAAAGCTTCCCTTTATCTCCGCTCCCAGATTTAGCATTTGTTGATCATGTTTGCCTGAATCAATTTTTATTATTTTGGTTACCAAATGGTAATTTTCCAACCTCACCACTCCCTCTGTACATGTCACTCTGCATTCTTCTCCAAGGGAGAACCTCCTCTTCCCAACTGTCTGTCCATCCATCAGTTTGTTCATCTTCAGTATGGACTCATAAGTTTATGCCTTTTCAGTGAAGCATAGTTAATTCCTGTCCTTAATCATTCTGACATTCCCATAGTTCTAGAGTTGGCTAGTGGCAGTCTTTTTAAATCAGTCTCCTGACAGACCTCCTTTCATGCTCCTTTGCTTTTTGACATAGTAAGAGATTCCAGGTTCATCTTGTACCTCCTTTGCTTCAACCCAAATCAGTCATTTCTCCAAGGAACCCAGATTCCTTATGGTGGCAAACAGAAGTTGGAAACAAGATCTGGATACCACAAGTGCTCATTGCTGCTGGTGTGTCATTGCTTGATGGGCCTATTCAGCTGATGTAGTTAGGAAATAGATATTTCAAAAGTCATATATTCATACAGGTACTTAAAAAATTTTTTTTGGTTCTAATTAGTTATATACATGACAGTAGAATGCATTTTGACACATCATACATAAATAGAGTATAACTTCTCATTCTTCTGGTTGTACGTGACGTAGACAGTGTAATCATATATGTATATATGGTAATAATGTCTGATTCATTCTGTTATCATTTCCTACCCCCATATCCCCTTCGCTCCCTTCTGTCTAATCCAAACAACCCCTATTCTCTCCACAATTCCCTATTTGTGAGTTAGCATCTGCATATCAAAGAAAACTTTTGGTCTTTGGTTCTTTGGGATTGGCTCATTTCACTTAGCATGATAGTCTCTGGTTCCATCCATTTATGGGCAAATGCCATAATTTCATTCCTCTTTAAGGCTGAGTAATATTCCATTGTTTGTGTGTATATGTGTGTTACAATAATATATATAGAGGGGAGAATGAGAGGAAGATGGCGGCGAGGGGAGTGCATTGCCCCCGTGTGCTGCTTCACTGTGTGGGAGTATGACAAGTCAGGACGGCTAAAGGATATCTTGTTAGGAATTTTCAGCAATAGTGGGGTGCTCCGGAACCTGGAGGAAGGATTTCCATCGCACGAGGATCGGCTACGGGGACTCAAACGCAAGAGGTTTGTCGCACGGAGGGTAACACTGCTTATTCAGCAAATCACCCCGCGGATAGAGTCTGCAGCGCGCGCTGGGAAACGAGGAGATAGCGACGCAGGGATACAGCGCTGCAGTTTCTGCCAGCTGTGCAAGCACCGTACTCATGGCTGAATTCTGGGTTCGAGACGGGGGAAGGAAGCGGTCCATCTCGGTTCTCCACACC
>NW_026000016.1:5492448-5549381 GCF_001458135.2 Marmota marmota marmota | reverse complement strand
AGACTGTTAAGAAACCATGAGCAGAACATCCAAGAAATATGGGATAACATTAAGAGACCAAACTTAAGAGTCATTGAGATACAGGAAGGTACAGAGCTCCAAACCAAAGGAATGAGCAGTCTATTCAACAATTATATATATATATAAACAATTTCTTTAACCATTCATTTGTTGAAGGGCATCTAGGTTGGTTTCATAGTTTAGCCATTGTGAATTGAGCTGACATTAATGTGGCTGTGTCACTGTAGTATGCTTGATTTTTAAGTCCTTTGGGCATATACCGAGGAGAGTGGGATAACTGGGTCAAATGGTGGTTCCATTCCACGTTTTCTGATGAGTCTCTATACTGCTTTCCAGAGTGGTTGCATCAATCTGCAGTCCCACTAGCAATGTATAAGTGAATCTTTTTTTCCCACATCCTCACCAACATTTATTGTTGATTTTATTCTTTAAAAAATTTTTTTTAAAAATTTGTTCTAATTAGTTATACACGATAGCAGGATGTTGCTTTTATTCTTGATAATTGCCATTCTGACTGGAGTGAGATGGAATCCCAGTGTAGGGTTTTTTAAAATTTTTTTTTATTAGCTGTTGATGGATCTTTACTTTATTTGTTTGTTTATATGCAGTGCTGAGAATCGAACCCAGTGCCTAACACATGCTAGACTAACGCTCTACCACTGAATCACAACCCCAGCCCCTCAGTGTAGTTTTGATTTGCATTTCTCTAATTGCTAGAGATGTTGAATGTTTTTCGATTGTATTTATTTTTTCTGTGATCAATTGTATTTCTTCTTCTTTGAAGTGTCTGTTCAGTTCCTGTGACCATTTATTGATTTTTTTTTTTTTTTGGTGTTAGGTTTTTTGAGTTTTTTATATATCCTGGAGATTAATGTGGTACTTTAAATTTCTAATTCCAGGGTCCCATAAGGTTTTTTCTTATCTTTTGGTCTTTTGATTTTTTTTTTCTTTTTTGAAAAACTTATCAGCTTTAATGATATATAAAATCCACCCTTTTAAAGTATACAATTCAGTGATTATGGTATAATCATAGTTATCACCATATCCAATTTTAGAAATATTATCATTTGAAAAAGAAATCTTGTACCCGTTAACAGTCATTCCTTGTTCCTCTCCTTTTAGACCCTGGTGATCACTTTCTGTCTGTGTGGATATTTTATATAAATGTAATCATATAATCACATAAGTTTAATATAAGTGTAATCACATAATATGTGGCCTTTAGTGACTGGCTTCTTACATACATAGTATCTTCAAGGTTCATCCATGTATTTTTTATATTTTAGGCACATCTATCTCATTTTTGAGTCTTTCTACAAAGTAAATTTTAAGACCAGTGACTTTTTTTAAGACCTCTGATTTGATAAACATCTACCCTTTCTTACCCCAACATTAAGGATTAACCTTATTTCTCATCCCACCCTGGCCTGAAAACCATAACTTAAAATACATGTGACCATTGCATTCAGAAATTGATGAGATAGTAGACGATGTTATTTTGATGAACCTCTTCCATGGCTGCAGAAGCACTGAGGCAGCAACAGACTTTGAGGGGAAGCTTCCTGAGGGACCGGGCAGCTGGGAGCTGTTGCCTGCAGCCTCAGTGCCATCACGAACCCTCTGCCTCTTATCCTGCCAGTCCTTGACGACTGTATTTCTGGATTCTACCTCGTAGCCAGAACTATGATGAGAAAAATTACTTCTCATTCTAGAAGTAATGCATGTTATGCTTGGAGCCGTCATGAAGCCGAGACTTGACTTGGGATTGAAGTAAATTATGAGTGTAATTACTCTGTAGTTTCCTCATGCTTGACTCACAGTAGAACAGAGTTCTGTCTCAGGATGGCATTTTCTCAATTTTTAGTTTAGTTTTCCTCTTTCCTTAGCTCCATGGCTCAGTGTTTTTGTTTTTGTTGTTTTATTTTATGCCTTTCCTTGCTGTTAAAAAACGATCTTGCTAAAAGCTGCTTATTCCTTTTCTTACTTTCCATGGAATATTAGTTTACTAACATCTTGAGGTCAAGGATATGAGTTTCTTTTTCTATTTTTTTTTCCTTTTTTGTGACTGTGTGGCACTTGGTGGTATAGGAGAATGATGAGGAGCCTTCCTCTGCTCACCCAGAGGCTTCCACAGGGTGCACATTCTCCTGACTCTAAGTGCTTCTGCCCTTTCTGATAAGTGGGTTTGTGTAGGCTTCACAATGCCAGACTGTCCTCAAGTTCAGTTCTACCCCACAATAGCTATGTGAATGAGAAAGAGAGACTCTTGTAAAATGAGGGAAAGACACGTCCCTTTTTTGGTTCCATGGAGACTGTACATTGAGTGTTCAGTAGGTGGCAGAAGGTGAGCGAAGCAGCCTCTTCCTCCACTTCTCCTGTGCTCTGCCTATGATGTTCTGCACCTTTAGCCCTTAAGTTAGTTCTTAATAAAAGAACTCTAGTGCAGATTTCATTTGTGCTCCAAAGAAGCTGCAGATAGAATCCTGTGTCTTCTATGAAGCTCATAAATTGCTTCCTTACAATTAGGATTAAACAAAAAAAGTTATGGAATTTTCGTTTTTAGAGATTTCACTAATAGCGCTTCCAAAAAAAAAAAAATTCACCACTTTTCATTTTTCTTTTTAGCATTGCTTGGGATGGAACTCAGTACCTTGCACATTCTAGGCAAGTGTCCTACCACTGAGCTACATCCCTAGCCCTTCCAATTGCTTTCCTCTAATAATATTACCTCATTTTTTGATGCTTAATTTTTATTTGGTCTTCTCAAGCTCTAAGAAGTTGGGTCATTTCATTCATTTACCGAAACTGGCACGTTAAAACACAGACTCTTTTGAGTGTTACTCAGTGGCCTAACCTTGTTTATTGAGCACTGTATGTGCTGAGCATTTTATAAGTACTATCCTGTGTAGTCTTCACAGCATCATAGTAAGGGGTAGGTTCTGATTTCTGTTATTTCACAAATGAGGACACTGACGAGGTTAAGCCTAAGGGGACCTTGTATTCTGTTTCCCAAGCAAGGATACTTGAATGTGAAAGGGTGTGCTATTACTTTCTGTTCTAGGAAGACAGGGTAAACTAGGATGAACCCCAGCAAGCCAGAACATATATGAGTTCTGCTTGAGTAACTTGCCCAATTCACATGGCTAATCAGTGACAGAACTAAACCTAGGTACTAGGCCCTCTGACTCCAGCCCTATGCTTGCCCAGCCTGTATATGGGGTCTTACCACATTACCTTTGGCTCCTTGGTTCTGCCAGCCACTGTTGCACTTCAGTGTGCCTGAGCATGTCAGCATTTCACAGCCCAACGGCACAGGCCTTTTCAGTGAACTCCTATGTACCAGCTGTTTGACACACTCACACTTTCTGCTGTGTTGTGGCTGCTGTAACCACGCTGTCATCACCACCTCACAGAGGACCCTGCTGCCATCATGGAAGCAGACTTGCTGGGTTGGTGGCAGGAGTATGAGCACATCAGTCCCAGGGATGGATCTTTTCCTCAATTGCTGATTTAAGGAAGCTATCCACTTTGTACCTCCAAGACCATTAGAGTCTAGGCCGTAGGCAGAACATACATGAATGGGCAGAAAATGACAGTGGAATGTGATCAGTGCTGTGGAGGGCAAGCCAGGGCGCACACAGAACACACAGGAGGGACCCACAGCCCAGATGGGTCCTGTGGTGGAACACATCTTGGGGAAGGACTGAGTTCTGAAGGATGAGTGAGGTCAGGGAAGGACAAAGACATTTGGGGGTATGGTATGGAAAGTTTTGGAGAGCACAGACTCGTGAAGAACTACAGTTAGGAAGGAGTGAGGTGAATGAAGCTTTGAGCTCAGGTGTCTTAGATTTGATCTTAGAAATGTTACCTCATTTCTTTGACCTCCTTTGACTGTCTGTAGAATGGGAATTCTATGTGCTGTGCAGGGTATGTTTATATGCTGTAAATAAATTGATGTAAAGCAACCCAGAACACTGATGGCTCATATTTTTCTAATTTTATTTGGGCAACTAAATATATAGTCCAACAGTTTTTATGTATTAGGGGATCTTGATGTAAATAATAAAACTATTTTGTATTAGAGACATTATGTAAATAAGTAGGCTAAAAAATCTTGTTTCAGTGTTGCTCTAAAATTCTATTATTCAACATATTCATAATTTAAGTTGTAAAATATACATTATTTCAAATACATAAACTTTTTAATTTCTTTAGAAAGATCCATAATTGGTCTTCTCACAGACTGTTTCCTGTTCCCCTTCTAAGTGGAGGTTATGTTTGTCTCTGTGATATTTTTCTCTCATTAAGATGATTGTCCTTCTTGGGGAAATCTCTGTATCTATAGATCTATAGACATCTCTGTATTGGTATGCCCATTCTTTTCTGATAAAACATTGTCTTGGGAATTTTTTTTATATTCTAACACATGATTACATTAGTCATAAAAACATTACCATCACTCTTTTTGACATGACTAACACATTTTTTCATACTTATTAAGTGCAGATGTAATATCTATAACCTATGTTGCAGCCCTGCTCTGAGTATATACAAATATTAGCTCAGGTGCTCCTCATAATGACCCCTCACGGTAATAGAAGGGGCTATTATTTTTCTCTTTCTTCTACAGGTAAGGAAACTTAGGTGCAGAGAGGGGAGGCTAAGTAGCTTGCCCAGTTCACACAGGTAGTTACAGTGGGTTAGATTCGCACAAAAGAGTTGTGGCTTTAGCACCTTCCGTGCTGTGCTTTTCTCTGGTGATCTTAGTGCTGTTTTTTTGTTTTGTTTTGTTTTGTTTTTTTAATTGTTTTTGTTGTTGTTGTTTGTTTCTACTAGCGAAGATTAGAAAATCAGTGGGAGGGTCTTAGTGTGTTTCACATATACGTACAAGCATACCGATTTTTCAGTATCGTGGGACATCTGAGTTAATAAAATATTTTGACTAAACCTAGCACTAGCCAGCACACTGTGCTAATTTAAAAAGTTTAACAACTACAGTACACCTGGTGAACATATAATGCTTCCTTGTTGCATTGTAGAGTTTCAAAGCTGTGTGCATGATGAGGCACCCTGAAAACCAGAAAACTTTATAACTTAACCCTTATGGTTTTATTAAATTTAGAAACTGTTACATAGTTTGAAAACTGAGTTGGTGTCTCCTTAGAAAATAAAGGCTTTGCTATGTTAGCCCTTTTTTTGGGATGCAGAAACTGAACAACTGGGTGATTCTGAGGCCAGGAACTGGGCGGGTTCCTTGGTGTGACTGGTTTGAGTTAACCCTCTGACCCTTAGGACTGTGCATGTAGAGGGGTGTTTCTGCCCCTTAGGTCACATGTTGATTTCTTAGATTATGAGGATGCAGACTGTGCTCACCCAAGTGAATCACTTATTTCTTCTGACTTCATGGCTTATGTCTTCTTAGGGAAGCTGGTTGTTCTTTGAAGTTCCATCACATTTTAATGTTAAAGGAATTTGTATCAGAGGAAATAGTTGAAACCTCACAAGAAATGAAAGTATAAAATACTGTCTTTTTGCTTCATCGTTGGGATTATTAAAATTATCCCATATTTCTACAAATTCATTAACAAACACATCAATTAATAACTGGATTTTTGTGTCAAACATTGTATCTATGGGGATTATTGTTTGTAGTAAATTTTGTTTCTGTGGAGAAATTTTCCTAAGATTTTTAAAGCTTGCCACCCATTTTAACAGCTTTTGTTAGAATTTGATTTTTTTTCTTATGTAATTGCATCAAGAAATTAAAGCAAGAAGAATTGTATTAATTCTTTAGAATTGTCTTAATGAGAATGTTGTGATTAATTTGATAGATATGAAAGATGTCATGTTAAAATTAACATTTAAAGTCATAATTTGAACTGTCTATACTCTCTTCATGCCCTTTCATTATGTATAAAAGTGCAAGCTTAAGCGGGAAGCTGAGAATAAGCCTGATCTTTTCCATTTCCTGACTCTGGTTATTTCCTTCTGACCTGTGTTAAAACCAGTGTTCACAGGGTTATAATGCATCAGTAATGCAGTGCCCTCTAGCTGTATTTTAAGGAACTGGATATACAAAATAGTAACTATCATTGATTATTTAGTTTTGAGAGGAAATTATAATATTGTTCATGTATTTTTCAGGCTGCTGCACATTTTCATAATTTTATTAACAGAGAAAACCTATTAAATAGGAAGTAAATGGCAATGTCAAAGTATTTTGGCATTTGGAACCAGGGCATTTGGTCTTTAATTGATCTTAAGATTTTCTTTACTAAATTCATGAACTGAGGGTTTTGCTGGAGGTAGGCAAGCCAGGCAGGCGATTTTATGACTCCTGAGGATACTTGACAACATCAATATAGAATCAGGCAAGAGGAAATTGTTTGCATGATTCTTTCTCATCAAGAATAGATGTCTACTAATTGTACTTCCCAAATTGTTATCCAAAGTCCACTTAGCATTCAAGTAGGTGCAATCAATAAACAGTTTTAAAAATTGTTTTCTGTATCATTACTATTCAGAAGTAGTTCTCCATTCTAAAATTCTCTGCAGAACTCAAAACTTGTACATTTGTGAAAGAACCACTTTTTACTATCTACAGGTTATAAGCTGGTTGTATTTCCAAAGTTTCAAATAATTTCCTCCTTCAAAATGCATTTTGTTCCTATCAAAGATATACATTTCTTTGTAACTTGCTAAAATTTAAGTGGATTAGCAAGGAAATTCTAAATCAACCTTGACTGCATTTCCTTGGCTCATAAGTCAACTATACCCCAACAGTGGATTCTCGTCTTGATCTTAGTGCATAAAATAAGTTGCCACCTCAGTTATGGGCTTTCATTAACATAGTAAGCAGTGTATTCCATGTTTTACTCAGGCCCCAAGGCAGATGATTTTATGGACTCTGAAAGGTACTCTTTGATTGCAAAGGTTTACTGTTCTCCCATGAAAGTTTGGGGCTAGGAATGGTGTTGGAGACTTATTTATAATCAAATTTTTTTGTTCTGTTTTTGGTGGTAACATTTCTCACTAAGACATTCTTTCTCTGTGTTCTGATCTCATTTAATAGGGGGCGATATTCCTTGGAAGAATTTATAGCTCTCTGTAATTATCTTTGTCTTGTTGCTGTTGTTTTCTAGCATCCTCCTGGACAAATTACAAGGAAATACAGCTCCTGCTCTACTATTTTCCTAGATGATAGCACAGTCAGTCAACCAAACCTCAAGTATACAATTAAATGGTGGGTATACAGATTTTTGCCTAACTGAATGCCTTTCTATTTCTTAATTTGATGGCTAAGCTGGTTGGTTATGGGATCTGGAGTAATGAGATTGGCTGGGGAGGAGAAGCTAATTTACTATTTATATCAAAGGTTAACATTTTAAATTATTTTAAACGTACATAACCTAGTATATATTTTTTAATTTTTGTGTATACTTTTTACCCTTTCATTTTGATTGACGCTATCCTGGCATATCTTTGCTAATATTTTACCTTCTAACTAAAACATGGCTCCTGTAGTCCCAATTTAAAATCAAGGCTGTAGTAGGAAGCCCACCTGGTACAATGAGAATGTACTTGGCCAGAGCTGGGAGATCTGACTTTCGCTAAGAGAAAGGATTTGAGTAGAATCTTTCTGTGTGTGTGTGTGTGTGTGTGTGTGTGTGTGTGTGTGTGTTGTGGTGCTGGGGATCGAACCCAGGGCCTTTTGCATATGAGCCAAGCACTCTACCAGCTGAGCTATATTCCCAGTCCTCTGTGGGTTTTTTTTAGTTTATTATTTTGAATGGAGTTTAAGAGGGAGAAAGTAGAGTCTTTGGGTCTCATCCTTTCCCTTTGGAAGCTTTGGTTTTCTCATTAAGAACCAGGGGAATACTGGTCTTTGCTATAAGATCTCCACCTTATTGAGCATTGTGAGAACAACCACCTTTAGCAGGTACCGCAGATAACTTGATGTCTGTACTCAGCAGCCCAACTGTGAAAAATCTGGGATATTTTCTCTCTACTTGTTTAAGAAAGTATGCATTTAACAACAATTCATGTTAGCATATGGAGTAAGTGTTGCAGTTTCTAAATACGAAGGGTGCTATTTCCATGACCACATTTTCAGATTTAGAAGCCCTATTCTGAATGGGACCACACGTGCAATCACAGCTTCTGTTAGACAGTGAAGATTGTAAGCATCTTCCATGGACAGAGTCCAGTCCGGGTGGGAGGTGGAAGACAAGACCACTGAGTGAAGGTGCCTGATTATATGTAGAGTTCCCTTCTCTCCTATAGGATTGTATGCATCCAAGATGTAAATGGAAATGTAGCCTCTTCCCTCATTGCCCCAGCATTTAGAATCATGGTAAATGGTTTTTACTCCTTAGCACCTTGGTCGTAACCAGAACAAGTGAGAGATGGTGATTTTGCCAGAAGGATTCTGGGCATAAACCCAAACAGTTAGCACTTGAAGCTGGAAAGAGACGTATTCTAGCTATGCAGTGAAGCTATCTGTGTGACCTTGCACACAGAAGGTAGAGCCCTCATTACCCTTGAGCAGAAGCTTACTACTGGGAAATGAATAGTATAGTACCTCTTGGAGGTATTTTCTAGATTAAATGATTAGGACTTGGGAGAGAGAAGTGGGAAGTCCTGAAAATCTGTGTACCATTTGGCTCTGGGCTCCTGCTTAAGCTCTGAAGAGTCCAGAATGAAAGCTGCCCACCTTCCTGTAATACTGAGATCCTTTTCCCAGGAAGTGAGGCAGAGTAGAGGAGAATGGTGGTCAGTGGGAGCTCTTGAGATTGTTAAGTAAATCTGACTCAATTCTCAACATGGACACTTGGGAACCTGGTGGGAAAACTGGGTGACAATTTATATTTCAGTCCTCAGGTATGGAAAGTGCAAGCACCTAAGTTACAAAAGTGTGTAAATGAGTCACTAGTTCCAGCTTTGGCAGCACTGGGAGCTTAAGAAGCACACTGACATTTGATGTCCTTCCATGTGTCCTGTACATATCCCGGAGTCTGGAGTGTGGCCTGGGTATCTAGACTTTTCATCCTCCCACGAAGATTATAATAGGCAGCGAAGGTTGAGGACTCCTGATGTGTAAGAGATCCGTTGCCCTCCCCTCACCCACCAACATTAACTGCAGGTTAATGAATAGAGGGAAAAGAAACTGAAAGCAAGAACAGTTAGGAGTAGGTGACTGGAGACAAGGGCTCTGTAGAAACGGTGACTTCCCTGACTCAAAAGACATCTCTGCACCTCCAAAACTTGAAATTCCTTTAGTCAGTAGTTCAGTTTCTCTAAAAAGCATCCTTAAAATATATGTTTGGGATCAGAGTAGGTGAGCCCTTACTGAAGTGGTGCCATCAGAATTATTCTGGCAAAACCACCATCTCTCACTTGTTTTGTTTATGGCTAAGGAGCTGAAGAGTAAAAAACATAAACAGGTGTTAGTAGATCTGGCTGAATTCTCCAGCCAAGTCCTTTGATACTGTACAAAGAAGGGGACACACTGAAGGGAGAGGATCTGAATGCCAACCCAATCTACAGTTTTGCTTAAAACTTATTCTATACTTCTCAAATAAAAAACTCTTATTTTCCGTTCTCTGCCTTCCTAAATTCAAGACCCTCTTACTCCCTGTCTTTGACATTAAAATTGATAACAAAGTCATTAATACTGTAGTTCATTCTGACTGTGGTCATCAGTATGCTGAACTTGCATCCCACACCAATTATGACCTTGTTTCTGTGAGAGTATGCTCTTAGTTCCAAACCTTTGGTTCATTCACTGATGTTTGGAAGACAAACCATCTGTAAATTGGGGATTGGAAAAATTAACAATTTACATACTTTAATAAGGCTCAGGTTGGAGAGTTGAGGGTGGTATAACCATCATAAAGTATAAAAAGTTTGGGCACTCAAACAATCTCATTATTTTTGTAGGCATAATTTCTTATTTTGAGAACTTGATTTGCCCGTCTTTGCCCTAAATACCAACAGCTGTGGTATGAATTTAAAGTTTGCCAACTACACTCCATGCTTCCACAGCCAACTCTTCTGCACCAAATTTTGTAACAGTTATAGGCATTATGATCAAAGAAGAGTATAGGGTGGTAGAGAGCCCCATTTACACAACTAGCCAAGTTGTCTGTGGCCTTTAGCCTCTGGGGGTTAAAGAATAGATAATTACCTGCCACCTTCATCTCCACTGTAATCCCTTCTGTGCTAATAGAACCTACAACTTCTTGATTAAAGAGGTCTTGGGAATGCCATATTGTTTGCTGATAACTTAGCTCTAGGAAAGAAATAAGGCAGGGCAATGCCAACAATCACAAATCTGTTTTATTTTCTTGGAATGAAAATAGCATTTCTTCCTTTCTATATGGCAAAAGGAGCTGAGCAAAACCTTTAGTCTAAATGTACTTTTGTTTCCCAGGTTGGCTCCAGGCCATTCTAGTGAAATCTCACCATTTTCTGAGGCTGTGGCAGAACTGACCAGGCTGTTGAAGCTGGTCATTTGGAATGAAGCCTATAGTCTTGAGACTGACCTGGTTGTCCACTGGCTGCCCTTTTTCCCAGCAATTGCATCATTTAGAAAGACCAGCTAAACTGGTCTGTAGGGCTATACTATGCGTGAATCCTCTGCACAGTGTCCTCACTTTCCAAGATATAACCTTGAATGGAAATTGGCCTACAGAACAGCTCTTTCCTCAGGATATGTTAGGCCTTAATAATGCCCAGTCTTATCTTTGGAGATGACCTAAGGAGTTTATTTGGAGTCCTGACATAAGGAGTTTCACCATTCTGCACAAACCAGAGACCTTTTGATAAGGGAAGAATGATAATAAAAACTTTTCATTTTATGAATTTATATTTGAGATAATGCTTTTAATATGTTTTGTTTTATTTCATTTCATTTGATCATAATAACAATTCTGTAATGTGGGTTGTATTGTCCTAATTTTTATAGGTGAGGAAATGAAAGCCTGGAGAAGTAAATTAGCCCTTGGGTTTTGAACCCAAGTTTGTCTGACATTAGTCCATGGATATATTTCTCCTGTGTCATGTTCCCTTGCAGGCAAGATCAAGAAACATTTTCTTTCTAATCAATCAAAGATATTAAACTAATCACTACAATAAACCCAGTCATATAACATTCCATTTAAATCTGACATCAGATTATAAAAGCAGTTCTCCCAGTGTGACTGTTAAATGAATAAAGCAGTATCTCCCCAACCCCCCAAGAGGCAACATAGTAGAACAGAAGGGCACAAAACCATTATTTAAGTCAGAAATCTTAGCATCTATTCTCTGAAACTGAGTTTTTTCATTTAAAAAAAAAAAGGATCAGTAACATCCACTATTTTCTATAACAAGACTGAGGTATTAGTATATGTGAAAACATTTTATGAACCTAATAATAATCATTATTTTTTTTTTAAGCTTCTGAAGCTCTTTCACACCAATTACAATTCCCTCATCAACTTAAATGCTTTGGAGATGTTATGAGAAAGAGACACCATTTTCTCATGAGTACTTTTAATACTTACTCAAAGCATTTGAATGAATAGATCTAGAATGAGATTTGGAAAAATATAAGTTTTGTGTTAGAGCACGATTAGCTATCATCATTTGGGGCTGTAGATAAACAGCTAAGCACTTTGGAATTCAAGATGTATATTCAAATCTCTGAGCTGGTGGCTCTGCAGTCATCTCTCCATGTTGGTTCCCTGCTTGGAAGTTTCAAGCTTTGAAAAATCTATAACTTTGAGAAAACTATATTGGTTGATGTAGCCAATTAGCTCTTTTTAGCTAAAAAGTTTTAAAACTTTTTAGAAAGACAATTTTTGACTGCCTTCGTACATTTTAAAGTAAAGCAGAAAGAGTGGAAGAATCTTGACAGTTTATAAAAAAGGGAATTACAAAAGATTGGCTAGTGCTCCGGTACAGCTCAGTGCTAGAGCACTTGCTTAGCGTGTGCACGGCCCTGGGTTCAATCCTTTGTACCACTCACATATGAATAATTCTGCCAACTTGAATATATGATCAAAATACTGTTTTCCTATCCAGTTGGAGATATTTTTTTCCAAAACATTCAAGGTGAGGGTCAACAAGTGTGAGATAAAACAAACACTTGTGGGGAGGTGTGTTGATATAGGTTTTCTGCAAAGATATTTGGCAGTATGTATTGGGAGTCCTACAATTATTAAAATGACTGTAGACCAAGGAATTCCAATTACTGGATGTTTTCTTGTGAAATAATATAGTCACAGATTGCATAAATATTTATCTGTGAGGATGTTTACTATGGTGTTAATTGTAATTGATGAATATGAGAAACAGATGTATAATGGTAGAGGGCATGGTTAAGTACATTATGAAATATAATCAGCCATTCAAAATCATGGTTTTGAAGAATATTTTAATGATTAGAAAAAATTTTAACATGAAAAGGATAAAATGGAAAATAAACTTTTTGTTTACATACATATAAATAGCTAACTACATTTCTCAAGCTAATAGCAGTTGTCTTTGGGCGAAGGGATTATTTTTTCTTATAGTTTTCTGTATTATATTTCCTTATAGTTTCCAAAATTTTCATGCTGAATACAAATTTATATGATGAATATAATATATTTAATTGTCAAAAAACATTTTATAAGAGAAAAATTCAGGGAAAAGAGAATGCAATTATTTATTAAATTGCATCTTTTCAATTTTAGAGTACAATTTTAAGATAGTGCTACAAATAAGTTACAGTGCCGTTTTAGCAAGTGAATGAATAAAATGTGTAGTTTGTTAAGAGGTTATTGATTTAAGAGAAAAAATAGCAAACTGCTGTAGGTGATACATTTTTCTGGTAGTTATAAAGAAAGTACCAATTTTTTAAACCTCAGTACAGAATAACTTGGAGATTTCTAAAGATGTTAATTTGTACCACCTGTCTTTTACATAATTCCTGTATTTTGCAAGTGAGAAAAGCTTAAAATTTCTTATAGAGCAGTTTGTTTCTAAATGTCACTTGAAGTTCTGTTGTTTCTAGAAAAGATTTAACAGTTTCTGGGGATGAGTACCAGACTGATTTAATTTGAAGAGTGCATTCTGTTGAGCAGCATTCTGAATGAAATGGCATTATTCAGATGGGTTGTTGGGCTTTTATTTAAATTTAAATACTGATGTTCAGACTGATAGTAGATAATACCTGAAAGCTTGAATACAATGATGAAATGTTGAATTCCTCTCTTTTATTTTACAGTGTAGCTCTTGCAATATATTACCACATCAAAAACAGGTATGTGTATGATTAACTTGGTACTAAAAGCATCACACATATATTATATTTTTCCTGTTGTTTCCTATTATGTTCTAATTGCTTCAATCTTTGAATATTATATTTTATATTTTCATAGAATTTCTAAAAGTAGTATAATTTACCAAAACTTTGCAGGTAAGTACTAAACTACTTCTGAATCAGAGGAAGCCAAATGGGTGTTTATGGTTGAAACCAGCAAAATGGAACAAAAGTACTGGATAATATTCAGCTTCCTCTTCATTCTTTATTTTCTATATAATGTTTAAGCATTATGTAGAATTCTTCCATAAACATTAACATGAAAAAACTAAATTTATAGTTTGAATTCAGTCAAGAAAATTTTGGTGTATGCTTAGGCATAAATTGTAGGAGTCCTGATATAACAGTGTATGGCAGTGATTCAGTTAAATTAAAAAGTCAGCTCAAATAGGGAATAAAATAAAAATCTACCTTAAATATTTTATTTCAACATTAAACATGTAAAAACACATATGTTTGTGAATTTAAAAAAATTAAATGTCAAAAAACTGTTGCTTCAAGCTTGGGACTTTTAGCCTTGTTCATAATTTATCTTTTCCAAATTGTTTTTTCTTGAAAGTGAGAACCTTAAAGACATTCATAAAACATTCTGAGCGTAGAATCTTTTAGGTTTTGACCACATCTAATCTACAGCAAATTTATTTTCAGTGATTTTTCTTTTATTGAGTTTCCCTAAAGTGTCCTCTTAGTTTGCACAAGCATAAAGCCACTCTTCCTGCAGTCATATTTTATTGATTAAGGGAATAGTTACATATAAGAGTATAGCAAGTACAACTGGTATGCACTGGTTTGGGAACAAGCAGAGCAGCAATATGGTAGGCATGGATCTCAGCTGGTGGGTGCAGATTACCTTCAGCCTGTTCAATAGGGAGAGTTGTGGGAAGCTGGTGAAGTGCAGGGTGTGTGGAAGAGCTTCCCTTGAATGTGTTCTGGGAAACTGAAGCAAACACCTGGGGAAGTGTTCTCTAGAGTAACTTATTTTCTAGATAGTAATTGTGATCATGGTTCTATATGGTGCTTGAGAATTTTGGATGTAAGAACTTAACAAATGGAATAGTCTTAGAATTCTTGAAGTAGAATAACTGGAAGTGTAAATTTTGTCTTGTTATTTCTATGATAGAAGGTCAAACTTTTTTTAAACATTTAAGCGTTCAATAACAATGCAGTATCATTAGTGAAACTCAGATGTGCTTTCAAACTAATTTTGCATTAGCATCTCTTAAGAGATTTCTCAGTTCTTGGTTTTTTATTCCCTGTGCTGGGGATTGAACTCAGGGATGGGCACACACACTATATCACTGAGCTATACTCATAGTTCATATTTATTGGTTCTTAGACTTTGATGGATCCCAAATTTAGTTAGCCATAATTGATAATAGTAAGAACCAATTTTATGAAGTGTTTATTCGAACTACTATTGTCTGTTTTATATGTATTATGTCATTTTAGAGTTTTATTAACTCCAAGAGGTAATATTGGTAGTGTCTCCGTTTTATAAGTAAGGAAGTTGAGGCACAGAGAAATTAAATAATGAGTTTAAGATGATGCAGCTAGTAAATTGGGCAATTCAGAATTGAACCCAAACAGTCTACCACCTTGAACTGTATTTGTTTTGCTCTTCTAGATTATTGGTGATAAATTGGGCCAAAAGTGAGTGGAAGTGTAGGAAGTTCACTTGAAAAAGTGAACATTTATGAGTAAGCAGTATTAACCTGCAGAGTAGAACCTGCAGTCTTTGGGAAAGGGGAGGCACAACTGTATGCAGACCTCCTCAGTAAATGATGTTGAACACCTGTCGTGCTAGTGGTAGATCCGTTAGCTTGAGAGAGATGGTGCTGTTCAACTAGAATACATGAAATAGTCTACTTCTCAAGAGGATACAGTTTTCTCCCCAGAGTTAGCTCATGTTCTTCATCTTCATTTGTATTTCAAATTTTTGTTTTCATTTTTTAAATTACTTTTGGGGACTGTCTCTCTAGAGTGCTAGATGACTTTTCAGGAGCTCTCATTCATCAGGAAAATTGAACAGGGCCCTTGACTGCCTGAGGAAATGGTGGGTGGGTAGGCCAGGCATTGTGTCTTAAAAACCTATAAGGAAGGCATGGAACGTTGCTTGTTCTTCATAGCTGGAAGTGTACGGAGCCTGGTGCTGCTCCCAGAAAGAGCTGTTTCTGCTCCAAGACTCCACCATCAGGTTGAACCCTTCTTTCACTGAAGTCTGTCTCAGTTGATGATGCTTTTCATATTGTCAGGTGCAGGTGGGTACATGCAGGGTTTAACACAGTGCCTATTATGCATATGCAGAAATGAAATTAAGCCATTTTGTTAGCCCTTTCTTTTTTATTTTTACACAGATGGTAAATTTATAAACCAAAAACTGTCATATTTGACATGCTGAATGTGTGTTAGGGACAGATCTGTAGCCTTCTAATGTTCGTAAGCCTAACTGACATTGGAAGCACAGAATATGGTAATTATATGTTGTAACCCATAAGCACTGATTTCCAAATTTGGTTTTTAAAGAAAAAATTTTAGGCAGAACTCAAATTACATAAAACAGATGAAGTGAGCTGTCACTGGTGAGATGCAGGTGGTCCCTGCAGAGGCCAGCAGCCTGAGGCACTGTGTAGATAGTGAAACCAGCACTTTAGATGGTCTTGTGCATTTACCAGCCTGGTAACAACCACTCATTCTTTTATAGGTTTATAGAGTATTAAGTGAAGGGCTGGACATATAGCTCAGTTGGTATAGTGCTTGCCTTGCAGGCACAAGACCCTAGGTTCTAATCACCACACACACACACACACACACACACACACACACACACCAAAAAAAAGAAAGAAAGAAAGAAAAGATTTTTAAATGAGTGCATACTCACTCAATGTGTTTTCAACATAAAATTATGAAAACTTAATGAAGTTGCCAAACTGCATGTTGTGAATACTGCCTATACTGAACTCTAGGACCCAATGAATGTTATTCTGGAATTGTTTCCCATCAACCATCATAGGGTAATGGCTTTCCTAGATCTGTCAGTCTTTGCTCAGACGTTAAAAAGAAAAAAGAAAAAGAAATAAGACGTTAAAGGAACTTTAAGTCTTTTGCTTATATTTGGTTCATTTGAAAATTCAGAAAATATAAATATTTGCTTCATTTACCTAAATGTTTCAGTTCATGACCTATATGTACATGTATTTTTTAAACAAAAATACTTGAAACAACTCATTATTCACAAATAACCAAAAGCATCTCTTAAATTTAGCACTGTTTCTGTCTCTTGAAATAGTTGAGTCAAAATGTGTGTTTGTTTTATTTTTAATGATATTTTTTCTTGCAGAAAGTAAACTCTGTTTTTCTACTATTTTTCCCACCAGGGACCCAGATGGAAGGATGCTCTTAGATATTTTTGATGAAAACCTTCATCCTCTTTCGGTAATCTCCTCTGTGTATTTCATGAGATTGTTTATTTTTTGTTTGCTCCTATTGAGTGACCAATCATCTGAAAATATTTCCTTCCTCAGAAATCCGAAGTGCCACCAGATTATGACAAACATAACCCAGAGCAGAAACAGATATACCGGTTTGTTCGAACACTGTTTAGTGCTGCTCAGCTGACGGCCGAATGTGCCATTGTCACCCTGGTGAGTGCATTCAGGATGACTGCAACAGTCTCCACACTGGCTGGGCCTGAGCCTGTAGCTATAGTTCAACAAAGTGGGGGGCATGTAAGGGATCTTTACAAGGTTACCCTTGGAAAACTATGGTATAAATTTCAGTGGTACCTTTCTGGGAGATTAGAATATAGATCTCCCAAAAGAGGGTGTGAAGTCTATCGCATAGTTCACACCTAAAGTCATTTGTGGAATCACATTCAGCATCAGTAAATGCTGAAATGTTAAGTGCTGATAAATAGAGCAGTTGGCTCAGGGGGAGTAAGGACCAAGGTCACTTCCTCTTAACATCTGGTTTTCTCTTGTTCATTCCTTACATTGATTTTAATGATGTTAATAAGTTATGAAAAATATATGCATCCTAAGATGTATGGTTCATGAATGATGTATGATATGATGAATACATTCATCCTACGTGAACATCTATGTGGGAAGAAGGAGTATATATATTTCTAGCCTCTGATTAGTCAATTTTGTATAATTGCATTTATATGGACAATTATATGAAAATAATCTGCATTTTAAGAGGAAAAACTAAAAGTTTATTCTTAGATTCTTAGAACTTTATGGACTTTTAAGATCAAATCTCATTTGGGAAATATATTTTATAGTGGAATTCATTGTCCCTTACCATTTACATTGTGTGAGACTCATAGATAAGAAATAAACTTTTTCTGTGAGTAGCTGGCCTATAGATCAGAATACCATTCCCTGAAGTTTCTGAGATTATTGTCTAACAGAAATTTTACAGGCATCTAGGGACTCTGGTATCCCTGCCACATTAAGAGCTTTGTGCACTTGGACTAATTTAACAGTAAACCAGTTTGCTTTTTCATTCATCTGCTCATCCAGTTGTTGGTTTATTCCCTCTCATTGAGCTTGCAGGCTAAAGGGCAAAACAGGCATTCAAATAATCATTATGTGATTTGCAATGATTATAGGTTCTGAAATTGTAATTGAGAATTGTGTTTATTCCCCCACCCCAAAGGATTTCAGGTTCTGACAAAAATATACAACAGAGCAACAGGGTTGTGATTTTTTAATGTAGGGAGATTGGGTTGAAGGGCTGAAAAAAATCAGATGAAACTATCAATGAAATTAGACTAAAATTCATGTCATGAAGAAAGATTTATTTTGAAACTGCTTCAGTGAAAAATGGTGATTTTTTTTCAACCTTTAATTCCTATGAAAAACAAGGCTTGACTATGACCTGATATTTCCCTTGTTTATATTTATTATTAGAGTGAAGGAGAGGGTGAGTGACCTGTGGAATATAGGGCTAACATTTAAATGCCTGCAGTTCACCCAGTTTCCACAGAGGTCTGGAGAGAACATTTAAAGTACATCCCCCATTGTCCTTTGATGTCACTGAGAGTGACAGAAGGATTGACTAGTTCGTGTCTTTGGATTACGTAGGAGTGGCACATTGTGAATAATTGTAACTACTGAAGTCTTCACTTGCCCTTCGAGGTAAACTGGTAGCTTAGGTAGGATACTAGTTTGTATTGCGGTTTTGTGATGACCACCTGGAGAAGAGCAGTTCTGGAGGTCCTATATGGTGGCTTACCACTGCAGCCATCTTCTGGCTGTTGCTTACCTTGACCAGGATGCATTCTGAATGCTGTGGGCAAAAGGCAGACAGATTCATCCTCTGACAGAGACCCTAGTTTGTTTGCTTGTGTCCCTAAGAGTTAGAAGCAGCCATTCAGGGTAGATGTGGTCTAGAGTTAACCAAGATGCATTCATCCTTGATTTTTTCTTGGACATATACTTGGCAGATGACTGGCATGCTGCCATTAGGAGGCAGGGGGAAGGACAGCAGTTAGCTATAGCCCTGCTGTCCATAAGGAACAGGACTGCAGATTGCTTGTGGTAAGAGAGCCTATGCCCCTTCCAGAGCCTCATTAATCCAAAGCCAGGTATTTCACAGTTTAATGGACTTTATTTTAAGAGTAACAATAGGGTTGGGGGTGTAGCTCAATGGTAGAGTACTTGCCTGGCATTTGTGAAACCCTGGATTCAATCCCCAGCACCACAAAAAAAAAAGGAAGGCAAGAAAAAAAAAGAAGAACAACAACAATAACTTAGTATCACAAGTATATAATTTTTAACTTTTCAGAATATGCTAAAAGCTCTCGTAATGGCATTGACACAGGAGGAAACTAAAATAGAGGTGAGATAATTGAGTTCACCTTGCTGGGTTGTTGTTGTTTTTTGTTTTTTTTTTTAACATGGGACATTTTATAATGTTCTGAGCAACAGCCAAGGGAAAATGGAGCCATCGTGGTGAGGTGAATAGAACGCCATAACATCTGTGTGGTTGCCCCTCTGGGTGGCCCATTTTTTCTCACAGGAGTTACTCAAGCTGTGTGGTACTTAGAACAGATGCCCATTTTAGTCTCATGTAGTACTTGAATGACAAAAGAAAGCTCACCCTGTCTGTGAACCAGGGATGTTTGGTTGTAAGGATAAGAAACCCACAGAGAGGCCAAAGCAGAAGGAGATTTACTGGAAAGTACAGAAGTCTCCCATATATTGCTTGTCCTTGGGAATCATAAGAACATCAGAACATATAAAGAGATCAATGACAGGTTTCTCTCTCTTTCTTTCCCTCTCCCTCTCCACTCCCTTCACTTTGCCTCTGTTCCTCCCTGTGGGTCTGTGGCATAAATTTGCAGGTTGGATTTAAATTTTTAATATTGAAAGTGGCAGGAAAGCAGTTGTCCCAGTCCTGCCATATGCCACTTTCCCATTTAAGGTCCCACTCTAGCTAAACTAAACCAGTTGTTTAGTTCAGCTTTTGGAGAGGGGATGAATATTGATTGGTCCATTTCCTTTAGGATCAGATGTTTATCTGTAGATCAATATTGGTCATGATCCCAAGGTGTGAGGAGTCCCTAACCATCAGGTTTTTTTTTTTTTTTTTTGGGTGGGGGTGTCATTTTATACTCTCTTCTCTTCAAACCTGCTGTGGTTCCCTGTCTTCCTTCCAGGAGAACACAAAGGCCCCAGGAGGAGTAGGCCTCCTCTTCATCTCACTTGAGCTGCCTTCACTATCTACAGGGGCATTCTGCTGCTGCCTTCCGACTCCTTGCCCTTCCCTAATAAACATGCTGGGTACATTCTTGCCTCAGAACTTTTGCATTCGCCCCCCACTTCCCCACCTGTGCATGTGGGGCTTCAGTGGTGCTTTTGCATGACCACATATTTTCAGTTGAAATCTCCTTCCTCAATCCATGTTCCCTTTTCATCATCTACTGCTTTGTTTTTCTCCATGGTACTTATCACTTATTAACATTTTTTAGATTTCATTTATTTCATTGTTTTGTCTATCAGCTCCATCGGTTAGGCTTTTTGTCTTTTTGTCTATTTCACTACAACATCACCAGCATAGACTGGTACATAGTGCATGCCAATCTATGAATAGATGCCAGTCTAGTGAATAAATATTTATTGAACATATAAAGCAAGCATAATAATAACTGCCTACTTGCTGAAGTAACATAAATGGTCTTGAACCTCATATTTTGCCTGAAGCACAAGAACTGTTCAATAACTCTTTGTTATCATCTATCTCTATCCCATAGTTTTATAACAGTAAACATATATTCTGCTACTTCATTGTCTAAGTTACTTAGGTAAGCTTTCTGAAGGGAGGGTGGCAAAGTCTTTAGCTTTGGGGACATAGGCCCTGATTGGGTGTTACATACAGATTGGTTCTCTCAGCACAGCAGCAGTTGATGATCATGGAAGGGGAAGTTAGTAATCTATGGAAAGGAGTTAGGCAGAAAGTAAAGGGAATCAAGAAGAAATGCAGATTGCAAGCTGAGAACTGATCAGATAAGAGGAGATAGTATTTCCTCTTTTTATCCCTTAATTTTTATGGCTCTATCAATATATATTTCACATGCCATAATGCTCATCCATTTAAAATGAGCACTTCTGCAGTGTTTAGGATATTGTGCAAGCATCACTGCAGCCTAATTTCAGAATATTTTCAGAATATTCTGGGAAGAAACCCTTTACCCTTGGGCAACCACTTCTTATTGCTAATCCTTATCCCAAACATAGGGAACTTCCAACCCACTTTCTAACCCACTCTTTATGAAATTGCTTATGCTGGATATTTATTGTAAATGCAATCATATTATGATCATTTGTGATTGGCTTCTTTCAGTGAAAATGTTTTCAAGGTTCATCTGCATTGTGGAATAGTATTTCATTCTTCTTTATTGCCAAACAATATTTCATTGATAGATCATTTAAGTTATTTACAAAAGATTTTTAACTCCTATGAATAATGCTTCTGTGGATATCTGGTTGAGTATGGGATTAGTATGGTTTTTGTTCCTCTTGGTGCCTATCTAGTAGCAGCATTGTTGGGTAGTAATGCTGTGTTTAACTTTTGGAGGAATAGACTGTTTTCCAAAGTTGCATTATGTGTTCCCATTGGTAATGTTATGAGATTTCCAATTTCTCTACATTATATCACATCATTGATTTCCACACTTTGTTATTATCTGTCTTATATTTTCAGCATTGTATGAAGTGAGTATGAAGTGTTATCTCATTGTAGTTCTAGTTTATGTTTCCTTGATGATTAATGATGCTAACCATCTTTTCATATGTTTATTGACCATTTGTATATTTTCTTTAGAAAAAAGTATTTAAATTCTTTGTCCATTTTAAAATTGGAGTTTTTAAATTTATTTTAATTAGTTATATTCATGACAGTAGAATGCATTTATGTACTTTGATATATCATACATAGATGGGATATAATTTCTTATTTTTCTGAGTGTACATGTTACAGAATCATATTGGTCATGCAGTCACATATATATACATATAATAATAATATCTGTTTCATTCTACTCTCTTTCCTATTCCCACATCTCCTCCCCTCCAATCACTTCCCTCTACCAAATCTAAGGTAACACTGTTCTTCCCTAGTGCCCCCCGCCTTATTGTGAATTAGTATCTTCATATTAGAGAAAACATTTGGCCTTTGGTTTTTGTGGGATTGGTTTATTTTGCCTAGCATGATATTCTCCAACTCCAACCATTTACTGACAAATGCCAAAATTTTACTCTACTTTAAAGCTGAGAAATATTCCATTGAGTATATATATATACCATATTTTCTTTATCCATTCATCTATTGAGAGACACCTACATTGGTTCCGTAGTCTTGCTATTGTGAATTGAGCTTCTATAAACATTAATGTGGCTGCGTCACTGTATTATGCTCCTTTGGGTATAAACCAAGGAGTGGGATAGCTGGGTCAAATGGTGGTTCCAATTCCCAATTTTCTGAGGAATCTCTATACTGCTTTCCATAGTGGTTATACCAGTTTGCAGTCCCACCAGCAATGTATGAGTGTACCATTTCACCACATCCTCACCAATGTTTTTTGTTGCCTGGATTCTTAGCCGAGTTGTATAAGACTTTCAAAGAAGAATTAACACCACCACTAGATTGATTGCCATTCTGAAAGGAGTGAGATGAAATCTTAGAGTAGTTTTGATTTGCATTTCTCTAATTGCTAGAGATGTTGAACATTTATTCATATATTTGTTGATCCAGTTGTATTTCTTCTTCTGTGAAGTGTCTGTTCAGTTCCTTAGCCCATTTACTGATTGCGTTATTTGGTGTTTTTTTGGTGTAAAGTTTTTTGAGTTCTTTATATATCCTAGAGATTAATGCTTTATTGGAGGGGCATGTAGTAAAGATTTTCTCCCAATCCGTAGGCCCTCTCCTCACTGTATTGTTTCCTTTGCTGAGAAATTAAAGCTTTTTAATTTGAATCCATCCCATTTATTAATTCTTGATTTTACTTCTTGCACTTTAGGAGTCTTGTTAAGGAAGTTAGATCCTAGGCCAACGTGGTAAAGATTTGGGCCTATGGGGTTTTTTTTCTATTAGGCGCAGGGTCTCTGTTTTAGTGCCTAAGTCTTTCATCCACTTTGAGTTGATTTTTGTGCAGGATGAGAGATAGAGGTTTAATTTCATTTTGCTGCATATGGATTTCCAGCTTCGCCAGCACCATTTGTTGAATAGGCTATTTTTTTCTCCAGTTAATGTTTTTGGCACCTTTGTCTAGTGTGAAATAACCATATTTATATGGGTTTGTCTGTGTGTCCTCTATTCTGTACCATTGGTCTAAAAGTCTATTTTGGTGCCAATACCATGCCATTTTTATTACTGTAACTCTGTAGTATAGTTTAAGGTCTGGTATTATGATGCCTCCTGCTTCACTTTTTTTGCTAAGGATTGCTTTAGCTATTCTGGGTCTCTTATTTTTCCAAATAAATTTCATGATGACTTTTTCTATTTCTATGAAGAATGTCATTGGGATTTTAGTAGGAATTGCATTAAATTTGTATAATGCTTTTGGTAGTATGGCCATTTTGATAATATTAATTCTGCCTATCCAGGATAATGGGAGATCTTTCCATCTTGTGAGGTTTTCTTCAGTTTCTTTCTTTAGTGTTCTATAATTTTCATTGTAGAGGTTTTTCACCTCTTTTGTTAGATCGATTCCCAGGTTTTTTTGTTTTGTTTTGTTTTTTGTTTTTTTTGAGGCTATTGTGAATGGAATAGTTTTCCTAATTTCTCTTTCAGTGGATTCATCGTTAATGTATAGGAATGCGTTTGATTAATAGGTGTTGATTTTATATCCTGCTACTTTGCTGAATTCATTTATTAGTTATAGAAGTTTTCTGGTGGAATTTTTTTTGGATCTTTTAAATATAGAATCCTGTCATTAGCAAATAGTGATAGTTTGAGTTCTTCTTTACTTGTTTGTATCCCTTTAATTTCTTTCTTTTGTCTAATTGCTCTGGCTAGAGTTTCAAGGATGATGTTGAATAGAAGTGGTGAGAGAGAGGACATCCTTTTCTTGTTTCAGTTTTTAGTGGGAATGCTTTCAATTTTTCTCCACTTAGAATGATGCCTGCCTTGGGTTTAGCATATATAGCTTTTACAATGTTGAGGTATGTTTCTTCTATCTGTAGTTTTTCTAGTGTTTTGAATATGAAGGGGTGCTGTATTTTGTCAAATGCTTTTTCTGCATCTATTGAGATGATCATATGATTCTTGTTTTTAAATCTATTAATATGATGTATTACAGTTATTGATTTTTGTATGTTGAACTAACCCTGTATCCCTGGGATGAATCCCAGTTGATCATGGTGCATTATCTTTTTAATGTTTTTGTATGTGATTTGCCAAAATTTTATTGAGTATGTTTGCATCTGTGTTCATCAGGGATATTGGTCTGAAGTTTTCTTTCCTTGTTGTTTCTTTGGTTTTGGTATCAGGGTGATATTAGCCTTATAGAATGAGTTTGGAAAGGTTCTCTCCTCTTCGATTTCATGGAATACTTTGAGGAGTAGTCGTGTTAATTCTTCTTTGAAAGTCTTGTAGAACTCAGCTGAGAATCCATCTGGTCCTGGGCTTTTCTTGGTTGGTAGGCTTTTGATGGAGTTTTCTATTTCATTACTTGAAATTCATCTATTTAAATCATGTATGACCTCCTCATTCAGTTTGAGTAGAAATTTTTCAATGTCTTTGATATTTTCTATTTTATTAGAGTATTAATTTTCAAAATAGTTTTTAATTATCTTCTATATTTCAGATGTGTCTGTTGTGATATTTCCTTCTTCATCTTCTATTTTAGTAACATGAGTTTTCTCTCTTTTTCTCTTCATTAGCATGGCCAGGGGTTCATCTATTTTTATTTAATTTTTCAAAAAAACCCAACTTTTGTTTTGTCAATTTTTGAAATTGTTTCTTTTGTTTCAGTTTTATTATTTCAGCTCTGATTTTAATTATTTCCTCTCTTCTACTGCTTTTGGTGTTGATTTTTTTCCCCCTAGGGCTTTGAGATGTAGTGTTAGGTCATTTATTTGTTGACTTTTTATTCCTTTAATGAATGCACTCAATGCAATAAACTTTCCTCTTAGTACTGCCTTTGTAGTGTCCCAGAGATTTCCATGTGTTGTGTCAGTGTTTTCATTTGCCTCTAAGAATTTTTTTATTTCATCCTTGGTTTCTTCTACTATCCATTTATCATTCAATTGTATATTATTTAGTCTCCATTTGTTACAGTAGCTTCTACTTTTTATTTTATTATTGATTTCTAATTTCATTCCATTGTGGTCTGATAGAATGCAGGATCTTATCTCTGTTTTTTGTATTTGCTAAGAGTTGCTTTGTGGCATAAGGTATGGTCTATTTTAGAGAAGGAACCATGTGCTGCTGAGAAGAAAGTATATTTGCTTGTTGATGGATGAAATATTCTATATATGTCTGTTAAGTCTAAATTATTTATTGTATTATTTAGTTCTGTAGTTTCCTTATTTAGTTTTTGTTTGGAAGATCTGTTCAGTAGTGAGAAAAATGTGTTAAAGTCACCCAGTATTATTGTATTGTGGTTCATTTGACTCTTAAAATTGAGAAGGGTTTGTTTGATGTACATAGATGCTACATTGTTTGGGGCATAAATATTTACAATTGTTATGTCCTGCTTATATATACTTCCCTTAAGAAGTATGAAATGTCCTTTTTGGTCTCTTCTGATTAACTTTGGTTTTAAGCCCACTTTATCTGAAATGAGAATGGAAACCCCTGCTTGTTTACGCAATCCATATGAGAGATAAGTTTTTTTTTTTCCCATCCTTTCACCTTCAGCCTGTGGATGTCTTTGCCCATGGGGTGAGTCTCTTGAAGACAGCATATTGTTGGGTCTTGCGTTTTAATCCAATCTGCCAGTCTGTATCTTTTGATTGATGAGTTGAGGCCATTAACATTCAAGATTATTATTGAGATATGATTTGTATTCCCTGTCATTTTGATTTATTTCTGGTTTTTGATTTGTCTAAGTTTCTCATTTCTTGAATGTCACTTTAGTGTAGATTCTCCCTTTGCTGGTTTTCACTTCATGCTCATGGAATATTTTGTTGAGAGTGTAGGCTTTCTAGTTTGAATTCTTTTAATTTTTTGTTTTAATTTCATCTTCAAATCTGAAACTTAATTTTACTGGATATAAAATTCTTGGTTGACATCTGTTTTCTTTCAGAGCTTGAAATATATTGTTCCAAGACCTCTTAGGTTTGAGGGTCTTGGCTGAGAAATCAGTTGAGATCCGAATTAATTTTCCCCTATACATAATTTAATTTTCTTCTCACACAGCCTTTAGGATTTTATCTTTATTCTCTGTGTTGGTTATTCTCATTATAATGTGTCTTGGTGTGGGTCTACTGTAATTTTGTAATTTGGGGGTCCTGTAAGCCTCTTGTATTTGATTTTCCATTCCATTCTTTAGGTTTGGGAAATTTTTTGCTATTATATAATTGAAAAGATTTTGTATCTCTACTCCTTCTTCTATTCTGATAAGTCTTAAATTTGGTCTTTTCATGTTATCCCATAATTCTTGGATGTTCTGTTCTTGGTTTCTTATCTTTTCTGCATGTTCAACTCTACTTTCAAGGTTATATATTTTGTCTTCATTGTCTGAGGTTCTGTCTTCCAAGTGGTCTAATCTGTTGGTGATGCTTTCTATTGAATTTATTATTTGATTTACTGATTTCTTCATTTCAAGGATTTCTGCTTCTTTTTTTTTTTCATGATCTCTAACTCTTTATTGAAGTGGTCTTTTACTTCCTGTATTTTTTTTCTTTGATTTCACTCGTTATTCTGTCCTTTACTTCACATATCAGTTTAACTATATACAATCTGAACTCTTTTTTGGACATTTCTTCTACTGTGTTCTCAGTGGCTTCTGTTGTTGAAGCATTTTGGTTTGTTTGGGGTCTTTATTCCCTTGTTTTTTCATGTTGTGTGTTTTCCCATCTAAAAGAGTGGATCTAAGGCAGAATAAATTATACCCTGTAGTCCTATAGTGTCCCTGAAGGTTTCTAGTGCTTCGCCTATTACTGGTAAGACCAATATCAACAGCACCCAGTGAGCACAATATATAGCCTTAAACCTAATAGCTCCCCCCTAAGGTGTTTACTGATTTCTTGCATTGAACCAAAATGATGAAATGAATAACTATCTATAGTATAAACAGAATATTTGTTAAACCGATTTACAATTTCAAATGGTAGATGAAAGAACAGAGGTAGTGTAGTATGCAGAATTCATGAGGGAGGAAGATAGAAGCTAGAAGTAAAAATTCACAGGAAGAATGAAAAAGTCGCAGACAGAGATTGGCTGTTAGTTGGAGAAAAGTTGGAAAAAAAATCCAAGAAACTAGACAAGAGAGAGGAAGAATATGAACAATGAGAAAAAATTAAAGACATAAGATTACAACAAAAATGCAAAACAACCATATATCATTGTCCTCCACACAATGATGCATAAAAAACTCCTGTTCCAAGTATGGTAGAGAGATTAGTGAATCAAAAAATAAAATAAGTCTTGCTGGAAAGTCGAACTGTTTCTGTCAGTGTTCAACAGTTTCTCAGCCCTATCTCTGACATCTCTTGAGATCATCAAACTCAGATCAGCCTTGCAAACCGAGTCTCTGTCTCACTGATCTGGACTTCAGATACTTCTGGATCGGCCACGCTGCAGTCCCAAGATCTCAATGCTGCTCCTACTTGCAGAAGACCACCAGGGATACCCTCATGCCAAGGAGCAACCCCAAGATGCAGCAGCAAAATGGCAACCAGCACTCTCAGCAAGAAGACTCCAGGCTCCTCCAAACCTGCAGGCCCACACTGGACCTGTAGGTCCCAGAAAGAGTTTCCAGACAGAGGCTCTTGTGGCACCCAGGCCCCCGGCCCTGGCTAGTGTCCAAAATTGGTGCAGTCACATGCAACCAAACCTGGAGTCTCCCCCAAAGTAGTCCTCTAGGCTGTGGTAGCAGTGGTAGTGGTGATGGCTATTGCATTCCTGGGATAGGTCACACTTGGCTGTGGTGTTTCATTCTCCCCCTGTCCGTGGGGGTATATAATTCTTGTTACGTGTTGCTGGATTCAATTTACTGGTATTTTGTTGGATTTTTTTATGTATATATTTGTAATTAATATTGGTTTGTGGTTTTCTTGTAGTAGCTTTGGTTTTGATATCAGGATAATACTGGTCTCACTAGGAGTAGTGGTACTCTCCTGTAATCCCAGCTACTTCAGAGGCAGAGCCAGGAGGATTCCCAATTTGAAGCCCCCGCCATTCCCCTCCCTCCCCTTTGCCCTATCTAAAGTTTGTCCGTTCCTCTCATGCTCCCCCACATCCCCATTTTGAATCAGCATCATTATATCAGAAAACATTGTGCATTTGGTTTTTTTGGGTTTGGCTTACTTCATTTAGCATTATCCATATGCAACAAAATGAAATTAAGCCCCTATCTCTCACCATGCACAAAACTCAACTCAAAGTGGATCAAGGACCTAGGAATTAAACACAGAGACCCTGCACCTAATAGAAGAAAAGGGCCAAATCTCCATCATGTCAGATTAGGCCCTGACTTCTTTAATAAGACTCCTGTAGCGCAAGAATTCAAATCAAGAATCAATAAATGGGATGGATTCAATCTCAAAGCTTCTTCTCAGCAAAAGAAACAATTAGTGAAGTGAATAGAGAGCCTACAGAATGGGAGCAAATTTTTACCACATGTATATCAGATAGAGCACTAATTTCTAGGATTTTTAAAGAACTCAAAAATCTTAACACCAAAACACAACAACAACAAAAAATAACCCAGTCAATGGGCTAAGGAACTGAACACAGACACTTTTAAGAAGATGATATATAATCATTCAATAAATATATGAAAAAAATGTTCAACATCTCTAACAATTAGAGAAATGCAAATCAAAACTACTCAGAATGGCAGCTATTAAGAAAACAAACAACGATAAGTGTTGGTGAGAATGCGGGGGGGGGGGGGGGGGGAGGCACACTCATACGTTGCTGGTGGAACTACAAATTGGAAGCTAGTCCTTTTCTAAAGATAGCAGTCTCAGGCCTGTTGTGTTCACTCTGCTCTGCTCACTCGGCTCTTCTTTTTCTTCTGCTCATACCTCTTTAGATAGATGATTGGGACCATTTCCTGGCCTGCTAAGATCTATTTTTATAGGACAAAGGGCAGAGTGTGTGTTTGTGTGTCTGTGTACAGATGTGCGTGTACCCTTAGTAATTTTGGATTTTCTTAATGACCAGACCTTGCCATTTGAAAATATGAGGCTGTGGTCTTACAGTGGTCACAGAGAAACTGGAAATCTGGACTTCTGAGAGTTCTCAGTTAATATTAGTTTAGATTCTTTAACAGATGCTCCAAGCCAAATAAAACTGTTGAGCTGGCAATTTTACTTTAGGCAGTAGGGAGTCATCAAAGGTTTTTTAGACATGCTTCCATAACAAAGAACCACAAACTAGATGGTTTAAAAAGTAGAAACTTAACTGGGTGCAGTGATACACTCCTTTAGTTAATGGCTACTTGAGAGGCCCAAGCAAAAGAATCAGGAGTTTGAGGCCTCAGCATGTCCCTGTCTCAAAGGAGGGACTGGAGAAATAAAGGAAGTTCTAGAGGCCAGAACTTTCAAATATAGATGCTGGCAGGGTTGGTTCCTTCTGAGAACTGTAGTATAAAGGATTTGTCCCATGCCTCTCTTCCTTGACTTATAGATACCCATCTTCTTGCTTCTGTGGTATTCTGCCTGTGTACGCATCTGTCTTCCTTCATAGAAGGACTCCAGTCATACTGAATTTGGAAGCACTAAAATGACTCATTATATCTTGATTGCCTCTGTAAAACCCGCATGGCCAGATAAGGTCACGTTCTGAGAATCTAGAGGTTAGAACTTCAACCTGTGAATTTCAAGGGACACAATTCAGCTCATAACAACAGGACATTTATACACTCATGCTTGTGTTTTGTGAAAATTTCTTCACGGGAACCATTAAAGAGATTATTGTTGTATTAATTTATTAACATTCATGATGTAAATGTATAGTTTGGGCTTTTGGAAAACTCTATAGCATCAAGTACTAAAATTGTCCAAATGTGAAAGTTATAGAAATTCTATAAACAGGAAATTATAACCATTCCTTTGAAACTTTTTTATTTTAATTTTTGACCAAGAAAGTGATCATTCATAGAGCATTTTTAAATGCTACGAGTTTAGGTAATTATTCTCAGACTCAAAAACAGTTAAGCTTATCAGATGGCTGTCTGAAATTAGATTATAATTGAGAATAAATTGAAGCTACCAACTCCTCTTACAAAGTTTTGACCTATGCTCTTGACCAAGGCCTTATTAGAACATGCTGTATTTGACTAAATCAAATAGCTATAAGGACAGCAGAATTAAAACCCAGAAGGAAATTGTACTCTGTGTAGATTCAGACTATTAACTGACCTAGCATAGTTCTTTAAAATCAGATTGAAATAGTTTCAGTATCATTGGGATTTTATTATATATCCCGGATTCCATCAGTTTGCATTTTATCCTCTACCCCCAAAGGCCTTTGACCAGTTTTGTTTTGTACAATCAACTGAGTACTCTTCATAATTCTAAGATTGCTTATTAACCTGTGTTTTCTAGAGAGATTCCTTGACAGACTTTCTCAGAATTTAAATGTGCAAATTTAATTGATAGCAATGTCCATAGATATTGTTTACACAAATCAATTGTACATTATTTTACTTGGCAAAGAATTAAAACACCCACGTGGGAATTTACTAAAGAAATTACAGTGACCCTTTACTGGCAAGTTCTGCTAAATAGCATACTGTCAAGTAGATCTTGTTATAAATGTCTTATCTCCCAACATAACTGCTTTCCCTCAGATATAGTGTGCATTGTAATGTCTCATTCCTTCATTTGGCCCTGATTGGATACCACATATGTACATGACTGGGTTTGTATGAACATTAAATATTATCTAGGGTGTTTATTACTATTTACCAACTAAGGTAATTTAATTAAGTCAGAAAAAAATTGTATAGCCACCTTTTTGCTCTGAGCCAATAAGACTCTATTTCATTGGAGAGATTTGCATAGCTCATATACATAAGGACTAGAGTCTTCAGAATCCAGGAGGATGTTGCTTTACAGTCTCCTTTTTCCATTGATTGAAAGATTTGGAGGCTTAATTAGGTCCAAAGTTTTCTGCAGTCCAGTTTTATTACACATTTTCTGATTCTTTCTCAGTGAAGAATGAAAATAGTTTGTCTTCAACCTTTGCAAATATGCATTCTGGGGAGGTCAGGGCCCAGCTGAAATTCTTGTGGGCCCCACCTAGATTTTTTTTTGAAAAATTGTGTTTTTCCACACAAATAAAAATAATGATCTAAAACATTAGTTCAAGCTGGCATGGTGGTGCACACCTGTACTTCCAGCTATTCTGGAGGCTAAGGCAAGGAGAATCATAAGTTCAAAGACAGTCTCCACAATTTAGCAAGAACTTCTTCCAAAAAAAAAAAAAAAAAGAAGAAGTGGGCTGGGGATATATAGTTCAGTGGTAGAGCACTTTCCTAGCATATACAGAGCCCTGGTTTCGTCTCCAGTACCACATACCCCCCAAAAAATAGAATCTTCAAAAATTAATAAGATTATTGTGCTTGGTTGAATGACCTACTTATTTGCCAGTAGTTGTCACATCCAACTGCTACTGCAGTTCAGAAGAAGATATTTAGAGCCTCCCACAAAGATTCTTGTAGTGCAGTTAGAATACAGTGTTTTATGAATTCTTGGGCCTTATTTGAAGGCTTCTCACTTGTGCTAATTATTAGCACAGCAGAGTGGACCTGTGTCTACCTGGTGCTGCTACATCTGAACTTCATTGCTCTTGCTCTTCACTGTACCTGTCTCATAAGCCAGTACAGTTCTGCCTTTGATTTACTCTTTGTCAGTGCAGCTCTCCTTCCTGGATGCCTTTAGTGTGGTCGTTTTCCTAGCCAAATCTGTTACAGTCCTGCTAAACTTCCTTGCACTAGAAATTTGCCTTCTTGTAACCACATTCCAGGAGCCGGCTAATGCCTCCTATGTGGATATGGTCCTTTATTCATTCCTTTAGGATCATCTGTGCACTAAACAGGCACTCAGGGGAGTATCACTCTTCTCTAGCAGAGTGCTGCACACAGTGGGGGTAAAGTGAGGTGTCTGTGTCAGGGAACTTAGCATTTACTAGGGGGAGAGACAGGCCAAAAGGTAACTAAACTATTCTGAGGTACATGGAGCAATGGGGACATGTGAAAGCATCACCTGAACTGATTTGGTAGACTTTCCTTCTGATGGTTTCCTGTTTCAATACTATTCAGTAAACTTAGAACCTCTTACCACATTGGCTGTTTTATATTTGCGATTTGAAATATGTTAGTTCACAATTTTTTTCCTTGTCTAAATGAAATACCTCTCATTCATGCTGTGAAACATATAATGTCTGAGATTAACCATAAGAATCTGGCTTTTTTGCTGGGCACAGTGGTGCACATCTGTAATCTCAGCAGCTCAGGGGGCTGAGGCAGGGGGATCACAAATTCAAAACCAGCCTCAGCAATTTAGTGAGGCCCTAAGCAACTTAGCAAGACCCTGTCTCAAAATAACAAGGGTTGGGGATGTGGCTCAGTGGCTAAGCGCTTCTGGATCCAATCCCCATTCCCCCCACAAAAATAAATCTGTGTTTCTAAGATTTGAAAAATTGCCAGATGCAATGGCACATACCTGTTATCCCAGTGACTCAGGAGGCCGAGGCAGAAAGATTGAAAGTTTGAGATTAGCTTTAGCAATTTAGTGAGATCCTTTCTCAGAATAAAAAGGGCTGGGGATGTAGCTCAGTGGTAAAGCACCCCTGAGTTCATTTCCCAGTCCTGAAGAAAAAAAAAAAAAGATTTCCAAACTTTCTTTTCATTAATAAAGCACAGAACAATAATCTCTCTGAGCAAAAGAAGTATTACCCATGTATCTATTCATTCAGTTAAACAATTGAGTGCCAACCCTGCATCTTGGCAGAGCCCATATCAGTGGAAAAAGCAGACAAAAGGTCCTAAATTCCCATGCCCCGCCAAATTCATTAGGCATTGCTTACCATTGGATCCAAAATAATACATAAGGAAGCTTTTGGCTGCTTTGGGAGGAACACTTCACTTGTCTATAGTTTAGGGATTGGAGGAGGTTCTGCAGAGGAGTCAGTCAAGCCTGGCAACCCTGCACTCACAGATCATTTGACTTTTCTGAATCTGCCCAGAATTTTCATTCCATTAAGGATTTTGCTTCCATTTCCTTCCTTCTTTTCTCCTTCCTTCTTCTCCTCTACCCTCCTTTTCCCACTCCTACTACCTCACCTGTCCCTCTTTACCCACATGACCACTTATTTTAATTTTATTTATTATTGTGAAAGAGACCACTTCTTTCCTTCTCAACATTGTAGTGTGGTGAGCCTAATTCAGGCACTCTCCAGCACATAGTTTTGCCTTGTAAGTACTCTAAAGTATGACAAGTCTAACACAAGTAGAATATACTAGATTTTATTCCTCCCTCTTTGTTACTGCCCCTTCATACAGTCTCCAGCCCTTCAAATGGGAAGGTCTTAGAAAGCTCAGGGCTGGCTCAGTCTTTAACCCTTCCCCCAGCCACTGGATCCAAACCCATGTCTTCATTTTGTATGTCACAGAATTTTAAATTTACATACTAATGCTTTTTCCTTTGAGCTTGTTTACTGCCTACATGAATCTTTGGGACATCTCAGACATAAAATGTTTGGAATGAGACCTGTGATTATCTTTCACCACTTCTCTTCCTGGTGCTCCCAGTCTCAGAGGATAGCATTTACTGGTAGCACAAGCCAAAAGCCTGGGGTCTTCCAAAGCAGGCTGCCTTTACCTCCTAGAGATATGCTCCTTTCCAGTCCTTTCCTCACTTTGCAGCCAGAGAGGTCAGCCCAGTCCCTCCCATGTCTGCAGCAATTTGCACAATTTGCACAGTGCCTGCCACATAGTGGTGCATACTGGGTAGACAGTGGTGAATTAAGTTCATTGTGCGCATGCACTTGTCACTTATCTGTTCTCATCCTGTGGTTTTTTTGTGGTATAATTATTAGTCTACTTCTGGCATAATCCTGTGCTTCTATTTATGCTTTCACATCATTTAAGAAATCTTTCCCAGTGTTAATTATCCTCTTTCTCAAGAATTTCCTGAAGTTCAGCTTTCTCCCCAGAGCCCCAAGTGAAATAACTGAACATTATGAACATTGTTATTATTCAACTGAAAATCTTTATTTTGTGAGTCTAACATTTTCCTTTCCACACAGCACCATTTTTGCATTTTGTAATATTTAAGACTTTATAGACATTATATATTATGAATAATTATTATTAGATTTCATTTTAAAAGCAGATTTTAAAAACAGATTTTAAAAGCAGATTTTAAATAATTATTACATAGATTTCATTTTAAAAGCAGATTTTAAAAACAGGGTGGATGATGTTTGTTGAATTTCATTTATTTCTAATACAGAATTCCAGTGTGCAAATGTATTTGATAAAAACTATAGAAATAATATTCTCTGATTTAAAGGAGTATAGGACATTCTAATAAACAGATTTTTTAGTTGGGCAAATGAAAAGGCAGTCTTACCTGTGATGCAACTTAAGTGATATGCTTTGTGGCTATTTCTGGTGTCTATCTTCAAACTAAATTATGCCAATTAAAAAAATCATTATTTGGTTTCATTTTCTAAATTCAGCTGAAATGATCTCATTTTAATTATTTAAAAATAGATTTATTGAATCAAAATCACAATGAAATACTACTTCATACCCATTAGGATGACCTTTTATTTCCTTCCCCCAAAAAACACAGAAAATAACAAGTGTTAGGGAGGAGATGAAGAAACCGGAACCCTTAGATACTGCTGGAAATATAAGCTGGTATGAATGCTGTGGAAGAAAATACAATGGCTTCTCAAAAACTTAAGTAGAATTGCCATATGATGCAGTAATCCCACTTCTGAGTGTATAGTCAGAAGAATCAAAAGCACAGACTTGACCAAATATTTGTACACCATTATTCATAACAACATTATTCACAACAGCCAAAGAAAGAAGCAACTGAAATGTTCATTGACAGATGAACGGATAAACCAAATGGGGTATTTGCATACAGTAGGTGGAATATTATTCATTGTTGAAAAGAAAAGAATTCTGACTTGTGATACAATATAAATGAATCTCAAAGGTATTATGCTAAATGAAGTAAGCCAGTCATGAAAAAAACAAATATTGTATGATTCTACCTGTGTGAAATACCTAGAATAGACAAATGTATAGAGACAGAAAGTATAGTGGCGGTTTTCAGGGACTGGGACAAGGGAGGACTCAGAAGTATTGTTTAATGGGTAGAGTTTGTTTGGGATGATAAAAAGTTCTGCAAATGGATTGTGAGAATGGTTCTAGAACAGTGTGAATACATTTAATGTCACAGATTGTACGGTTGAACATTGTTAAATTGTAAATGTTCTGCATATTTTACCACAAGAATAAAATAGGTTTGTCAGTAACCACATGCAAATCTACAGTTACCTCTACAAGTACAGTTTATAAAACTATAGATGAAAAAAATATGGATTTATTTCCTTTACATTCTTTGCTCACTTTGTTGAAGCATCTGTTGAATTTGTATTGATATCGTAGTTGCCGGAGTGAGAAATTAACCTGTGCCTTCTAGGATTTGTTTTTGCCTTAGAGTCTTTTTTAAGATCCAGCTAAATCTACCCTGTTTAGAGTGTAGATTTTTCATTTTTCATCAGACTCATTGAGCCCTTTGGCCTTTAAGAAATAAATATAATTTGGAAGTCACTGTTTTAAGGATGGTCAAGTTGAATTTAGCAACTTTTAGAGTTTCCTTAAGTACACTGGTATGTAGGAGAAAACTGAAGGCATTTAGCTCTGGCATTGTTGTGTCTCCCCAGGTATACCTTGAAAGACTTTTAACGTATGCAGAAATAGATATCTGTCCGGCCAACTGGAAGCGAATTGTTCTAGGGGCAATCCTTCTGGCCTCCAAGGTGTGGGATGACCAGGCCGTGTGGAATGTGGATTACTGCCAGATCCTGAAAGACATCACGGTGGAGGACATGTAAGTAGAGGATGTCATTCGTGTCTCAAAGAGTGTTTGGGAAGGAACTCACACCCTTTTTGGATGCTCTGTATAGCTAAAGTGAATGAATTTGGCTATATGTCTGTTGTGAGTTGACACAAGACACAGTTGTGGAAATACAGAAAACTGACATTTCTCTTACTTTCAGATTATAAACAGGTATTGGTAATGATTTCTGATTGTGTAAAACTAGTTTATTAAAATTAATTCATAGGCAAACATTCTTTTACTTTAATTGGGAAGGTGTAGGTGTAGACTTATATTTGGGCTCCTCATTTCACTACAGACTGATAACAAAACTTTAATGCTTCACACATTCCTCTGTGGGCAGCCAGCACAGCCCCAAAAGCAAGAGCTAAAATATTATCTGTGTCTGTTTAGTTTCTAAGAAAACATTTTCATTGCTTTGTCATTTTTTTGCAAGTTCAATTGCTTAAAATCAGCCTTGAATCACTGGGGCCTGTCCTGTGTTGTCATCATCAGGGCTTCATGTTCTCCCCACAGTTCAATGGGAGTACTACCACCCTGAAAAACGGCTCTCCATCCCCAGCCCTCAAGGCAGTGTTAGTGCTTCTCAGTTGGGTCAGTGTTCAAATTCCAGTGAGGATTATTAATAGGAGATTTTGAGACTGTTGTCTGCAATCTCTGGGGCCAGGGAATGCAGGAAATGGGATCAGAGTCTCTCAGGAAGAAAGAGTTATAGAAACACTCAACCAGGATGAGCTACTTAGAATGCCTTGTGACTATAGTCACTTCTGACACTGTTCTTGCTAAAAGGTTTCTTGTAATTTTTGTTGGCTTAGTTCTTCCAGAAACCTCCTGGATGAAGCCTTAGACAGGAGAAGGTTACTTACTGAATCCCAATCCCTCTCCCCCCACAACCCTGGACCCTAGTAACCCTGGGGATATAGCATCATTGTAAAACCTGACTACCACCAGTGTAAGGGTGTCCCCTGGCTCCTCACTAGTCTGTGGCCCTCCTCTCTCTGGTCACTGGTTTACTGGGCCTTTGGGAACACATCTGTGCTCTTGGATCTCATTGTAGAGACAGACTTGTAACTCCTTTTGTGCCTATAACCCTTATCTTACATGGTAAGAAGAACATGAAGCAAGTTTTGACCAGAATAATATAATAAGGAAAATGAAATTATTGATCATGTTTCAAGGTGAAAACAGCTACAAAGTAGTTGTCATTTAGACCATAAAAGAGATGGGCCTTTGGGTGCAAGGTGGTAAAAAATTCTGGCTTGTGTCCTTTTATCAGGGTTATTCTTTCATCAACTTACTGATATCATTTGTTGTTGAACCACATGCCGTGGAATTACATACTGTTTGTCCCTTCCTGCTTGTGTAAATTATATAATGCAAATAGTGACTTGGCATGAGTGGTGATGCTCAAGTTCTATAAGAGCACTATGAGTAGTCATGTCCACTTAAAATCTAAAGAACGTAACTGCTGAAGTCAAACTTGGGCCTTAAATATTTTTATCATTTATATCCCAGTTGTTTCTCAAAGGAAATGAGATACAAATGCAAATTGCAGATACCACAGAAGCATTAAAACAGTAGAACAAAGAAAAATTAATAGTGAGATGAATTAGAGGTGGGGAGGAGATTTCTTTTGTGTCCTTATCTTTAATCCACTGGGTTTAACTTGCCAAAGTGCTAGCAAAACTGAATTTTTGTGTAAACTTAGCATAAGTGAAAAGTTTATTTAAAACTTTGAGAAAGTGGTAGAGCACTTGCATAGCATGCATGAGACCCTGGATTTCATCCCCAGCATTGCAAAACAACAAAATAAACTTTGTGGAAATGTTTCTAAAATATTTGTGAGTAGTCCCACTTTATCAATTCATGCATGTCTCAATTTGGTCTTTTCATTAACCTTATACATATGTACTTAATAGTACTACTTTCCAGATCTGGATACTGGAGCCTGGAGAGGTTAAATAATGATCCAACCAAATAACCAAGTGGGGAAGTTTCCCCAACTGAGAACCATTTCAAACCCATGACCATTCATTATACAGTGGCCAAATGACAAAATGATAGAAATGATGTGTACCAGTCCCTGAACTATCTATGAAGATGTTTTAATTTAGTGCCTGAAATGAGATTTATTAATTTGTTACTCTCCCTAAATAAAAGAATGAGAGGGTAAAAATAACAAGTAATTTGTAATTCCAAGTGTCTAGGCTCTATTCATTGAAGATTTAAATGACTAAGTTAGGAAAAAACTAACTACTAGGAATATTTATAATAACAGTAATAACCACCACAACAGTAATAATAATAATAGCCCCTATCATTTATTGAGCACTTTTTAGCTCAGTAAAGAAAATTTTTATATGTTAATTTATTTCTCATAGTTACCCATAAGCAAGTACTAAAAGCAGAGTTTGAGATAAAACTATATTCTCTTCTTCTGTTAGCAGATGGGGTCTGCGTATGGTTGTAAGCCTGTGCAGCTAAGAAAACCTGTTTTGGTGTTAGCAGCTCATCACAGCCTGCTCTGGCAGTCACTGCTGACCAAACTGGATTCTTCTCCACTACTATTGAGTAGCTTGTTGGAGCTCTTAATGGCAGGCTGTGCTCTCCAGTGTTGCCGTAGACCCCAGAAGCTCCCTGTCAGTGTCTTTGAAGGTTTTTTATTTCATGAACTTGAAGAATGAAATCCACAGACAAGGAAACTTTAGTGTAAAAGAGTAGGATTTATTCAAGTGGGAAGAAAAGAAACAGAACTCTTTCAGGGTGAGAGGTGATCTGATAGCAGGTGCTAGTCTAGGTATTCATAGCACTAATACTAATGGTCCACATTTATGCTAATCAGGTTTTTGGAAAAGTACCAGTGCTATTGGTTAGCCCTGTGATCTTCATTCAGATCTGCCCCACTTCCATTTTCTTGCTGCTCATTGGCTGACCTGCCTGGGGTGATAGGTCAGGTTATCCCAGCTCACCTTGTCTCAGGCTTGCACTGACATGCAGCTGCAACCACTGCTGACTGTCCACACTCCAGCCTACCTTCCACTGCTGCTTTCCTGGAACAAGGGCTTGGATTCATTACTAATATTATTCCCATTTTACAGATGAAAATGAGGCTGTGGGAAGTTAAGTAGGATGTCTAGTCCACTTGGCTACTAAGTAACAAAGCCAGAATTTATATTTCTTCTCTTCTAAGCAGTTGAGATTAAAATTGTTTCACTTATCTATTTCATGAACTTGAATGAAATAGTGGCACTTCTTATCCACCAACACAAAAATGTACATACAAGTTAAAATTGCATTTTATAATTAAAAATGACAACTATTTTTTGAACGTTGTTTCAATCAGATTTTTTATTGCCATGACCAAAAGACCTGACAAAGACAATGTGAACGGGGAAAGTTTATTTTGTCTTAAGGTTTCAGAGGTTCAGTCTGTTGCTCCGGGGCTCAGGTGAGGCAGAACATCATGGTAGAATAGCACCGGGAAAGAAAGCAGCTCAAGATGATAGTCAGGAGGCAGAGGGAACTCTGCTCACAAATGAAAAGATATAAAGTCTGAAGGCACACCCTACCTCCTTCCAGTTACCCTCCTGTAAATCTATATCAGTGGATTAATTTGCTGATTAGGTCAAACTTCTCATAACCTAATCATTTCACTTGTGGAAATTCTTGTATTGTCTCATACCTCATATATAAACTGTAACAAAAGTCAAAACTTTTCTACATAAGGAAGATGGAAAATTAAGCCAGAGTTTTTGCAGCTGAAATTAAAGTTATATCAAGAATTATTTGGGGGAGAGGGGTGTTTTCAGTGGTAGAGTATTTGCTTGCCTGTGACAAGATCCTGAATTTGTTCCCCAATACCATCTCACCACCACCACACACACAGAGATTTGTTTTGATGAGGATATTTTAAAATGTCTGGTTTTTGTTGGATAGTCCATACTTCAGGCAATTACTACATTATAGTGAAGTTAAATTATTTTTCAAGAGCAAAATAGTAACAGTAAATGTTTTATTGAATCCAGCTGCTGCATTATTCAGTATTTTGAAAAAACAAGCACTGGAGTGCAAAAGTTCTGTACAACATTTTGTCCAAAGAGGATTGATAAATTTTTTTAGCCTGGCTTTTGTTCTTTCCTTGAAACCTGTTGTTGCATCATCATGCAAGCTACTGGCTGAATCTCATTAATTCATACATTTGAGCATTAATGACTCAAAGGCCTAAGGTTGAGCAGAGGAAGAAGCATGCAGGGAATGCTTTGTTCTTTAAAGACCAGATTGTAAAGTCTTCCTGAAGAAACTGGGTTGATGCCCTCTTCCCTGGTGGTCCATTTTTAATGTTCTGTTTAATCAGTGGTATATGGATTAACATTGATTAACATTCCATAAAAGACTATATATTCTTCTAAGGAGGAATTGATCAAACAGTTGCATATGTGGAATCGGGAATTTACAAGTTTCTTCCCTGCCAAAAGGTAGAAGGAAGCAAGAGGTATCTATTAAAAGTAGGGGGGTATTAGCCAAAAGAGTGCCCTTGTATCATGTTTACAATTCCTGATTATACAGAGGTATTCAGAGCAGTTGTATCTCCATATCTGGAGGAACAAGCCAAATAACCATGACATCAAAGCTCTTCACATATTTTGGCTTGTCCATCACAGAAAAATATAGAAAAATTTGTCTCCCCATTTCATTTTTATGGTGATATTGAAATTTTTTCACCTTAAGTTTTGATAATTGTAAAGGCGATCATTTGCAGTATAACAAATGTAATAACACGTTTATTTTATTTATTTATTTTTATGTGGTGCTGAAGATCAAACCCATGGCCTCACCTCGCGCATGCTAGACACGCATTCTACTGCTGAACCACAACCCCAGCCCTGTTATATTGTTTTAAAGTTAAAAGTATGCATTGAAGACTAAACACCAGCAATATGATTCCCACCATGACCCATGTTTTTTAGAGTTGAGCATTTTATATTGCTCCTTTTTCTTTTTAAAATCATTATTTCCTATCTAGTTTTCTCCCACATTAAATTTATTCCTCAAAATTGTCCATCACAAAAATGTACATACAAGTTAAAACTGCACTGTTATTTTCTGGACTTTAATGGTCTAACTTATTAAAAATATTCAGGCCTGAGTTCGTAGTACTCAGTTGATCAAAACAATATATCACATTTTTATATATTTTTATTTTATTTTATATATCACATTATTAAATAGAAGAAGTAAAGTGTTATGGGAAATCCATCTCTTAATGAGATCAGTATACCTGTTTTTCTTTCATTAATTGATATTTTAATTTGTGATTGTTACTTATTGATAGGATGAAGCAATAATTTAGCATAAGTTTTATTTCCATTTGTCTTTTCTCTTTCTTCTGTAACATAAGTGCTGAGAGGAATATATTCATATAAGTAGATGAAATTGTAAGGTGTTTTGTTACAGTAGCATCACTCAAGTCTTTCCAAATTATATGGTAAAATTACACAGTCACCTATTAGTAAAAGTTATTTAAATAAGTCTGCCAGCCACTTTCTCAGATTGTTGAAAGCAAAATCAGGATTCTTTTCAGTTATTACTGGTCATTAGTTATTTGTTTTCACAACATCAAATGGTATCATAACTCTTTGCTTAGCTCCTTAGGGATTTTTTTTTTCTTTTCTTGGGACAATGAATCTTAGCAAGTATGGGTGAGTGGCCTCTTTCCTCTCAGAGCAGGAGAAAAATGACTGGGAAAGACGAAGCTGACAGGCAAACTTGCTCCCTTGGATATGTTCTCTGACAGAGTTACAGATCTAGAAATCTCTTTCCTGAGGTTATGTTCCCCAACATTCTTGGAGCATTATTTTTACCTTAAGTGAGTGCATCCTGAATTTGCTCACTGTGTGTACTTCCAATTGGAGAGATTGCTGTCCATATACCATTTTGAATAGGATCATTAAACTAGTTCTCTTAAAATATAAAATTAGAATTTTCTGCCTTAGCATTGGCACTTCCTAGCCACCAGACGGCGATCTTTCCACAGGCACCTTGCATATTCACCCCAGAATTGCTCCTTCTAACCCATTCCTTTTGGCACTTCTGGCCTCGGCAGTATTTTTGACACTCTTGTTTTATTGAAATATTACCTGGAATTCCAGTATTTTACAGGATGATCTCTTACTAAATTTCATTTAAATGAAGCAATAAAATAAAAGTAAATTAAAATTAAAAAGTTTTTCCAAATAAAAGTAAACTCCTTAAAAATATAAGATTCGGAATAGTTTGTACATTTGGAGCTTGTTAATTCCTTTCACTTGACTGTATAGAAATAGCAAGCAAGATATGCTTATCTTTATCTTATTGAAAGACCCTCGTTCACATGACTTCACTTAGGCTTTCATCAGCAACTCACTGTTTTGAAATTCTTAAGTGGCCTGATAGTTTCTGTCCCACCAAAGCCATCATTCAGATACCAGCCTCCCTTTTCTTCTTTAGCTCTGTCCCTTGTTTCAACAGCATGAAATGAGGGCACATTCCTCCTTTGCCTCTACTGCCTTAGTTAGATGACTCATCAGGCTCAGGCAAGATGGCACTGTACTCAAGGGAAAAGGATAGTGCTGAGGTAGTTTGAGATCCCAAAAATCAAATTGTGTGTTCAATGAGGTTAGCAGAGCATGACTCAGAATGGGATCTGGAGGACAGAGGCCCACCACTGGGGATAGGGCTTGCCAGTGTTGAGCTTTACCTGTGGGATATGGTGACTACATGGCCTGCCTTCCTGTACTGGGCTTACTCAGCCAGAAGAACCCCACCATAAACCCTTGTTCCTTTCTGCCAGAACTTCAAACTTTCATAAAATCAGTTCAGCTCAGGGAACAGGCATGTCAAGTCAGTTGTCACAATTCCTGGCTATGAGGAGACAAATAGGAGAGACTGAGTAAAAACAATTACAAAATAGTGTGATAAAGGACAAAAATAGAAGACTGCAGGGTTCTGTGAGCCTGGCATCACCAGATATTTCATGGAGGAGGTGGTGTTGGAATGGAGCACTTTGTCCAGGACCAGTGCTTAAAAAATTTATCTGTCACTCCCCTTGCAGCTACTCAACATTTCCTCAAAATGGAAATGGACTGACAAGATGTATCATAACACTATGTTTTTTCACCCATCTCTTTAGTTGACTGGTTCTCAAAGTGTGAACCAGGGCCCAACAGCCTCAGCATCACTATCACCTGGGAACTTATTATAAATGTGATGTTTTCAGGCCTACCCTAGGCCTACTAAGTCCAAGTCTGAGGGTGGAGTCCAAGAACATGCTTTCACAGTCCCCCAGGTGACTGGCATGCATACTGAAACTAGGAAACTGCTGCTTTGATAGTTCAGGGTCTGTGAGCTCCCTTTAAGGATTGGGGCTGGGATTGAACACTCCCCACAAACCTTTGCAGCAGTCTCTCCCCTTGAGAAGCCCCTAACAGTTCTTACACTCTTTTCTCTCAAAAAGTAGGAAAGAGCCATTGAGAAATCCCAGTTCTCTAGGTCTACAGGGGCCATTTTTTCCTGTGTGTAACTGTCATGAGGCCCTCACTAGACTTCACTTGACAGCTCTTGACTGCTTCATCTAGTCTGCCATGCAAGCAAGGTGCAGGCCACATCATGCGAGCAGACTGTTCGTGCTGAGATTTGCAGCCAGGCCTGCTGTGTATGTGTTAGGTGTCAGTGAAATGAATCACCCTGAAGCACTTCCTGGTAATCATCCCAATTAATCAGGCTTCATCCTTCTGGGCACTGGATCAAGCAGATTCAGTTTTTAATACCAATTTGGTGGTTAAACTGCATCTCTGGTGTCCAACCAGGCAATTAATTAGATCATTTTTCTCCCTGGAGGATGGCAGTTTTCTGCAGTCTGGTCTCCAGCAGCTTGGCAGGCCACACAGCCTGGTGGGCAGCTAAGTTTGTGCTATTTTTGCTTTTGCTTTGCAGGAATGAGCTAGAGCGACAGTTTCTTGAATTGCTCCAGTTCAACATCAACGTCCCTTCCAGTGTATATGCCAAGTATTATTTTGATCTTCGTTCTTTGGCAGAAGCAAATAACCTGAGCTTTCCTTTGGAGCCACTGAGCAGGGAAAGGGCCCACAAGCTTGAGGTAAGATGTTTTAAGACATTGTCCTGTAGAGCACTGTTGCAGATGTACCTTCTCATTATCACAGAAGTACAATGATGTCTCCCATTTACTGTTGTAAAATAAGGACAAAGTCCTTGGAGTTATTGCTGCTCAGTTAATTTAGTTGATTATAACTTGCACGGCTTCACATTTTTAATAAACTTTATTTAAAAAAATTTTTTTTTGTTGTTATAAATGGACAGAATGCCTTTATTTGTTTTATTTTGTGTGGTGCTAAGGATGGAACCCAGTGCCTCATACATGCCAGGCAAGTGCTCTGCCTCTGAGCTACAGCCCTAATCCCTAATAACCTTCTTAATGTCATATGTATTGATTCTATTTTGAAATTAAAGATTTTTTAAAACCCTTGTCCTTATAAATAGGGTTTTTAAAAAAATTATAAGCCCCTTCAAAAAAGGTATTTCCCAGCATGCACTTAATAGGGGAACGCTACCAGATGACTTTAACAATAGGCAATCCAAAAAGGTTTGACTTCTTTTTTCTTAAATATTTGTTCTATAGTTCAGTTAGAGCTGGAGCCAGCTGCACCTGGTGGTCTTGGTCTGGGTTAGAGCCATCATTATTAACCTGAATGACTTTTGTGTCTCATCACAATGTATTTTCACCATGCTTTTCCCATCTGACTTTTAGACAGGAGGGAATGGCAGGGTAGTAAGATCACTGGTGAGACATGTTCCTCCAGAGAAGGTGTGCTGAGGCTCTGGTCTCTTGCCTCTGGAATTTACCACTGGCAACATTTCGGTTTTATTTTAGAGAGCCTTGGGCTAAAGTGCTAGATGGCATAATCCTTTCCCAGGCTTGGTAAGAATCAAGAGGTCCAGGGCTGAGGCTGTGGCTCAGTGGTAGAACGCTTGCCTAGCATGCGTGAGGCACTGGGTTCGATCCTCAGCACCACATAAAACAAATAAAGATATTGTGTCCACCCAAAACTAAAAAATAAATATTAAAAAAATTTTTTAAAAAAATCAAGAGGTCCTGTGCTGCCTGCTGCACCATTCATGTGAAGTGAATGCTGTCCCTTTTCAGTATGGTGACAGGTGGGCAGCATGGTGGTCTAACAGGTCTAAAAGCTGAATGAAACAAAGCTGAGAGGTAGAAGAAGAGAATTATTATGGATTATAGATTTAGGAAAGCAAACATTTTAAAAAGGAAATAATATGTTAATCCCAAGAAGGAAACTTGGTAAAACATTGGAAAAGACCGGCTGCCTAGCACTGGGGTTTAAATGAAAATCCAGAAGAGGTTTTGAGAATTCAAGTCATTTTGCTGTGATCCTGTCCCAGCTGTAGGGATGAAAATACTCATGTGGTCTGTGCTTCACCTGTTCAGATGGAAACCCTTCCCTCTGAATGATTTCTTCCAAGGCACATGTTCAAATCTTTGCGAACACATGAACTACAATTAGGGTTTCCTGGTGAGCATGACCCTCTCTCAGTCCAAACAGCAGGCCCTGGTCTACTGCCATGGGCTCTACTTGTTCGTTCAGTACTAGGGAGAGGAGGTTTTGTCTTTGAAATGAATTAGTATGTCTGTGCACTTGTGGGGATGTGAATAAAGCTAACATCACTTTGCATAATAAAATCTAGAGTAAGGTAGAACATTATTAATCTGTGATTATATTACATTCAGATTTAAATGTTTATAAGCTGAAAAACAACAGATGGTAATCTTAGGAAATTTAAATAAATGAAAAGAATTTGCTCTGAAAAAGGATAGCTCTCCTGCCCCTAAGGAATCTGATTTTCTTTTCTTCAAATATGCCATCTATATAATATGTATGATATATGTTTTAGATGAGGAATTCTGTTATAATCTGTCGGCTTCCCTAATTCATTTCTCATCCAGACAGAAGACATCCTTGATTCCTGTAGCTCTCCTCCAGTCCATTGTTCATGCTATCACAGGAATTGTGTTTCTAAAATGCAGTTTGGGGTTTTGGAATGTTGTCTTAAAATCATGGGCAGATTTGTGCTACCTAAAGAATAAAGCCTGAGCCAGCTAGTATGGCCTTTTCAGTCTGGTCCCAGCTGGCTTGCTGTCCTTTGGTAGCCCTGAGCCCTGGCTTTGCCCACCACTTACCATGCCAGCACCATGTGGCTAGGACCTTCTGCCCTTGCTGAGGATATTCTCACTCTCTTGGCAATTTCCTCCTCCTCTTCCTTCTCCTCAGGCATATCCCTGGAATCCTGGTTCCATCCTTGGTCACGAATGTGTCCTCAAAATAGAGTCAGTTGCTCATTCCCTCTGCTTCCAGGTACTTTGACACACCCCTGTTGTGTTCATGCTCTGTTGTGTCATGCCTCTGTTGGAACTTACGCATCCAGTCAGCACACTGACACAAGGGTACCACTATGAAACAAAACTGTACTTGGGACTTTACATTCTACTGGAAAGAGAGAACAAACAATAAGCACAACAAATAAATTGGCTAGTATGTTAGAAGGTGGGTAAAAAAGAAAAGTGCAATAGGGCCAGGGGATTGCTGTGTTCCATAGCCTTGTTGAGTGTACGGTGTTCATGGAAAGACAAAAGCGGGGGAGAAGTTGGACTTGCAGATCCCTCCTGGCTGAGGGAAGAGCTGCTTCCAGGCCAAGTGGGAGTCCATCTCTGACCTGCTTTGTCTCTCTTGCCCCTCAGGCTATTTCTCGCCTCTGCGAGGACAAGTACAAGGACCTGAGAAGATCCACGAGGAAGCGGTCAGCAAGTGCTGACAATCTGAATCTGGCGAGGTGGTCCCCAGCCATCATCTCCTAACCATGGATGTCCCCACTGGAGGCCGCACCATCCCTCAGTTTCTCCTTTAGTTTGAGAAAAAACGAACTTGGGGTGGTTTTGTTTTTGTTTTTCCCTTTCCTTTTCTTTTTTAACTCACAGCTCCATCAGGCTGCCTTTATGACCTCCTCCACGCTGTGTGAACTGCACGCAGCAAGGCTTTGAGGAAGCAAGATCAGTATTGTGGAAATCCTGTTTCATGCCTTTCCCCATCATCAACAGCACTTCCTTCGTGGAGGAAACAGACTCTAATCCTGGAGGAGGAAATAAAGGGAAAGGGAAGTCGTGTGGAGGCAGGGAAAATGGTTGAACGCCTTGGCCATTTCTTAAGTCCCCCATCTGGTCAGTAGATGAATATGACAAAAAAAAAAAAAAAAAAAAAAAACAAAAAACCACACAGTAGATAGCAGAGTTGGATGTGCATTAAAGACGGGAGTGCCACGTTTATCACCCCCATTTGGATCAGTATGTTGTGTAAGACTTCTTGCATTCCTTCTTGCTGCTTTTTTGGGATTTGGGGGATTTTCATTCGTTTGTTTTTATTCCGTTTTCATTTTGGTCCCACAGAGCAGAGAATATAGTTTGTACCCACCATGGCACAGACATCCAAATAAATAGTACCAGTTTGTTTCTCTCTGCACTACTCTGCGAGCTGTCTTCTGAGCTTTCTTCTCACAAGTGGGCTGTGCTCGTTATATTTCTGTACATCTTGATTTTATACAGTTTTTCTTCAACCATGGCAAAGTTAACTTGACTGTAGTGCTGAACCAAAAGTATCCCTTGCCCTTTTTACCCCTTACCCCAAGAAAATTTTAGATCATATGGGTGCTTGTGCCTTCCAATTATCTTGCAGTTGCTGTTTTTCCCCCTCTGGCCGGAAGTTTTAGTTACAAAAATCAGTCAGACTTTGTGGACTGAAGGAAACAATGTGCAGCCAAGGGCATCCTCTGGTTGAGAACTTTCCCAGGGAGCTCATTGTTTGCCCAAGTCATTGTGTAGGAGCCATTTCTTTGTACTCCCTGCCTAGTTCATTCTTCTACTTCCATGTCCATTGTTGCAAGCAATATTATTCTCAATTTTTATATGTTTACTTTAAATCAAAATTAGTCTATTTGTATAAAATTTTTTAAAAATCTAAAATTAAAAAAAATGGGGTGGGTGGGGTATTCCAGTGGGCGGACCATCGAAGGGAAAATGTTACTATTTACTGAGGTATTTTTCACAGAATGATGAATAAAACAACTCAACTTGCATTTTCATTGTGGGTGCTTAGAGAAGTTATACAAAATTCAAACTGTGAAGGCTTATGCTTCATTAATTATGACCGAAATTTGTCATTTTCTGACTATCCCTGATTTCCTTATGGGCTAGATAAGAATCTTTTATATCAAATAAAGTAAAAAGGTTAAAGATAGAGTATCAAATAGTAAATTTGATATGAAGCCTGAGAATCTGAGTCATTTACACTTTGGATTTTGCTTATTTTATTAGGTAACAGTGACTGAGGTTTCTGAGCTTTTTCCTTTTTCAAGTCTCTGAGGCAAATGGCAGCAGTTGGTCTGTTTCACCTCCCTTCTATGTGAGCTTGGAAAACTTTGGACTCTTACGTTAGTCTTAAGAACCTTAAAATTGTACCCCCAATCTCCAACATGTCTACTCTTAATGAAACAAGTTTGGAAATGGAGGGGACTCAGAAAGTCAAGAACACCCAGCCAAAGTGCTAGTCAGGTTTCAATGGAGTATGTGTTATGTATGATCATAATTGTTCAGGCCAGAATAATGATCAGGTTCTTCCTGGACTGAACTTTCAGACAAGCAGAAAATGAAGAGTTAAATACCTTCCCATGTAATTGTGTTGACTTATTCTGAATGAGTACCAAAATCACCTTCTCTCTTCAAGTAAGAGTTGAATTTAGAACTTTAAACAGAAGTCTAAAAATGTAGAAAGTATCGTTTTATATTCCCTAATCTCTATATAGCTTCAAAAGGGACATATTTTCTTAGCTGAATATGAATACCTCTTAGACATAAATTTGTTCCTCTCATGTAAAATATCTTATTTTACTGATCCATTTCAGGAAAGAGGTTCTGCTGACTTTATAGCAGAAATCTTATTTTTATCCCTTTTATTTGAATGAGAGATTTGAAAATTGAACTATGTAAATATTTCAATGCATCTACTATAATTTTGTGGAGTTTATTAAACTACTTTAAAAAATTGTATAGTCTATTTATTGTATGTATGTACATACAGTCTGATACCTGAAACTTAAAGTGGATTCCGTAAAACCTGGCTCAGTCTTGTTTAGACTATTGAATATTGTTTTAGCCTTGTGCACTGGACTCTACCTCTGTATAGGAAATTTTTCCATATTCATTAATTGGTATTGATCTGTATTAACTGGTTATGTTTCTTGCACTAAGGACTTTAAAAACTTTGCTGTAAGTGTAGCTTTTAGTTTTACCTTTGCAGTATGATCACTTGACACATTGGTAGATAACTTAGATTTGGTTTTATTTTTCTACATGATGATGAAGACATAAAATTTGTTTTCTGGTTTGTTCCAAGTTTGCCAAAAGATAAAAACAACAAAACCAAACCCAAAATCAGTATAGTACCTATTGGTAAATTTTAGGGACTGTAATTTGTTTGCAGGGTGATTCAATACCCTACAGTTTAAACCAGATGATACTTAAGAATATAATGTCTTAATGTAATATTTGAATGGAGAGATTTTTGTCATTAATGAAGGGTGAAGAAAACCACACATTTATTTGACTCTAATTTTAGATTTGACTTAAACAACAAAGTCATTGGGACAATAAATATACATCCCAAAGAATTTTGTTTTACTTTTCTTTAACTGGGGAAGGAAAGGAAGTCAGGGGTCTAAAACCAAGTTGGTGGGCAAGGTGGTAGATCTACAAGCCCTGGGAACTGCTCTGGTGCCTTAATGCACCTCGTGAGGCCTGGGGCTCAGCCTCATCTTGTCGCCTGTCTTTCAGGCTGGCTCTCTTGTGTTCCTTCTCTTGGTCTTTGGCAGCGGTGTCTCCATCTTGGAGTTTTTCTTGGTTCTTGGTGTTTTGCCCCTTAGCTGAGCTGTAAGGCAGAATTTGGGGGAGTGAGCAATTTTTGACTTTTCCTGCTGCTTTTGGGTAACCTCTCACCTAAAGCCACATTTTACGGCTTTGAATTTTTTTAAAAATAAAATATGATTCCTGGTTCATTGTAGGTGTTTAATAAGTGTTAAATAAATAAATACATACATAGAACAAATAGTGCCTGCCTTCCTGCTGCTTTTTTTTAATTTATAATGTTGAGATAAAAATTAACAGATTTTGTGGGTGCTGAGATAATGAATTCTTTTTAAAAACAGTGAGAGAAAGTATATTAGTTCTGTGAGTCTTGAGAGATTCAAAACAGGATGAGACTTCCTTAGAATCTTCCATCAATGGAAATGTTTGCGTGATGGAGGCCTAACTGCCCTGTTTTATCTTAAGTCACTGTCTCCCTGAACTTACTGGAGTCAGCATCTCAAGACTTACACTGGTTGGATCCCAACCATAGGGAGTTGGAAAACAAGGAGGAAATAAGAAACATGCCCCTGAATTGAGATGAGAAGAGGACACTTATACCCTGCAGACTACAAGGAAAGCCCTACAGATAACTTCATTAAGATAATGATTTGCTGTTACTGAATGCTGAGAAAATCTGCACCTGAAAACAGATTGCCCCACAGGTACCAAACAAGCTTCTGTAGAGATTAGGGAGATGCCTCGGAGTGCTTGCAGCCACAAAGTTGATGTTCGGCATTTGGACCTGACCAAGTCAGCAGACTTCCTCTTCAGTTTTTCAGGTTAGGTTTCCTTACACAGTCTGTATATGTGAAGGGACTACAGGTCCTCGTGTGCCACTTCCCATGAGAAATTTTCTTCAGGAGTTAGTTGTCATTACCAAAATGATCTGCTTTTATTAAATGCTCAAGCAAAATAGTCATTGGAGATTGCTGTATGTGTGCACTGCTGCAAATCAAAGCTGTGCATAAGTAACCAGGCAGAGATTTGTGCTGGAAATTATATATGTCCCTTGCAGATCTATGTAGAAAGTTCTAGAAGAACCTGTTACCATAAGAAATGGACTCACACGGTGTCTGAATGGCATTTGGATTTTCCAGGTATCGATAAATGTGGGATAAAAGAATGTTATTTCAAAATAAATACAGTTTGGAAAAAATATTAAATGGAACTTGAACTTATGCATAACATTTTGTTAACATTGGTATTGATCCGTGTTGTAATGAAACCTTGGGTTTTGAATCTCAGTCTAAAATTATAATGTAATCCTAATCAAATTGCTTCACCTCTGGATCTTTCAATGAACTGGGCTATTAATCTTGCTTGGTTGTTTTTGCCACCTCGCTTTGTTTCTGAACACACCCTGTGCAATTATTCTCACATCTTGACTGTTGGATACATGTAGGAAGGCCGGGCCTAATAAAAGACAGGTACAAGCCAGACTGAATTTCTCTGGGGGAAATCAATCTTCTTTCCAATGTCCCCTCCCAGAGAAGGGTGGCCATTGGTAGATGCAGCCGATCTTACATAAATTGGAAGGGTATCCAAATTTCAGCTACTGTCCATTTTCCCTTGGGTCTCTCCTGATGCAGTTCAGCTTTTACTGTGTCCTTAAATTGGGCTTTCCTGGGTCTAGATGTGATTTCTTATCCACATTGGCAGATGCAGAAAACCTTGGAACAGGAAAGTTGAATGTGTGAGTGCATCTCAAAGTGAGTCTGTCCTGAAAGGGGTGCTGCATCATGGTTAACTATTGATTGATGCTTATTGCAGTCCTATAGACCAGAGCTTAGGAAGCCCATCCTTAGAAGGAAAGGATTTTGCTCCTTTTATGGCATCTGCCATTCATCCAGGAAGATGAGAAGCAGCCACTTTCAGTTTTCCTACATCTGCCCCTCCTCATCAGCTCTTGGGGTTTGTGTGAAAGGACTTGCATTGATGGTACTGAAAGTTGGTGTCACCTCCAAGGACAAGACCAGCATTTGAGGTACAATGATAAATGATCATTGTATAAGTTCAGAACATCTGAGTACAAGGCCTGTGACATGAATGACATGGTTTGGCATTGGCAACTCATCATCTTTACAACAGTGAAGTGTCACTAGATTATCGGAAGATCCTTCCCACACCTAACACTTAAGTTATTCTATGAATGACCTAGTTATTCTGGGATTTTTCTGGACTTTTTTGAGAGTCTTAACCACAGATTTTCTTACCCCTGTAATCTTTGGAAAACAAAAAATAAAGAATTTGGGGTAGACTGTAGCAAAGCATACAGAGTCCCAAATGCCTATTACATCCCTTCAAACATTCTCTATAATATCCTGCAGAGCAATGGGCTCCTTAGTGTAAGCTAAACAGGAAACAATTTCTAAAGTATTTTCAAGAAAATGTATGTGTTTGTTCCATAATGAGTGGATTTTATTGAAGGCTTTACCTTATCCATTCAAAAAAATATTGACCATGAGCTATGCTGGACACCATGTCTCCTATGTGTAGGGACCAATACCATGAGAAGAGATGAGATCTTTGCTTTTCTTGTGGACATTTTAGCGGGGCAGTCAGTCACTACACACCATACAGATAGCATACTTTGGATTGTGATACATGTCTGGAGGAAATTGGGTGGTGTGACAGTAATGAGCAGGGGTAACTTGGTGGAAGTGACCTTGTGAGTAGTGGTCACCATGGAAGAATTGAAAAAGGAAGAGCTTGGAGGGAAAGGAAGGTAGTTGGAGATGTGGGTGGAGAAGAATTGGGCCTTGCAGACCCTGGCAAAGAACACAAATCTTTTTTTTTTAATTTTTTTATAAGTTATTGATGGACCTTTATTTGTTTATATGTGGTGCTGAGAATCAAACCCAGTGTCTCACACATATTAGGCAAGTGCTCTACCACTGAGCCACAACCCAGCCCCAAGAACACAGATCTTGAGTCCAGGAGAATGCTCCTGAAACATTTAATTGGATTGTACCATTTATTATATTCGACTCTGCCAAATGTTGTTTTGGTGTGCAGGGGCATAGGAAACATCATTCCTACCTTCATAGATTATACACAGGAAAGAACAACTAGAAACTTCATAAGATGGGGTTTTACCACACAACTAGGAAGAATCACCCATTCCTTTGTCAATTATTTAGTTATATATTCATAAAGTTTCAAAGTACTGAACCTACAATCTACCAGGTATTGGTGTAATAGGAGTGTATCAGGACTAAAAACTGGCCCCTGCCTTTCTAAAACTGTAGTGTTTGGGGATGGATTAATGGTTCTGACTTAACAATAATGAAAATAAATATGTGTTCATCCTATTATGGGCATGAAGCAGACTACCTGAACCTGTCTCTGGTGACAGAAACGTACACAAAGTGTATTTTGGACAAGCATTCATGGCTTCTACAGTTATTTATTGAATATTACATATAAGTCTACAGCTATTTATTGAATATTACATTAACTCTGTTTTGAGGATCTAGAAGTTGATGTGATTGCCATGATGAAAATCTAGGAGAAATATTTAGAAAGTTAATAGATTAGCAAGATTGCAGTTACGAGAGATCAGTATTCAAAAATTGACAGATTTCAAATTCACCAGCAATAACCAATAAGATAAAATATAATGGAGAAAAGATGCCATTCGAAATAGCAAAAGATTATATAACATATCTAAGAACAAAAACATTTATCAGGTGTTTACCATGAGTTCAGAACAATTTAAGCCTATGGTACATGTTTTAATCCTTCCATGTCACAATTTTGTGAGGATACCTGCTATCATTCCTAGATAAGGATGTTTCATCTTGGAAAGATTAAAAACCTGATCCGTAAGCCATAAAGCAAAGAAACCTGACTTCAGGGCTTATTTTTAATCACTGCTATATGGTCATTTACTGCCTCTGAAGAGTAGGAAACCCATCAATAAATGGATGTCTGCTTAAATGTCCTGTTCTCTTAGAGATCTTGTCTAACACCACTACCATCCCTACCCATGAAGGTAATGCCTTCCCTCTTGCATGGGCCTGTTCTAAGCCTACAGTGGATTGAACAGTGTTTCAAAATTCAGGTCAACCTCAAACCTACAAATGTGATCTTATTTAGAAATAGGGTCTTTGTGTATGTAACTAATTAAGATAGCCATAAGGATGGTCCCTAAATCCAGGATATATAAAGAACTCAAAAAACTTAACACCAGAAAAATAAATAACCCAATCAATAAATGGGCTAAGGAACTGAACAGACACTTCTCGGAATAAGATATACAACTGATCAACAAATGAAAAAATGTTCAACATCTCTAGTAATTAGAGAAATGCAAATCAAAACTACTGAGATTTCATCTCACTTCAGTCAGAATGGCACTTATCAAGAACTACCAAGAATACAAGTGTCAGCAAGGATGTAGGTGAAAAGGTACACTAATACATTGCTTGTGGCACTGCAAATGAGTGCAGCCACTCTGGAAAGCAATATGGAGATTCCTTAGGAAACTTAGAATGAAACCACCATTTGACTCAGCTATCCCACTCCTTGGTCTATATCTGAAGGACTTAAAATCAACATACTATAGTGATGTAGCCATATCAATGTTTATAGCAGCTCCATTCACAATAGCTAAACTGTGGAACCAACCTAGATGCCCTTCAATAGATGAATGGATAAAGAAATTGTGATATATCTACACAATGGAATACTACTCAGCATTAAAAGAATAAAATTATGGCATTTGCAGGTAAATGGATGGAGTTGGAGAATATTATGCTAAGCAAAGTAAGCCAATCCGAAAAAACCAAAGGCCGGATGTTCTCTCTGATAAGTGGATGCTGATCCATAATGAGGGGGAAGGCATGGAAAGAATGGAGGAACTTTGGGCAAAGGGTGGGGGAGGGGGAGGGGAAGGAGCATGCGAGCAGGAAAGAAGGTGAAGATGGTGGAATGAGATGGATATTATTACTCTAGGTACATGTTGTGTACCATGAACCAAAATGCATTCTGCTGTCATATATATGCCCAATCAGAATATATATATATATAAATGATGGTTTCTAAATCCTATGACTTGTCCTTATAAAGAGAAGGAAATTTGGAAACACGGGTACACAGGGATATGTGGACACCACCATGTGAGGATGGACACATATATTAGAGGGACACCAAGGATTGTTAAGGACACCAGAAGCTGAAAGAGCCGAGGAAGATATCTTCTATGGAGTTTTTTTCAGAGAGCATGATCTGCTGATTTCTAGCTTCCAAAACAGAGAATAAATTTTCTGCTTAAAGCTATCTAATGTGTGGAAATTTGTTTGTGGCAGCCCTACCAACACTCATATAATTCCTAAGTACCTAAATAAAGGAAATGCTAAAATTTACTGTAAGTCATCAAAACAGATCTGAAGGGGTGAGACATAGCATATTCCTGAGCATGAAGTCACAGTACTGCTTCTCCCCTTTGTCCAATGTGCTCTTAAGCACACCTATCTCTGTCCCAGTCTAGCATCCTTCTCTGAGCTGTTATTTCTGGCATCCTTCTGCCTCTGAAATGACATTGCTCATTCTCATTTGGATATGTGCTAAATGTCATGTCCTCTTATAGACCTGCTCTTGACACCACCCCCCCATAGAAGGTAACAACTCCTTCCCTCTTGCCCTCATTTTAAGCCTTGCATAGCTCTCATCACTGTTTGCTTGTTCATTTGTTTATTGTCTTCCTCTTGTCCCTGGAATACCTACTCAGGGAGATGGGGGCTTTGACTAACCCATTCCCTTCTACATCCTGGTGCTCAACACCAGCCAGACCTTTAGATGAGTGGGTGAGTGAGTGGATGGTGTAGTGCCCAAGTTCAGAGAATAAGAGCAGAAGTGGAGCTGTAGCCAAAGTAATTTTGAGCAAAAATAATACAGTGGGAAAGACGGAAGATGGTGGCTAATAGAGTGCATCACCCCCGTGTACTGCGTCACTGCGCAGGTGAATAACGAGTTAGAACGGCCAAAAGCTATCTTGTTAGGAATTTCCAGCAAAATTGGGGTGCACCGAAACCTAGAGGAAGGATTTCCATCACCCGAGGATCGGTTACTGGGGCTCAATCACGAGTGAACCGTGCGCCCGGAGATTCAGGCTGTTTGATTGGCGGCCCACCCCACTGCTAGAGACTGCGGCACCGGGAAACGGCATGCCAGCGACGCAGAGGAACAGGGCTGCAGATTCTGTGGGGGTCCTGCCGGCTGTGCCCTCACTGTGCTCCGGGCTGAGTTCCTGGTTTGAGATGGGGAAGGAAGCGGTCCAGTTCTGTCCTCCACACCGGACAGCCCACTGAGGAAGCCAGTGGCCACCATCTTGGAGAGCTGACGTCACCATCACCAGTTTCCAACAGATCGCAGCACATTCAGCGATAGAACAGGTGTGTGTCATTTAGTTCATCTCACATACAGCGGGGAAATCGCATAAAATCTCTCCCCGGCTTTCCGGGGGCGTGATAACAGAGTGAGCGTGAATAGAGGCGTGGGGAAAGGTAAAGGCACCTGACCTCCAACTCCCCCCTCCCACCAGCGGCGAAAACAAAACCTGTCTTGCCAGCTCTCAGAGGAGTGGCTATCGGAGGGAATCAAAACAATAAGGTGCCGGTTCCCAATAGCCTCGCTCCATATCCAGGAAACTGCAGGCCCAGAATGTAGCTTGAACTGCGGAGAGGTATCACACTGGGGAAGGCCTGTCTGGCAGGAGAAGTGAGGAGACCAGAGACCAGGAATAAACCTAAGCTAAGGGTTTTGAGAGACATGG
>NW_026000016.1:5435644-5490406 GCF_001458135.2 Marmota marmota marmota | reverse complement strand
AGGATGTGGGGAAAAGGGTACTCTTGTACATTGCTGGTGGGACTGCTAATTGGTGTGGCCAATTTGGAAAGCAGTATGGAGATTCCTGGGAAAGCTGGGAATGGAACCACCATTTGACCCCGCTATTGCCCTCCTCGGAGTATTCCCTGAAGAACTTAAAAGAGTGTATTACAGGGATACTGCCACATCGATGTTCATAGCAGCACAATTCACAATAGCTAGACTGTGGAACCAACACAGATGCCCTTCAATAGATGAATGGATAAAAAAAAATGTGGCATTTATATACCATGGAGTATTACGCAGCACTAAAAAATGACAAAATCATGGAATTTGCAGGGAAATGGATGGCATTAGAGCAGATTATGCTAAGTGAAGCTAGCCAATCCCTAAAAAACAAATGCCAAATGTCTTCTTTGATATAATGAGAGCAACTAAGAACAGAGCAGGGAGGAAGAGCAAGAGGAAAAGATTAACATTAAACAGAGACATGAGGTGGGAGGGAAAGGGAGAGAAAAGGGAAATTGCATGGAAATGGAAGGAGACCCTCATTGTTATACAAAATTACATATAAGAGGTTGTGAGGGGAAAGGGAAAAAAAACAAGGGAGAGAATTAAATTACAGCAGATGGGGTAGAGAGAGAAGATGGGAGGGGAGGGGGTATAGTAGAGGATAGGAAAGGTAGAAGAATACAACAGTTACTAATATGGCATTATGTAAAAATGTGGATGTGTAACCGATGTGATTCTGCAATCTGTACTTGGGGTAAAAATGAGAGTTCATAACCCACTTGAATCTAAAGTATGAAATATGATATGTCAAGAGCTTTGTAATGTTTTGAACAACCAATAAAAAAAAAAGAAAATACAAGCAATGTTTAAATAGAAAAAAAAATAAAATAATACAGTGGGATGCATTGCGCAAGAACACATACAAATTGCCAACAGATATAAAAAACTGTTCATCATCACTAATCATCAGTGAAATGTAAATCAAATCCACAATGAGATAGCACCTCACACATATGTCAGAATGAACTGTTATGTAGGTAAAACACAAGTGTTGTCATGGATGTGGAGAAAAGGGAACCCTTGTACTGTTGCTGGGAATATAAACAGTATAGAGATTCCTCAGCAAACTAAAATAGAACTACTAGATGACTCCGGTACCTCACTTCTGGGCACGTATCTAAAGGAATTAGAATCAGGATATCTCAGAGACATCTGCATTCCATGTTTATTGCAGCACTGTTCACAATAGCCAAGATATGAAAGAAATCTAGGTATCTATCATCAGATGAATACATAAAGAAAATGTGGTATTTACACACAATGAAATACTATTTAACCTTAAAAGGAGGAATTACTTCATTTGTTACTAATGGATGAACCCAGAGGACATAATGCTAAGTGAAATAAATGGCACAGAAAGATAAACAAAAATATAGTTGTCCCTGTATATCCATGGGGAATTTGTTCCAGGATATGCCACAATCCACAGACGCTCAAGTCCCTTAAAAGTGGCATAGCATTTGTATATAACCTATGCACATCCTCTTGTACACTTTAAATAATCTCTACATCATTTAAACCACATAATATAATGTGTCATGCAAAGACTGTTATCAGTTAGAGAATGACAAGAAAAAAGTCTGCATTTAGTAAAGATGAGCTTTTGGTGGGGGTTATTTTTCATGTGTAGTTGATCGATTCTACTGATGCAGATTTCAGATACGAAAGACTGACTGTGGCAGGTTCTTACTCATGTGGAACCTCAAAAGTCCAACTCATGGAAGTAGAGAATAGAATGGTCATTACCAGAAGCTGGGAGAGGAGGAAGATGGAGCATTGGGAGATATTGGTACAAGTTTTCAGTTAGGAAGAGTAAGCTTGAAAATCTATTGCACAGAATGGTGACTACAATAAATGATAATACACTATATTTCAAAACTGCCCAAAGAGTGGATTTTAAATGTTTTATCTCAAAAGTATGTGAAGTGGCAAATTTGCTAAATACCTAGATTTAATCATTCCATGATGTAGCAAAACATCACATGGTACCCTATGAATATATAAGTATTTGTCAAAACTAAAATTAAGGGAAGAAGTTGAGCCATGAAGTAGCTTAAGGAAAGAAACAGAGCTTGAGCTAGGTGTGTGTAGAATCTCAATAAATGGGAAGGAAAGGAATTCTAGCCTAGGGAATGTAGAGCCCAAGTCAGAAATTCTCCCCTACCCACTTCCCTGCATTGCTGAGGGGTAGTGGTAGAAAGTCTGGTCACAAATATATGTCACAAATGTGGGAGACTTTGGAAGTCAACCAAGGAAGTTTGAACAGTGTCATTCAATCTACAAATACTTGGCTTAAACCTATTTTTTTTCCCTAGAAAGAATACTGATCACTTATATTCTGAGACATTTCCAATTCACAAAACATTCTTCTTCATCTCCCGAGAATCACCCTGATGTAGGGAGAGCGAATGGTATCCCTGTTGTTTTCCAAATGGAGTTGAAGTCTGGAAATGTTAAGTGACTTGGCAAAGTTTACACCTACCAGCAGCCAACAGGTCCTCCATTTCTTCTACAGCTGCCCCTCAAACCACAGAGTGAGGCAAGCTACACCTGTCACATCTCCATGTGGGTAGTCCTTGGAGAAAGACAGCTGCAATATTTTAGTCTAAAAAATACTTAGTAAACAATGTACTTACAAGCGCCAGTGCTGTGTAGGGATTCTGTTATTTTTATGGCTGCTAAATGTAGAAACCACACAGATGTGTGGTCTGTTCTATTAGCGGCATTTGAAAGAAGTCTAGGAGTTGCTATTTCAGAATTGCTTCATGACCCTCAAGTGGTGTCTCCTTCTCTTCAAGTCTCAGTTTAGGAGCTTTAAAGACCCTGAATATTTGATGGTTTCATGCATCTGATGCCCCTACTTTGGCAGGTATGGATTCTGCTGGCCTGTGCTTTTACTTTTCTGTTGGTGCAACTTCTTGTTTTTGAGTTGCTTTCTCTAGCTCAAAATGTGTCTATCCTGTGACTTTCATTGGTTGCTTCAACACAGAAGTCACCTCTTCATTGGCCTTTCTTGGCCACTTCATCTAAAAGTAACACCAATCACTACATCTCACTCACTACCAATCACTACCCCATCACTCACTGTTACCCTTATTTTGTTTGTTTATTTAGTAGCGTGTTATATAGTACCCTGATTCTATACTTAGGGATTAAGTTTGACTCCCCATCAGAGGCAGACCTACCACAACTGAAAGCTGACTTTTCTGCTTACTAAGCAAGGAACAGCTGCTAAGTTACAGTCTCGTAGTAAAGCAGGGGTAGGTGTACCTCATAATTAGGACATTGGAAAGCAGAGCTTGAAGTACCTTTGTGGGAGATTGAAGATTTCAGTTCCAATTACAGCAGCTTTTCACTTTCTGGTCAGTAGCAGGAATTGCTCACAACAAAGCATACGCAAATTCTATATTTTAACTATCTCCACTACAGGACCTTTAGTTTTGCAAATTGTTTGACATTGCTTCCTAAAACTGGTAAATTCATCATCGTATTAACAAATACAAGCTGTAAGGACTCTGAATGTACCTAACTGCTGAAGTTTCTTTGATTCTGTGATTATATATTTTCACATATATAATCATTCTCTTAAGTGATCTACAACATAAGACATTTTCTCCATGCAGATTCTGCCTGCATATGATATTTGTGAGAGTAAACCAGCTCTTTTCTCAAACTTTGAAGAGTTTTTTTTTTTCTTTAGTTGAATTGGATTGGTGCTCGTATGAAAATTTTGTGGCAATTAGGGTCAGTGTGTTAGCAAGAAAATGTCTTGAAATAACCAGAACAACTGGGCATAGCATAGCACAGAATTTTCCAGCATTGCAGTTTATTTATTTAGAGCTGAAGCCCAAAGTTGAATGCTCAGGGCCAGCAATCTCTGGGGGAGGGAGGAAATTCTGGTATGGTGCAGAGGAGGGCCCAGAGTTTGAAGTAAGAGAACAAACTCACTATTGATTCAAGGGTACAATGATTCCAGCCTTCTGGCTTTTCTTGGAGGAAACCTTTCAAGGTAAACAAATTGCCACTTACTGAGCATTACCCTTCATTAAACCTCAGGAGACCTGAGGCTCTGAAGACAAGATTACTAGTCTCCCCACGCCCCCCCCTGGATGGTCTCAGCAGAAAAAGGGTAAGCCCACCTTGCTGCCTGAGGTATATAACATCATTCTTGTTAGCAAAAAAGACTTAAATGAGCCACTTAGGATGCAAACAGGAGTAAATGCATGTAGAGGGAGGAGGATGGAAGAGGAAAGAAGGAGATAAAGCAGAAAACCAAGATTCTGCAAAGGGCATTTTTTGATTAGGTTATGAGTGTCTCCGGGTCAACAAATCCTTCCACAAAGAGCTGATATCTTACATGCCAAAGTTGATCTCACTGTACACCTGAAAGAAGGGAAGTTGCATTTGATAAGAACCTGTGATACAAGTGAAGATGGAAACTTACTGAAAAACCAAGGAGATGCCCTCAGTAAACTCACACTTGAAAATTTCTCAGACTATTCTGAGAAATAACTCGTGTTATTCTCATATCCGTCACAGACATCTCTATTTGACTTGAGGGCACCCTTCTTCCCCTTCCAGCTCTCTGTGCCATACCTGTTCCTCCTCTTATGTTTTCACCCTAACACATGTGCACATCCTCACCTGTCCCTCTCCACCTGGCTTCTTTAATACCCTTGATTCCATGGGTCTATCTCTCACCTAATTCAGATGTCCATCACCTCACCTCAGAATCACTATAGTAGTTGTAGGAGCTCTTATTTCCAGTTTTGCCTCTTTCTGACTCACTCTCTTCATAGCAGGTTAGTGCTACTTTCTGAAATGCAGATCTGATTGTCACCTTTGTCATAGACCTTTAAGACTCCCCTTGACTATGGAGTTGAAACCCATACTCTCTAGTATCAAATAGGAGCCCTTCGAGGCTTCCAGCCCCTTCCACTCCCATTGTGCTGCCTACTCCTAACCCATGCTTTGGTCATCCTGAATTATGGGCAGTTCCCTATACCCACTGGAGCAATGTCCAGCTTTGGGCCATGGCACATGCTGCTTACAGTCAAATTTTGAGGTACCCAAATCATCTTAGCCTTGCAACTGGTACTGGTCCCTCCAGAGGCAATCAAGCCCTTCCTTTGGAAGACTTCCCTAGCCCCAATACTGTCCCCTTACACTTGTAACTAACAAGTAGCTTTTCTGCCTCCCACTCTACCTGGTGATCTTCCAGAGCAGAGACAAGTCTACCATTGTAGCTCTAGGACCAGGCACTATGCCTGGCACATGCCACTCACTGAGTGAAAAACAGAGCCTTAATAGAACTTGACTACTTTGAAAGCATCTCCCCTTGAGAAGGGTGGATTTTTATTCTCCCACCAAGAGTAAGGGGCAGAGAAAGATTGGAAAGCAGGCATGCGAAAGGTGGCCGTGATGGTTAATTTTTGGTGTTAACTTGACTGGATTAAGGGATAACCTCAGGTGTATGTTAGGGTGTTTCTGGAGAAGATTAGAATGTGAGTCAGTGAACTGAGTAGGGGAGACCCATCCTGAATGTGGGTACACCATTCAATAGGCTGGGGGCCTGGATAGAATGAAAAAGTACAAGAAGCAGGAAGCTTGTTATCTTGCTGATGTTCTTCCTTCCTAAGTGGGTGTGTTTTTTCTGCTCTTGGACATCACACTCTGGGTTTTTTAGCCTTAAATGTGGATTTGCATCAGCTCCAGAGAGATTTGGGCCTTTGAGCTTGAACTGAAGTTGCATATTGGTTTTTTGTTCTGAGGCTTTTGGCTTCTAAGACTGAACAACTATTGGATTCCCTGGTTCTCCAAACTGCAGTAGCCGTTATGGGATTTTTGAGCCTTTGCAACTATGTAAACCAACCTAATAAATCCCCTCTTTGAATAAAATGTGTGTATATGTGTTTGTGTGTGAAAGAGAGGGGGGTAATATTCTAATGGTTCTGTTTCTCTGGAGATCCCTAACTACTAATACAGTGACCTTAGGGTTCAGAGTGAATGGAAGTATGGATGTTCGGTGTCCACTGTCTGCCCCATGGGAAGACAGGTGGGTATTTGGGTTGCAAAACACTCTGAAAATAGCAAAACATCATGTCCATATAAAGGATTATGAGTAATAGTAAAAGTCAAAAAGGGCATTTTGTGGAGGAAAAGTTATAGCAGTGAAAATAAATTAGCTACACTAACTTAACAGGAAATGATTATCCCATGAAAAGAGGCTGACACACTCTAGGCTGAGCTGGTGACCTAGCACTGTATAAAAAGCCCAGGAAAGGGTGAGGTGTGGAGGACTCTGACCAGAGGTATTGAGAGAGCCCTGTGGAAGTTCTTTATCAGAAGAACATCCATAGATTTAGACAGTTGACTTCAAAGCAGCATGGAGGAAAGTAGGAGTTATTTATTCTTCCTTTGTGAAGTTCTTCCAAAAATAGCCCCCATCTAAGCTCTCAGGCACTACAGGAAAATAAAGTGTTCACCTTGTGCTGGATGTGCTTGATGGTGACAGTATCATCTACATGGCATGTCCTCTTCTCTCTCCTTTTCTCTCTTACACACACACACACGAAGTCAGATTTAGAATGCTGTACTACAAGTTCTGCTTTGAGTCTCCACTGTTAGGTTTCTTATGACACCATGAGTATTGTTTGAATTGAACCACGTTTCAGTAAGAGCCTCTGAAGGTTTGCATGAGTCCCCTGTATGTGCACACCTGCCTGCAAATGTGTACGGATGGTTCTGTGGTTAAGTGGAAAGATGGCAATCCTGGACGAGTCAACTCTGAACCCAAGTTCCTACATGATCTTGGGCAAATCCCTTCACTTTGAGCATTAGTTTGCTAGGGCTGCTGTAAATGAATATAGACTGGTCACTTCCACAACAAGAATCTATTCTCTCACAAGTTCTGGAGGCTAGAAATTCAAGATCAAGGTGTCAGCAGGGTTGGTGTGCTTCTGAGGCCTTTTGCTTTGGCTCACAGATATCCACTTTTCCCTGAGTCTCTCCTCTGTGCATACATGTCCCTGGTGTTTCTCTGTGTTTCCTAATTTCTTCTCATTAGGACACCAGTCATATTAGATTATGACTCACCTTAGTGACCTCATTTTAATTTAATTATCTCTATAAGACCCTATCTCCAAATACAGTCAAATTTTGAGGTACTAGGAGTTAGGGCTTCAACATAGAAATTTGGAGAGGACACAATTCAGACCATAACACTTTTCTTAACTTCATTTTTGCTCTTTGATGTCCGAAGGAGTTCAGCCAGTGATTTCTGAAGTCCTTTTTAAATCCACAACTGCTGACTGAGAGTGTGGGCTTTTCCTTCTCCTGAAGTCTCATGAAATCATAAATAATTAGACGGCAGGGGCCACATTGTTTTCTTCCTTCATATATTTCTCCATATGAAGATAACTTATTTCCTACTTCATCTACTATCAGCCGCTGATGTTGCCTTTCTCAAGGTTATCTGAGCGGTTCTCCCTGACAGCTTGGACATCAGGATGGCAGTTGATGAACAGAAGGAAGGTGGGGACTAATGAGATGATTGAACCAGCCATAATGTGGCCACTGTGTGCAGCGGCTCCTGCAGGTCACAGCATTTGTACTTAAAGATCCCTCCTGAAGATGCAATAAAACCACTACTTGATGGGAGGCAGAGGCAGATCCCTGGTGTTGAGTATGTGGATCACGAAATGTACCCCCACCCCATGGGCCCTAAATGGCTCCCATTTCTGCTAACAGTCCCACCTTAGGTTAAATCAATGAGTGTTACCCCACTTCCAATATGGAGGATTGTGGACCCATCAGGAAAATCCAGCACACAGAAAAATGACCTTGTGTCGGTGGGTGAAAGAAATTCTTGGTTGAAATCATCCTTCGGGAGAGTTTTTTTTTCTCTCAGATCCAAATCAAGTAAGCATTCACATAGTTATTATTTGAAGTTCATATGTGTACAATACTTGGTCACTTGAGTTGTTCACAACCGCCATATTAAAACAGTCACACTTTGAGATATCTTCTGATATCTTCAGCTCCTAGTCCGCCAAAATATTCCAATTTAACAGAAAAGAGGAAAAAACAGAAAGCAACTACTTTTAAATTTGGGTTGTTCCTAAGAAATTATAGAAATTCTATGCAATTCCCATCCTATTTTGGTCCATTACTAAAATTTCTTTTTTTCTCTCTTTCTTTTTTTAATATCAAATAAGGGCTTTCCACCCGAGCTAAAAACTAAAAGCAACAACATCAACAACAACAACAACAAAACACATTTAATTTCAACTCATCTGTTTTTTATCAGAAATGCACACCCTCAGTTTTCAAGAACTCTGGCAAGAGTATGAGGGTTTCTTTCTTAAAAGCTAAATCTAGAATATAAGGAAGAAATGAGAACTCAGCACCTGTTGCTTTGGGGAGGAATCGTGTACTGATGTCATAAACTGCACATAGCAAAGCCATTTGCTGCAGAAGTCGTAAGGAACTATAATGTGTTAACTGGGTTCTCAGCATACCTAGAATCCTTAGAAACATGTTTGACTCATTGAAGTCTCTAGCTTTCAACATACATCATCACTCCAATGCCAAGATTTACTGTCTTCATTGAGAACTTCTCATTTTTTGAGTCCTTCAGTTAAAATATTTTCACATCACAGAAGTCTGTCAAATTTGATTTGAATCTGAGCGTCAGAAAGGGGGTTTACTGTAGAGGAATGGACAATAAGTTCACATCCTTACAGGAGATACAGTGAGGAGTTTCCCACTCTGTGTCTAATGAAGGCCCTTATTAGAGGCACCACATGACACCTGTGTTGTAAGAAGGATCTTGGCACAGGAGAGAATTAGGTGTCAAATTACCAATATAATTCCTTACCAGTAAAGGTTAAGAGCCCCGACTTTATCACTATGGTTTATTATTTATTGAAAAATAGAAGGTAGTAAGATAAACAGTATTTAGTGCAAGGTCAAAAAATAATAAATAACTCTAGTCAAAGAAAAAAAATATTTTGCTTGTAGTGCTATTATTTTTTAAAAATAATTTGGAGGAAAACTTTTCAGAAGTTGAAAATAGGCAGCAATGTATCATAATCTCTGATATAAAATAAACAAATGAAGTGAGCCCTATAATGTTTTGAGCTTTTACCTGGAGGTACTTTTAGAACTGATCCCAGAAAGCAACCCAAAAGAGCATGGATGTATCATTAAATTGAGAAGACAGAGATCAAAGTTTAGGGAGGTCAACATAGCTAAAATGTGTAGGGTAAGATAGAGGAGGAAGCTACATAGAAATCTAAAGATCTGTGTAGATGTCCCCTTGAGTCTTCAGCTGAATATTAAGCTGTTTATGTAAACTGTGAAACTCTATAGAGCCAGAAAATGACGAATTTCAAGGAAATTTTAAGCTAAATAATTCATAGGTCTTATGTGTAGCAGGGAGACATTTAAGCACTGGCCAATCTCAGTCCAGAGACCTTGTTAAACACCTGTGAAATCTAATAAAAAATTCAACAATTGTAATATCTGGTAGTAGGGCTAACCTAGATCCATTCTGACAAAGCCTAAAAAAAGCCTCTTAACTGACTGTCAAGTCAAAATTCAAAACTATTTGAAGGAAGATAAAATCCAGACATTTAACAATAAAACATACATAATACCTAGTATCCAACGAAAATAACTAGACACATGAAGAGGAATGAAAATGTGAACCATAATGAGGTAAATCAGTCAGTTTAAATTGACCCAGAAATAATAGATCTAGGTGATGGAATTCCCACTCAAGTACTTTTAGACAAGTTACTATAAATACATTTAAGGATTTAAAAGAAAATACATAGCCAAAAATGCAGTGGTGCAGGCCTGTAATCCCAGCAACAGGGAGGCCAAGGCAGGAGGATCACAAGTTCAAAGCCAGCCTCAGCATCTTAATAAGACCCTGACTCAAAATAAAAAATCAACAGGGTTGGGGCTATATCTCAGTGGTAAAGCATTTCTAGCTTCAATCCCCAGTAACAAAAAACAAACAAAAAGAATTTTCCTCCAAAAAAATTTTTTTTAAATATTTATTTTTTTATAGTTGTATTTGGACACAATACTTTTACTTTATTTATTTATATGTGGTGCTGAGGATTGAACCCAGGACCCTGCATGTGCAAGGCGAGCACTCTACCACTGAGCCATAACCCCAGCTCCCCTCCAAAAAATTTTTAAAATATATAATAAAGGGCTGGGGATGTGGCTCAAGTGGTAACGCGCTCGCCTAGCATGCGTGAGGTACTGGGTTCGATTCTCAGTACCACGTAAAAATAAAATAAAGATATTGTGTCCACCTAAAAAACTAAAAATAAATATTTAAAAAATATATATATATAATAAAAATAATGGTTACATTAATATCAGAAAAATATGCTCAGGACAAGAAATATTCTAGAGATAGGCCAGGACATTTCATAATGACAAAAAGATGAATTCATTAAGAAGACAAAAACTTCCAAAATGTACGCATCTGATAACAAACTTCAGAATATATGAAAATATGAAGTATATGAAAACCATCCATTTCAGAATATATGAAAACCATCAGGCTGGAAACAACATTTATGTTGTTTTAAATTAAAAAGGAAGGGAGTCAAGTAGGTAGACTGGAGAAGCCTACTGTCTAGCAGCTGCTCCCCAAGACTAAATTAAATTAAAAAGGAAAATACTACACAGACATTTTCCAAGTCATTTCAGCTAGATTTTTTGGGTAAGTATACTAAACTAGGGCATTAATCTGACAGGAAAGCAGTTTAACAGATTTGATTCTGGCCTCAAGAAGTTCACAATAAGCTTAAAATACAGATTTAAGAGATCAAAAGATAGGTCTTATGTTTTTTCCTTAAACTCTGCCTCTCAGTTTTTGAACCAAATAAATTATTAAGGTATTGTTGGCTGTTTTCCAACTTGAGGTATTGTGGGAAGCCATCCTGACACGTGACTGGGCGGCTCCCGTTAAGGGTCTGAGGCGTTCTGGTTGTGTCGGAACTTTCCCGGCCCTTTCCTGATGAGAGAACCCGTCCGTGTGGGGGTGTGACTGACCACTGACCCTGGGGGCCCAATCACTGACCCTGACCTTGGAGTGCAGTCCCCCCTCAACCTTCATTGGATGGAATTATCCCCTGAATTTCTTGTTCCCCAATAAAAGGCTACTCCCTGGCGTGTTCACTCTCTCTCTCTCCTGCTAGCCCTGAGTAATCCTTGCTGCCCTGCTGAGCGGTTAGAGGTTGGAGCCAGAGAGGGGAGCCCTCTCGGACCTGGCAATAGAAATAAGGTAACTGAGTCTGTGTGTTTTATTTCGATCTCTTCTAGCTAACTTTATGCCAAGAACCTCATTAATGAAACCATTGCGCAGGCCGCATGGTGGAAGGTATCACTGCTTGACCTCACAAGTGTCACGGAGCTTCTTAGCCATCCCTGCTAGGCCCACATGGCTCCATGACCCTTACTGTGATTCAGGTGGAACCGTAACATTGCAAATGTAGTCGAGGATCACTGTTAACATTCTACAAAACTAGAGCTCTTCTTCAGGGTCTCAGTCAGTTTTGTGATGAGCTGTTGCATGTCCCGTGTCCTGCTTTCTACCCGTTCTCCAAACAAGCAGTGAGCTGTCAATGCATTTGCATTGGGAGAATACGTTCTTAAAAAAAAATTAGGGTTCAGCATGATTCACACTTGTTATTGCTTATTAAACCCATTTAGGGATTAAAAATTGTTATTAGTTAGAAAAAATCATTCTAAAATATCCACTTTACTTAATCTTTTAAAATTTGGTCATATTTCCTAAGGAAACCGCCCTGGAGGTAGCATTAGGATTATAATGGATTATTCCTAAAAGAACTTTTTAAAAAACACATACTCTGCTAATAAGCAGGGCTCTTTGCTGCCCTTAATAAATGACTGAATTGATTTATGCCATTTCTTTCCTAGAAAGATTAATATAACTTTCCCACATTCTATACACTTTAGCTGATTCCAAGAAAGGAAAAACAACTCCTCCAAAGGTAGATCTTTTGTAGTCTTGCCTGATGAGGAGAGCTTCTTTATATAGCTTTGCCAGGTTTTCTCTTTGCTCTTATCTTTGTATATAGTGAAATGTTGGAATTAAATAAATTGGGATAGAATCCCAATTTTGCCACCTCCAACCTGTGTGATGTTAGGCAGTTTTGAAATCTCATGGAGCCTTATTTCCTTTACCTATGATCTGCCTCACTTACAGGTGTGTGTGTATAATGTAAATATTAATTCTCTCCTGAATGATCTCGGATAACTCTGTTGTAGGCCTTACTATTTATTTTCATCACATGACCATGTCTGACTCTTGGGGTCTGGAAAGTTGGTCAGTGTTCTTACTGTTAGAAATATACTTGTCTGCCTCTGGGAAAGGCTGTCTATTCACCTGTGTCCTTAGTCCTGGCACATTGTCTGGCATGAAGTAGAAGCTCAGTGTTTGAATCAGTCTTCTGTTTTTGTGACAAAATACCTGAGAAAATCAACCTAAAGGAGGAAAAAAATTATTTTGTCTCACCACTTCAGATATTACCGTTCACGGCTGGCTCCACTTTCTGGGCCTGTGGGTAAGGTAGAACATTGTAGCAAGAGGAAAGCTGTCAGCTAATGGCAGTCTGGAAGCAGAAAGGGGTCAAGGGGCTAGGAACAAAATAAATCTTTCAGGGGCATGCATCCAGTGGCATAACTTCGTCCTTCTAGGTCCCTTCCTAAGGTTTCCATCACCTCCCAAGAGCGCCACCAGCTGGGGACCAAGCCTTCAACTTGTAAGCCTTTGTGAGACATTTCAGATAACAAACTAAGACCCTCAGTGTATGGTTGTTGAATGAAATCCTCATTCTCTATCGGAAACACACAAAAAAAGAGGAAGAGGAAGAGGCCAGGGTCTCACTGTCCCTTTCAAGGGCCTACTCCAGAAGACCTAAAAACCTTCCAGGAAGTCCCACCTATTAAAGGTTCCATTGCCTCCAATAGTGCCACCTTGAGGATCAACCCTTTACCACATGGACATCTGGGAGATACTTAAGGTCCAAACTACAGCAGAAACTGAGGCCACAGCGCTTCTGTGGGATGCAGGGTGAAGAGCTTTAACATCAGGCACCTACCTGGGTCCCAGCTCCTCCATTTACTAGGTGGGTAACCTTGAGCCATCAAGTAAATGGCTCATAGTGATACAGAGCATTTTTGTCCCTCTCCTGTCCCCGTTCCTACCCAGATCACTCTCTTAGATATAAAAGTGATCATTCTGGGGCTGGGGATGCAGCTCAGTAGTAGAGAGCTTGTCTAACATACTCCAGGTCCTAGGTTTTGATTCCCAGTGCTGCTAAAAAAAAAAAAAAATAGTTATCTTTCTGACAGTTGATGTCACCTGGTCCAACTCTATTCTTTCACCTGTCATTCTATTTTAAACTCTTTGTCTATTTTTCTCCTATGCAAGTGTAAATTTTTTTGCTTCATTGTTGTCTTTGCTTTCATGTGGAAATTGAGCTTGGTGCCTGCATTACCAGTTTCTGTGGAGGTCCAGGCTGCATCAACTTCACCTCAACAAACAAATCGGGATGTCCCCTACCTTTCTTTCCTTTTTCATTCCTTAAGAGAAAACAGGAATTAAAAAGACCTCTTGAGAAGATTCCTGTCTCTCAAATTGCTGGCATACAGCCAGGCACAGTGGCGCACGCCTGTAATCCCAGTGGCTCGGGAGGCTGACATAGGATTGCAAGTTCAAAGCCAGCCTCAGCAATGGCGAGGTGCTAAGCAACTCAGTAAGACCCTGTCTCTAAATAAAATACAAAATAGGGTTGGGGATGTGGCTCAGTGGCTGAGTGCCCCTGAGTTCAATCCCTGGTACCAAAAAAAAAAAAAAGCTGGCATACAAGGTGGGACATTAGCTCAGAGAGGAATCAACAGTGGCTCTTTGAAATACCAGTGTCTGGGTCCTCTGAATATATCCTTCATTTGGGACAAACAGGCTATCACTTGTCCCAAATCAAAGTGGTCATGAATGTTTGGAGGGTGAGTGTGTAACAGTTGTGAATTTTAAAATAGATCCAATTCCTTCCTTCCCCTTCTAGTATTTCATGGCAGAGAGAGAGAGAGAGAAAAGCATATATAATGGGATCATGAACTGGGTCGTTGTTTATTTTTTACAGTGCTGGGGATCAAATCAAGATCTTCTTCCATGAGCCACATCCCCAGCCCCCTTGTTTTCCCTTTCTTTTGAGATGGGGTCTCACTGTGTTGCTTAGGCTAAAGAGATCCTCTCGTCCCCACTGTGCCCAGCTTGGTCTGTCCTTCTTAACAAGACTCATTGATGTCCCTGCAGTCACAGCCACCCATGGTTCTTCCCTCCTTCTCTCCTTCCCTCCTTATTCCCCCTCCTCCCCTTTTATCTCCCTTCCTTCTTTCTCTTTTTTCCTTCTGTCTGTCTGCTCTTGACTAAAACAGACAAATGAATAAGAGGTAAATAGGAAGAATAACGAAACCTAAATTTGGCCCTTGGACTGTGTTAAAAGGCTGGAACTTGGCAAAATGAGAAAGTAGCAGACACTCACTGGCCCCCCTTCCCTAACCAAGGTCCTTTCCTTCACGTAAAAGCCTGCTTCAGCCTTTTGGCTCTTCGAGCTGCACCATGATGGTCGGTTATCATAAACACACCTACAAAAAGCCGCAAGAAGGGAGCCAAAAAGAAAGTGGTCATTGCATTTTCTTTTGTTAGTGTGTTACAGTTACACATAGTATTGGGGTTCATTTTGACATAGTCATACAAACATGGACTGCAACTTACTCCAGTTAAGTCCCCAGTACCTCCCCTTCCCCTCCCTCCATGCTCTCCCCTATTTCCTTTCCTCCACTCTACTGGCCTTCCTTTTGTTATAGTTTTTTAAATTAGTGCTTTATAGATATATATAAAGGTAAAATTCACTGTGGTTGATCCGTTTTCTAACAAAGATTGATATGATGTGAAAGCACCCACTATATTCAATATGAGAAATATTGGGAAAACATTAGTCATGAGGTCTCAAAGAACCAAAATTGCATCTGAGGGTCTCAAGGGTCATGTGTTTGAAGTACATCTTGCTGGGCTAGGGATATAGCTCAGTGGTAAAGAGCTTACCTGACATGCATAAGGTCCTGGGTTCAAAATTGTTAAAAAGTAAATAAATAAAAATTGAGTCTTGCTGATCTGCAGAATGATGAAGTTGCATTTAGAAAACTCAAGCTAATTATTGAGGACACTGAAGACATTCAGAGGAGAAAAAAAAAAAACTGCTCTAACTTCCATGTCATGGATCTTATCTGTGACAAAATGTGTTCCTTGGTCAAAAAAAGGCAGCTCATGATTGAAGCTCATGTTGATGTCAAGACTACTTGTTGGGCTGGGGATGTGGCTCAAGTGGTAGCACGCTCGCCTGGCATGCGTGCGGCCCGGGTTCGATCCTCAGCACCACATACAAACAAAGATGTTGTGTCCGCCAATAACTAAAAAATAAATATTAAAAAATTCTCTCTCTCTCTCTCTCTCTCTCTCTCTCTCTCCTCTCTAAAAAAAAAAAGACTACTTGTTGCATCTGTTCTGTGTTGATTTTATTAAAAATTACAATAATCAGATATAGAAGACCTCTTATACTTAGCACCATCAGGTCCACCAAGTCCAAAAGAAGATAATGGAAATCATGACCTGGGAGGAGCAGACAAATTGATTTGCAAGAAGTCGTCAATAGCCAGACACACCTGTAATCCCAGCGACTCAGGAGACTGAGGCAGGAAGACCACAGTTTCAGAACAGCCTCAGTAACTTAGTGAGGCCCAAAGCAACTTAGGGAGACCCTGCCTCAAAATAAAAAATAAAAAGGAGCTACGGGTTTAGCTCAGTAGTTAAGCACCCCTAGGTTCACTTCCCAGTATTAAAAAAAAAAGAAAAGCTGTCAGTAAATTGATTTCAGACAGCATTGGGAAAGACACAGAAAAGGTTTGCCAGATTATTCATTCTGTCTTTGTTAGAAATGTAAAAATGCTGAAGAAGCCCAAGTTTGAATTGGGGAAACTCATGGCGCTTCATTGGTGAAGGGAGTAGTTTTGGAAAAGCTACTGGGGATGAGACAGGACATGAAATATGATGAATATGAACCACCAGTCCAAGAATCTGCTTAAAATTCAGATTAATACCGACAAATAAAAATCCTATTTGTTAAAAAAAATCCTGCTTTTAAGGAATGGTTTTTCATAGTGAAGATGACTGATAAAAACCAGTGAGTTGCTTTTCCCATAAACATTTTCACTTTGGTCCGTTTTAAAAGTGAAAGAATCTCAATCAGCTAACATTTAAGACTAGACATGAGATGTTTTGAAGCAGCTGGTTCTACCCAGGGCCCCTGAAGTTGCCTCTGAGTTATCCAGGGAGGGAATAATTGATATAATGGTCTATTTTTTCATCTGTTTTTATTACTTGGAAAAACACAAACATAAATGTGTATACCTTCAAATGTTTTAAAAACAAAGCCTATATACTAGTCCCAAATAGAGAGGGCATCATCTCCACACACACAGCACGGGAACAGGTGGAACCTGTGATTGCAAAGCACATTGGCTGTGGCTTGCAGAGCACCATGCGAGGGTAGCCAACACAGAGTGACGGCTGGAGCTTCCGTGGGACATGGGGAGGTGTGCTCTTGGGGAAATGTAAACTGTTCTCTAAGACAAACCATGCAATACATTTTGTTTCTAGGTAACTAAGATTTGGACAAAACCTCTGGCCTTCTATACCTCTGGACTTTGGAAACTGTTAGGGTCACAGAGAGGTAGCGGCAAATGGTTGACTGCAGTTCTAATTCCAAGGGAAGTTGAATCAGAAAGGGTTAAAAATTCGAGAAATGGCATCGAGTGTGTTGTGACTGCTTCCCATAAATTGAGTGAAGAGAAAGAACTACTCTAATTGGTTGGCCATACCCAAAAGGCCACCACTCTATGTAAAAAAATAGATAATGAACCAGGGAGAGACTGGAAAAGGTGAACTTAATTATAGCTTCCATTAACGGAATGTTTCCCCTGTGCCAGGCAGTTTACGTCTCTTTATTGTCTTAACAACCCTGAGAACCAAGTGCTGTTATTATTTCCATTTTACAACCAAGTAAGACCCAAGTGAATTGATGGGACTAAGGCTCAAGTCCACACCTTCTATTGTATTTTCTCTACTCTTGGTGAATTCGAACTGTCTCCCAGGGGAGAAGTAGTGAGTACAAAGGGTCATCGGACAGGGATGAGATCTAAGCCCGACAGGGGGTATCGTGGGGCCAGGGTGGCAGGGGAAAGAGGCTGGCAGGGGAAGATGCTAAACTGGTGGTACATGTCATAGTGAGCATAGCACACCCAACCGCCTCAGGCACAGGAGAACAAAATCACTAGAAGCCATCCAGAAAGAAGATCAGGTACCCGGATTAGAAGAAACCGCCCTGGCAGATCTCAGGGGCAAGAAGTTTAATTCTGCTAGAGGGTGGAGTGCAGGGTAGGAGACTGGAAGGTGAAGCAGGAAAGGCAAGGTGGGTCCAAGTCTCCCTGAGGTAATGGGTGGCTGCTGATGAACTTTAAGCAGTGCATTTTAATAAAGTATTCCACGCAGATGGAGTACCAGTTTTTCATTTAGGTGACATGGTGTCACATATCTAGAGAGAGAACATGGGAAAGTGCCATTGGTTTGGACTTGTACATTTGAGGTGTAAGCTCTCCAAGCAATGTCCAGACTGGAGCTGTCATTCTACCTTCCCACACAATGCTTTCCTGAAAATTCTAATTATATTAAATATACTAGAGGCCAAAATCATCTTATGATTCTGGAGAGCTTTAAAAAAGAAGAAATCTTTAAAAATACTTTGTGTCTAAGATGCAACTTTATTTTTTTTTCCTTCAAGACAGAACACTGAGTTATCTAGTTTAGTCTAATTCTTTGTTAAGGCCAAAGTTGGGCTCCTTTGGGTCTGTCTGCTCAGTGCCCACTGTCAATTGCTCAGCTCTAGGATGTTGATGCTGACGGGACCACTTTTGTTTTCCAGTTTTCCTCTAACTTTTCCAAAATAATAAGGGCAAAACATTAAATTAGGGAGGACTTTGGTGACTGTGTCTCAGCTTGACTTCAGATCCTAGCAAAATGGCTACTTCTTTCAGGAGATCTTCCCTAAATCACTTATGAGTTGACTAGTTTTTCTTGGGTTCCCATAAAGCAACACTCCATACTTTCCCTAAACTTCAGCCACCCCATGCTCATTTATTGCATTTTAAAAGAATCTGGCCAGCCCAATGTTGCATGCCTGTAATCCCAGTAGCTTAGGAGGCCAAGGCAGGAGGATTGTGAGTTCAAAGTCAGCCTCTGCACTTTAGCGAGGCCCTAAGCAACTCAGTGAGACCCTGTCTGTAAATATAATACAAAATAGGGCTGGGGATGTGGCTCAGTGTTTAAGTGCCCCTGGGTTTAAAATATGTCTTTCTTTTGAAGGTAAAAAAATCTAACTTTTTCTTGGTTGAGTTTCCAAGACATGGTGGTGTTCCTAGCTGGGCCTTAAGACATTAATACAACGAATCTTCATGACTCCTTAAAGTAAGCACCATCTTTTTATCTCAAAGACACGAAAATTTCAGATTGGTTAATATTTGCTCAAACACTAGTAAGCAATTAGAACAAGAACTAAATCCCATCGCTGTAACCTTGAAGTCTGTGCTGTTTTCAGCCCTATTACCTCTTTGATTACCAGTTATTGCTTTGATGACTAATTTTTAATTGATTTTATTCTAGTTTTAAATATTCTATCAGTAAAAGAATAGGCCTATTTGTGGCAAGTGTGGAAAATGCTGCTGGACACTAATGCAGTTCATATGAGAAAACTGTTAACAGCTGAGAATACTTCCACTAAGTCCTTGTCTGCAGTGGGCTCCTCCACTACTTCTACCTGTGAGCAGGATTCTCAGTGGTGTTCCTGAGAGGCTACAGGAAGGTATTTTGGTCCATATGCGCACACTCATTTTATAACTCTTACAACATTGCTACCTGGCCATGGGTCCAAGTGAGTTAGAAAAGAGGGAAGGAATTGGTCAGGAGGGGCTTGTGGCTTGTGATAACTGTGTGGCTGCCTCCTTTACCTGATTTAGTGTTTCCTTAAATGTGCCCCTTTAGGGAGGCTGTCAATGGCCACCCCATGAAATTCAGGTGTTCACTTCTCTCCTTCTGTGCTCTATTCTACTCCTTAGTATTTATCACCATCTAATTAATTCATTTTGCTGAAGATATTTATCTCCTTTATTGTTAAAGCTTCCCACTACAATACATTACAAGGGGATTTTTATCTGTCTCTTTCTCTACCATTTCCCTAGTGCCAAGAACAGTGCCTGGGAAATAGTAGATGCTTAGTAAATATTTATTAAATGAACTATGTTCCTTGTACTACTACTAATATTTTGGAAGGCATTGACAAGTCAAAGGACATTGATAGATACAGTGACAAGGAAGGGGATCATTTTTGTCTGCCTGAAGGGTGGGAAAATATGTTGGATTTGATTTCAGTTGACAATACAGGAATGTGTTCTGACACATTGCCCAGGACCATAAGCAAAAAGCAAGCTAATGTGGAGTCTTTTGCTTTCTTCACAAAGAAAATCCAAAATTTTGAGAGATTGCTAAATACCTGTGCTCCCCTTCTACCTACAAGATCTGCCTTGCTTGTCTGCTCAGTTTCTGAAGACTGACTTGAAAGATTTTTATTGGAAAGTGAAAATAATATGACTTCAAACACTTAAAGGGCTAACACTATGCTATTCAGATATTTGTATTTATTTAACATGCTGGACAGGTAAAAAATTTTTTTCTACATTTTTAATACGGTTTGTGTCAAAAATTCTTGGGATAGGATAGGGGACACCAAATATCATTTAAGCTCTCTACTGAGGCTGGGTGGTCTTGGCCACATTTTAATTTCATCTGTAATTAGAAAGGTAGACTAAATAGATTTTAAAGTAACTTTCATTTCCAAAGATGCATAGCTCAACAGTTCTTTGGAAAATGGAATTTTGGGGTCCTATGCATTCCCTACGGAGCCCATTTGCCTTGTGAGTAATGGAGTTCTGTGGACTGAAGAGCAGCCTCGGAAGTGATTGGCTTGGCAGGTTTGCATCTCAAAGCCAAATGTTTAATTAATTACTGTTCTTAAAGATTGTAAGCAGGGGCTTCTTTGGTAAGCATGCCTTCCTGTGGCTTGGAGAGGGTTCATCATTGTGTTATGATTGAGAGGATGAATTTGTATTCCTTCAATGTTTCTTAAAATTTTTAACCAAGTTCCAGGTTTGGTAGTGCACAACTGTAATCCTAGTAGCTCAGGAGGCTGAGGCCAGAGGATCGAAGGTTTGATGGCAGCCTCAACAACTTAGAAAGGCTCTAAGCAATTTAGCAAAACCCTATCAAGAAATAAAAAAGGTCTGGAGATGTGGCTTAGTGATTGAGTATACTTGGGTTCAATCCCTGACACCAAAAGGCAAAAAAAAGAGAGAGAGAGAGAGAGAGAGAGAGAGAGAGAGAGAGAGATTTTACCTAAGCTTATTTTAAGTGAGAACAATGCTTGAACATTCTTTACCTCCTTTGGAAGAGAAGCCACACCCTTCTGCTTATAAAAACCAGCCCAAGTGCCATAAAAACAAGATGGCCGATGCCATCTTGGTGGGCAGAAGACATTGGGAAGCTGTAATGCTGAACTGAACTGATGTTGAAAATGCAGTCCAGCAATGATGGTGAGACCTTAGGAGCTGAAAAAGACTCAACTGAGGGCACTTTCTTTCTTGTCCCAGTTGCTAATTTTTCTCTATAAGTCTAGTGTGTGGGGGTTGGGACAGGGGAACTGCACAGAGGCAGTCCCTAGATCACCCATGTCTGTGGTCAACTAGACTCTCAGGAAAGGAATCAGTTATAATGTATTTTCTTAGTAGATTTACATATGCAGATGGAACTCAACTATATGCATGATTCATCTGTTGGTGCAATGGGTGAACATTTGTTTTCTATCCACAATACTGAAGAAGTCATTTAAATTTTAAGTACAAGAAAAGCATTCATTTTTGAAATGAGATAATTAAGCTATTTTTTAAACACACACACACACACACACACACACAGCAAAACAGGACATACCATCATTTACAAACCTTCCAGAAACTGAACTCTATTTCCCTTGGTGCCATTTGGCATTTTAAAGGTGGGGGAAATATTTTTCTCTTGCTAGCTTTCTGGACTGAATAATCCAGGTTGGAGCCCCTGTACTCCTCAACTTTCATTGGTACTTTATTCTTGGAAATAATCAGAATGATTATTGAAAAACATGATTGTCTGGTACTGTCTTATATGTTTTAGGTAATTTCTCATTTATAACTCACAATCATTCCAGGACTTTAGTACTGAAACTGGAAATTCCAAGATCACACAGTCACAAAGCTGGGATCTTAATCCAAGCCATCAGACTGCAGAGTTTGTACCCTTAGCCTCAGTAACCTATGCCACCCATAATTACTGTCTGAAAGACCAGATGTTTTGTAACACTTCTTTCTCAATGCAGACACCATTATGCAAGGTGAGACTTGGTCAAAGCATAAATAATAACAAATAGAAGTGGAAATATTTTGACTGAAGGAGGAGTGGGAATGGGTAGGGTCTGGAGCTTCCATCACTCACTTCACCTTTTATAACTCTTGAGTCTTCATAGCTCCGGCTCCTAAAGACACATCTCTTTTCCAAATTGCTCTTTCATTTGTCTGAGCTTCTCTCTAGTAGATTCCTATCATTAAATGCAGTCAGACCTCATTTTACACAGATTCCATATTTGCTAATTCACCTTCTTGCTGAAGTTCATTTGTAACCCCAAATCAATATTTGTGGTGCTGTCAAAGTCATTTTTGGACACATACAGTGCAGTGAAAAATTGGCATCACCCAATATACATATTTGCAGCTGAAGCTGAACAAATGAGGCTGTGCTTTCTTATTTCTCCTCTTACACTATAAATGAGTTTTTAGTAAATAAACCAAATAGTTTATTTAGTGCCATATATTTTTTTCATTTTTGTGCATTTTGTTGGTGATTTTGCTGTGTTAAACAGCTCCAAGTATAGTGCTGAAATGTTGTCTAGTGTTTCTAGGTGCAAGAAAACTGTGAATGGCCTTACAGAGGAAGCATATGAGTTTTATGAGTTTCATTCACGCATGAATTATAATGCTGATGGCCATGAGTTTAATGTTAATGAGTTATATGATATATTAAATAAGGTCGATGAACAAAAACACACACAGATATGTATTGACTGGTTGAAGAAAATGTTGTGACCAGGGGCTCATAGGAACAGAGGCTCATATGTTAAAGGCTTGGTTTCCAGCCTGTGGTGCTTTTGCAAGGTCGTAGAACCTTTAGGAGGTGGGGCCTGTAGAATAAAGTTATTGGGGGCATTCCCTTAAAGGGAATATTCCCCTCTCTTCCTGTTTCCCAGCCACCATGAAGTGAATAGGCCTCCATAGCCATGTCCTCCCATTGTGGTGAACTGTGCTACAACAGGAACAAGTTGCCATGTACATAAACCTCTGAAACTGTGAGGCAAAATAAATATTTTATCTTATTAAGTTTTATTGTTTCAGTATTTTCTTCACTTTAATGGAAAGCTGGATAACACAGAACCTAACATTGTATTTCCCCAAGGATTCACAATATTCACTAATTCAGAGCCTGTGACCACTTTAGAGAGCTTGATTACCACAAATAATGAGAATTGACCATTGAGATATTTATTTATTTATTTTGTGGTACTAACTAGGGATTGAACCCAGGGGTACTTTACCATTGAACTACATCCCCATCAGCCCTTTAATAAAAACATTTTTGGAGACAGGATCTTGTTTAGTTGCTGAGGAGGTCTCAAACTTGCAATCCTCTTGCCTTCGCCTCCTGAGTCACTGGGATTATACGTATGTGCCACTGTGCCCAGTCTAAGAGTTTCTTATAGAAAAAAAATGTGCTTATTTAAATTGACCCTAATTCTCAACCCTATAAATTAAGTAATATTAATAAAACCGAGGCCTAGATAACTTGTCAATGTCACTAAGGTAGAGAGAGGTAAAACCAAAGCCAAATAGTAGGAGATCCCTATTGTTTTCTTTCCTTTTGGATCACTGCTCCCACTTTGTGAACTCATCCTGATTTGTCATCTTGCATAATCCAGCCCTATCGGTCTCTCCCTGCTGCCCCCAGGTTTCTTTTACATTGGCTTCTGCACAGCACTCTCCCAGATCTCTCTACTCCCAACAGCTGCCCAGTGGAAACCTCCCTATTGATTCTGGGATAATTTTATAGGAGGTAGCCAGATGCTGGGTGCTCCAGCCACATTCTCCTCTACCTCTTTCCTGCTCCCATCTTGCTTCTGGTAGCCATTGGGGTCAAGATTTCTAAGTAAAGCAAAAATGTCTCCTGCCGAGAGAGAGAGAGAGAGAGAGAGAGAGAGAGAGAGAGAGAGAGAGAGAGAAAGAGAAATAAAAAGAAGAGGAAGAGAAGAAAGACAAGAAATGGGGAGAAAAGTGGACCTGGAGGAAGAACAGGAAAGCAACAGGATGGGGTGGGGACAGGCAGGGTTGGCTGCCCCAAAAGAGAAACTGGGGCAAACAGAAAGATAAGGATGGGAATCAGAGCAACAGGCTTTGAGATTGTCTAGAAGACCTATGTAATTCTGTATGTTTTAAAATGATTTTCATGTCTCTAATCTTGTTTTGCATATCATAACTATGAATATGTGAAAGGCACATTCTTTTTCTATTTTATTGATCAGAAAATTGAAGCATGAAACCCGCTAGTGTTCTGCTCCAGATCATGCATTTTTAATGTACTCCACATTTGGGATAGATTATTTTTATCATGCAGCAAAATTTAGCAATTTTTCAGTTTTTCAATCTTTAATCCGTGTCCAGAATAGTCTACAAGGCAAAATAAAATAAAATAAAGGTTCTCCTTTATTTAAAACTTGTACTACATGTCTGTTTCAATACTATTAACTACAATTGCCTTTAATTTTATCGATCACGTCAAACCATTTGACTAAAATATAGCAAGACCACTGATCATTTCAAGGGGGTCATGATGGGAATCAGTCATGTGGGTGAAGATAAAAGCAGTTTTGTTGTGCTCTGTTTCTGGGACTCTTTCTAGGGATATTACTAAAGTCAAGAATAGAAATGAAGAATAGGTAGGGATAAAAGACTAGCTTTCATGGAAAATTGAAATCATTCCTTTTAAAGTCTACAACTTCTACACTGAGGCTAGATCTCCAGCCTTGCAAGATGGGTTCATCTCTAGATATAAAGGCAGTTGCCTTGATAGGATCTTGATGGAGCTGTGATTGATGTCACCAAGTTCAGTTAGTGTTATCTTATTATAAACTTAATGATGTTTATTAAGCAGATTCAATGGGAGCAATCCTAGAATTTGATAAGGCCAGGAGATACAAAAGAAAGATGTACTCTATTGGAGGTTTTATAGGCCAGTTAGGGACTGGAAGACTACTGATGTAAGTTGTTGCCCTCGTCCCCACACACATATGCAAGGTGCTCCCAGTGTCAGCAATTGATTTGTGCCTCTCAAGAATGCTGATACTTCTTATTGCAAGATGAGAATATCTATGAGATATTTAGTGACTTCTTCGATGAGTAGGAGGCTGCCCTGGTATTCGCACCAAGCCCTTAGTCTCTCAGTGAAAAGCTCTTATCATTTACCTGCCCAGAAAGGAGTCAGAGAAGAACAGAGTCAGAGTCGACATCCACAATGGGGACACACAACTGAGGCGCAGATTTATGCAGGCATTGATGGTATAAGAATTCGGAATAAGGGCAAGATCTTTTTATGAGAGTGTGATGATGGGTGGGTTATGCTTCCTAGAAAAGACAAAATAAACATTTTAGGGCTTCTTTCACAAATGAAGTGGTTGTGAAAATATTTGCAAGGAGGAAATGGCTTTTTAATAGAGAAACTTGCTTGGCTAGAAAACAAAAGTTTTTTTGTTGGCTAAAAGTAGTGCTTCTATTATATCCTGAAGCGTCTGGCTGTCCTGGTAGAGACATCTGAGTACAGCCACAGGCCTGGAATATCCTAAGAGGGTAAGAATAGCCATAATAAGAAATGACTCCCTCCGTTCTGGTCCCTGCAGTTGTCAGGAATGCTGTGCCTGAGAGGCAAAGGCAAGCAAGTGGCTTAGGGCTGTCTCAACTTGGAAGCAGAGACTTGCTTCCTAGCCTGGGCTCAAATTTTTCCTTTCACAGCTACAACTCTCACCTTTGTAGCTAAAATACATTTATTTCTGCAAAAACTTTCCACCTCCTTGGTGAACACCAGCCTCCACATCTCCAATGGCCTTGAGTCCGTGGCCTTCTGGAAGCATGGAGAACTTGGACTTGTTGGGCTTCCTCATCATCACATTAAACTGCAATGTGACCATCGTGGGTGAGTATTGGGAAACCCTGCCTGTTCTGTTTTTGTTTTTAGGTTTGCATTGAATCTTCCTTAAAGGGTCAGTGTGTATCCTAATTTTCAGTTTGCCTGGCCCACTCCCCAAAGAAAGGCCACTGTTCAGACCAGAGGTAAGGGAGCTGTGGGTACCAGCTTTCCTCTAATTGTCCCATGGTTCCACCATCATGGAAGGAAGTGTTGGGTGAGGGCTTTGTTCTATCACAGGGTTTCTGCTTGTTGACAAGTGGGTGCTGCATCTGAAGGCTGAAGCATGTGGATGGGGGTGTTTTTGTGTAACCCTTCTTCATTGCTAGGAAAAGAAACAATTCAGTAAGAACTCATGAGAAAATAATGCCTGGATTATGCTTTCTTCTCTTTCATCTTTTTCAATTTTATCCTTGGAGCTTAATTTGTAAAGATTAGTAATTTCTCTTACACATTTTAAACCAAATTCCAGTTTTAGTTTAGTTACTTTTTTTTTTTCATTTTTGCAACACTGGAATTATACCCAGGTCTTTGCACATGGGAGGCAATCACTCTACCACTGAGTTATGCTCCCAGCCTCCTAGTTATTCTTTAAACAAAAGAAATAATAGAGAATTCTGCACTTGATGCAATTGAATTAAATTTTCCGAGAGGTGCGAGGATCATAGCAAAAAGGATTGAGAAAAGGACTAATATATGCCTGAGATGTCATTGATAATTTCCTTACTCATTAGTTTGTAAAATTTAAAGAAAATCAATCTGTTAAAAGTTAAGCAGATGACTTTATCACCTAATGATAATATTTTTTGAACTTAACTGCCTTCATATATAATAGAGTTTTGTTTTTCTGATATCAGGTGATGTTTTCTCTGTCTCTTCACAAAACACAATATTTACAAATTATCCTGGGTATGTTTTAAACGTGTTTCAAAATAGTTGATCCATATCATGGAAGTATACCTTTAAAGTTATTTTGGGTTCCTAGGTTAGTCTCATTCACCCACGCTAAATTAAAGAAAGATAAGCCTCGTTTTAATTTATAGTAACTGGAATGGGAGAAAGGAATTCTAAATTACTGAAAAACATGAGTATTAGTAAAGAAATTTAATTTCAAGGACCACAGAGCACATTAAATACAAGCCCTTTGATTGAATGGCAAACTTGTGAGCCATTATCGTAAATAAGGGGGATACTGAAATTAGCAGCTTGTATTTGCTCAACACAGTTACAGGAATATGCTAAAATCCTTTAAAAGCTTATTCTCCTAAAAAGAATAAGATCTTACTTACATCATTGATTTGCTTAGCCAAATTTTCTTTCTGGGCCGTTTAGTCCAAGAGCTATGCCCCCAAATTTGAGTCAGATTGTAACATTTTTAGTATATAATGATCTTTAAAAATCTGCTCATTCGGAAGCATCGTACAAATGAGTTCAAGTGCAAATAATTCGGGTACATTCCCAATGCTCCGTAATCATTTATCAAATGAACAAACTAGCTGATGCTGTTACTCTGACTAAATATATATCTATTGATTTATCAGTTCTCCATTCTCAGCCCCATGCAGTATTTAAAAACTATACTTTAGAGGAAATGGGTTTGTATTTTCATGAGACCATTCCTGCTTTCTCTTTTCCAGGAAAGATCTGGCTTATCTTCACGATACTGTTGAGGATGGTGGTGCTTATCTTGGCAGGGTACCCCATCTACCAGGACGAGCAGGAGAGATTTGTTTGTAATACTCTGCAGCCAGGATGTGCCAACGTTTGCTATGACATCTTCTCCCCTGTGTCCCATCTACGGTTCTGGCTGATCCAGAGTGTGTCTGTTCTTCTGCCTTATGTGGTTTTCAGTGTCTATGTCCTCCACCAAGGAACCCAGCTTGCAGCCCAAGGAGCCTGCTGGTCAAATGGAGTTGCCACAAGCCATAAGCCCTCTGACCTGACCACTGGAGAGAGGCACTGCCCACAGCCCTGCAGGGCAGGGTGTAGCCTGAGTGTGCCAGATTTCTCCTCTGGCTACATCATCCACCTCTTTTTTCGGACCCTGATGGAAGCAGCTTTTGGGGCCTTGCATTACCTCCTCTTTGGATTCTTGGTCCCTAAGAGATTCTCTTGTACACACTCTCCTTGCTCCAGCGTGGTAGACTGTTATGTTTCTCGGCCCACAGAGAAATCCATTATGATGCTTTTCATTTGGGCAGTCAGTGTGCTCTCCTTCCTCTTCAGTGTCATTGACCTGATCTGCAGTGTTCGGAAATGGATGGGCAGGAAGCGAAGCCCCAGAGATGGACACTCCTTCCCTGTCAGGAAGGAGTGTGGAGCCATGACTTCTCCTCCTAACCACACTGAGGGATGTGAGGCCTCTCAGAGACTGGGGGAGAGGCTGGGTGAGATGGATGAGGATGGCAGATGGGGGGAAACGGGGGTGCCCACTCTCCCTGGTGTGTGCACCAGAGGGCAGGATGTCAACAGCCCCAGCAGTAAATTGGAGCAGGTGGAGCCCCCCGATGAAGATGGGAGTGAAGTGATGTCCTCAGCCAGCGAAAGGTTGGCCATGGCTCACAAAGAGCCTGGGGGCAGGTCCTACAGAGAGGTCACCCAGGACACCAGGAGCAAAGGCCCTGCTAGGTCAGAGCAGCAGCCCTCAGCCTCTCGAAGCCACCTGGCTGAGCACTACTCAAGCAGTCAGCTACAGCTTGCTGACCGGCTGGCCACCTCTGGCAGCACCCCGCACCTGAGAACCAAAAAGTCTGAGTGGGTATGAAGAGAGACTGTCATGCACAGCCCAGCAAGCCCACTTCTCCAGCATGGGTGTCACTGTCCTGTGCAAATGATCACAGCCATGAAGATGCACACTCGCTCAGCAGGTGTGAAATCTGTCACTTGGTAGTTTATTAGGCAGACAGGTGAGCTGGAATAAGGAAAAATGGACTTCCTGGTAGACTCTGGTACAGGTTCAATTTGGATGACACTTGCTGTTGACAAAAAAAAAAAAAAAAGACACTGAAATGCCTGCACCAGGCTGAAATAATTAATTGGAGACTGTAAAGTTTCTGATTATCATGAGATTGGTATATATGCTACACTATCAGAAATCCTATTATCTTATTCTTTTCCATGGTATTTGCTTAAGTAAAGCATGCTCTTTTACATTAATGGAGCTCATTAATATTTTGATATTTTCTGGTGAAATATCATGAGGTTTTTTTTTCCTGCTTGGATGATAGAGATATTAGTTATGCATGTCATCAATAGAGAGCAACTAGTTTAACTTTAATAAAAGGCATGATGATTGCATTGTGAAGGCACATTTCATACTCCCTTGTGTTAAAGGAGAAATGACCAATGCAGAAAATATAACTCATGAGCAATTTGTTTGGGGGGCCATCTTATATTGTTATTGCATGTGGACATAGGGTGCACAGGATGGGGGTGACCCCATGGTTTCCTGAGGTGTCACTTAAGTGTTTGCTGAATGGCTGCCTTTACCCTATAGAAAGAATATTTTTGCTGTTGATAAGTGGTCACAGATTTGTCATGAGGTTTTCAGTCCAGGTTTTGCCTGTGCCCTTTAGAAAGTTGTACACTTTAAGATTGCTCTGAGAGTGTTTGCATTCTCATGGATCAGACAAAGAAAAACATGAGTGTCACGGAAGCATGGTCTCAGTTTGTGTTTTTTTGTGTGTACACTGGAAACAGCTGCCCTAGGCCTTGGGATGGACTTTACCCAAGTGTCTCTCTGAACTTCCTGATGTCACTGTGATTTTAATTTAGCTACTGACACAGTTAAAGTATGTATCTGTGAGATTTACTGCTGCCTTAAATTGGGCAGATGAGAGGACGCACCTGCTGTTGGACAGTATAAACCAACTTACTTTGGGTACAGTTCCAGGTCATCTAGAACTATACCCAGATGGAAAAAGAGCCATCTGGGTATAGTTCTAGAATCGAGTATTAGCTCCTGGTCCACAAACATGGAATGGCTGAGGAAGCTTACTTCACTCTGGCAAGTAATAAAAAGGTGAATAAATGCACTTGTGAAAACAATGGATACTTTTAACTGTTCTAAAGAAGAGTCTAGCAAAGCAATAGTTGCTAAAATGAAGAATAATAGCCTGCTAGATATATCTATAGAGTGGCAAAGCAATTGGTTAAAACTTAAAAAAAAAAAAAACCCAAATTGGTTTTGGCATAAAGTAGTTTGAATAAATGTACTTATTTTGTAAATTCTCCCTTTGCCACTCTCAAGCCACTTAAAATTTTATAACCTCTTTCTTAAGTATTTATACCAATGTCTGAACACAGTGACTGCTTAATCAATATGATGTTATGTCTGATATTCATGAAGTACTCAGGGTAAAATCTTGTTGGTGTTCCTTGCAGTGTGTAATTCTGGTGGACTTTCCAAGGTTGGACAAAGTCTTATATAGAGAGGAATTCCTTAGGGTTACATTACTATTCTAAAAATAAGCACCATATGACTCTCAAATGCCTCAATAGGAACCTTAATAATATTGAATGATGAAAGGAAATCAAGTCCCCAATACTGGTGGTGTGTGCTCATGTAGGGTGCCTGGGTAATAGCTGGGAAAGGAAGGCCAGGCAGGGCTGGGGCTCCCTCATGGCCGTGGACCCAGAGAGAACTGGGCAGATCATGGCTGTATTCCTTCGGCTACTGGAGTCCATGCTCAAGTGTGGGTTTGTAAACAAAAGTGATTTTATGTGGGTGGCACTAGGAAGGGCTACTTTGCCTCTCTGGTGATGTCCAAAATCCTACTATGAGAGAATCAGAGCCTTGAGGCTTGTTCCTTGGGAACCTGTATATGCTCCTCAGCCATTGGGTACCACAAGAGAAGTGCAGAGGTAATGAGCCAAGGAGATCTGGGTTCTTATCCCATATCCACCACTACTTGGCAGATCACTTTACTGCACTGGGTCTCAGTTTCCTGAGCAATGAGGGACCCAGAATAGATTATTGTAATTAAGAAGACAGTCTCTGTGCTTAAGCCTGAGTTCACTACCAGTTTAAGACTGTCAGTGAGATATTTGATTCAGTAGCCTTTCCATCTTGCTAACTACCTAAGCGCAGGTTTTGATAAGATCAGGAGAGGCCTGTGCATTGTTCATTTCTTGCTATTATAACAAAATACCTGAGAATGGATAAATTATAAAGAAAAGAAAATTCTTATAGTTCTGGAGGTTGGACAGTCCAAGATATGGTGGGGTCCTGCATCATGTCATGGCAGAGGGCACTGCATGGTGAGACAGAGCAAGTATGCTGGTGCAAGTCTCTCTTCCTCTTCTTACAAAGCCACTCATGTCCATATGGGACCCTCCCAAACATATGAATCTGGGAATTAAGTTTCCAACATATGAACTTAAGGGAGACACATTCCAATCATAACAGCCTGCATATCCTTAGAAGAGCTGTCTACGGAGAGATGGGGATTTCAAGGATAGTCGGGGTGGGTGATCTGAGGACAATTCATTGCTTTTACATCCTCCTGCATGATGGCTGAGGGCTGAGTGGACAGACACAGAGGACCCCTGAGGTTGCCCCATCATGCGAGGAGCAAGGTTGCAGAAGAGGTATTGAGTTTTCTGGACCTTGGATGACTCCTTGGGATATGCAGATGGAGGAATCCCTCCTCTTTTCTTTGCTTTCACACAGGACACTGAAAATCTCCCCTGGTTTTATAATTTAGAGTTTCAAGACTTAAATTTTTTTTCTGGTCATATAAGGGGGAGAGGGAAACCAAACCAAACCAAATCAAACAAAAACAACTACAACAAAACCCAGACTACACCTAAAAGGTTGCAAGAGTAGAAAATCGTATAGCTATCATTTCCTTTTGAGATTTTAATTTACTTCTTTGCATCTTTGAAACTTTGGATGAATAAAAGATGATTCACAGGTTCAGTTCCTGCCCTCACCCTAGAGGTTTACCAAGTACCGTATTGCCTAAGGCAGAGACAGCATGCAAATTCTAGTGATTATAGCTGCTCTAACAGGTAAACCCCAATTTTAGAAGAAATTTTGTGAAGTACAAAGCAGGTGTTCATGATTGAGGAGCAACTCTGCTCTAGGTGGTGACTTGGAAGTGGGGGGTTGTTCCTAGATCTCCTAATTCTAACATCTTCTGCCCACAGTGCCATGATTGCTGCGGAAGGGAAAAGAGGGGTGTTTTAGTCAGCTTTTGACCAGAACAATTGGGGGGGCGGTACCAGGGATTGAATTCAGGGGCACTTGGCCCCTGAGCCACATCCTCAGTCCTATTTTGTATTTTATTTAGAGAAAGGATCTCACTGAGTTGCTTAGCACCTCATGTTTGCTGAGGCTGGCTTTGAACTTGAGTTCCTCCTGCCTCAGCACCACCATACCCAGATTAATCAGAACAATTTTGAAGGAGGAAGTTTATTTGAGGGCTCATGACTTCATAGATCTTAATCCATAGAAGGCTGGCTCCATTCCTCAGGGTTTGAGGTGAAACTGAATATCATTGTGGAAGAGTGTGGCAGAGAAAAGCAGCTCATATAGTGATCAGAAAGCAGAGAGAGAGAGAGAGAGAGAGACTCGACTGTCCAGATATAAATATATACCCCCAAGCCAGCCACACCCTACTACTTCAGATACCACTTAGTTAATCTTTATCAGGGGATTAATTCACTGATTGGGTTAAGATTCTCACAACCCAATCATTTCTCCTCTGAACCTTCTTGTAGTTTCTCGCGTGTGAGCTTTTGAGGGACACCTCACATCCAAACCATAAGAAGGAGCCTCATAGAACAGGCCTGGAGAGGGCATTGGTTCAACTGGCCACATTCTCTGAGTAGAACCTAATTCTAACTTTTGAGAAAAATAGCCAGAAAGAAGGAGGAAAAATTTGGATGAGCAGTTAGCCAGTGTTTGTCCCAGACAGGACCATCTTTTCTGGATACCTGCCCTCTAAGATGCATTTGATAAATTCTGGTGATCAATATACTGGTCTCCTAGGAAAAGCTAAGCAAGGCCATGAGCTCAGGTCCTTAGATAGCATGTTTGATCTGAAAAAGCCTTGGGCATTATTAAAGTTGCTAAGCATATCTAGCAATATTTCTTTTAGGAATGAAAATCTGAGAGAAAAGATAAAGTGAACTGACTAAATTTGGCCTACAACCCAAATCTCTTCTACCTTGGGACTGTCTTCTTAATTATAATCATTTTAAATAACAAAGGATTGCAATTGGCTTAAGTGAGTGTGCACGTGTGTGTTTTAGTTTAACTCTTTGATTTTTGCACAGTATGAAAAGCTCATATTTTCCAACTTGCTAAGGACTTCTCAGAAATCTCTTCCCAGGCAGATTCTAAGGTGACCCAGCACTGACAGGAACCCAATGGTGAAATCCAAACTCTGAACTCTGAGATTATGAGGATCAAGGGGATTGTGCGGATAAAACATTGTGCTCAGCCAAAGGAGGAATTATTTGAGTCGCATTAATAAATGAGACTCTCACTTTTAATGGGCTATTACAATCTGCTGTAAGAACCTATTTCAATTTTTCTGGGTATAAATTTTGTTTCAGGCAAGAAGTGGTGGGGAGGGTTGTGCTTTAGAGACAAGGAGAAGGGACATCTGCATTTCTCAGGTGCAGACTTGCTGAAGATCTACAATGTACATGCCTTCCACTTACAACTTCATTCCAACTCCAGGAGCTGGGTTAGCAGCAGAATCTGGTAAATCCTGCCAGCTGTGTTTTGGTTGTGCTGTGGTATAAACATTTCCTAGGAAGGAATTGGATGCCTTCCTCCAGTTCCCTGCCCCTGCATTGTAACACTGTAAGTTGTGTGTGTGTGTGTGTGTGTGTGTGTTTCCTCCCTCCTATCAGCATGGAGCAAATCCATTCCTTGGGGAAATTTCAGCTTGAGCTCCATCTCTGTATTTGACCTGAGAGAGATGAGTGGCACACAGTAGAGTCAAAAGAACTCTAGAATTATCTAATAAACTGAATGTGGTTGTGCATTTCATGGGAAATTCAGGAAATTAAAAAATCATAAGGAGACTGGGGGATTGATCTCAGTGATAGAGTGCTAGCAAAGTGCAAGAAGTGCTGTGTTTAATCTCCAGCACTGAAACAAAAAACAAACCAGATTTTAATAAAAAGGGCTTCCTCTCTCCCCAAGTGGGAGGAACAGGATATACTCTCCCTGCATGACGCTGATTGGCCATTGACTTTGGCCATCGTAGCCTGAAAGTTTCCCTGGCACATCACCTGTGTGTCACAGGGCTGGTTTCTTCCCTCCAACCTCTCCAGGAGGTACTTCTTGTTTTTCACATAGTCACCTTACTGTTCTATCAGTAGTCTGAGAAATAAGATTTCAAATCCGTGGAGCTAAGTCAATAAGCTAGTATTTACTGAGTGTTGTCCTTGCATCTCAATTTAATCTTTTGCTTCTGTTTCTTTTTACAAAACTTAAAAAATATCAACTTATTACATTAGCTACCAGAAAACTGCAGTGGGACAAGTTCTAGTGCCATTCCAACTCTTATGAATCTTCATCTTCTCAGTCCTGTATGGAGCAAGTAACTCCTGTCATACTTTGTGGGCTTGTTGGGAAGCTTGGATGCTAGACATGGAAGCTTCATAAGAGGGACATGGTTGTCACCATGAAGTGGTTTCAGGACTGTGAAACCATAGATACTTGATGGATTAATGTCAATAAATCTCTCCAGGAATCGGTGACCATACATTTGCCTGAGGAGAAAGATGTCCATGGACTTAAAAATACCTTTGACTTTCTTCGTACATCAGCAGAGGGTCTTCCTCGGACCATCTCTAAGTTACAATGTTTACAAGCACTAAAATAAAATGCTATTTTTTTTTGTTGCTATCTTGATGATAATCATGTGTTGTAGCTCATTCTTTTCACTCACCTCTTTCCTGTCTTATCTCTGCCCAGAAAAAGTAGGATTTAAGAATCATCAGCAGAAGATGTAGGAATTCTTTTAGGTCTGTTTGGATAATAGAGTGGATGAGAAATCATGGGATATGCAAAATCGTGTGCAATCTGGTCTCATGGGAAGGAGATGATTTAATAAGACTTTAATTCATCCTCTTGGGGATGAGAAGCAGCCCCTTGTCTTGGATTTATTTTCTTTGTTTTACCCACAAGCAACTGATTGTCCTTTTCCCTGTTTTTTACTGCAGAGGTTTGCCTTGAGATGTGGGTGTGTAATAAAAAGTGACAGCCAAGAGAAACAATAGTGGCACTGGGTAGACATTGCAAGCCCCACGGTGCCAGTACTTGGAAAGCTGACTAGCAGGTATTCCAACAGAACACATTTATTCTCTCTTCCTTCCCTTCTGATTCCTCCTTCCAGCTGTTTACTAAGCAGCTACAAAACTCCCTCTTGGCTATATTTTGTCAAATTAGGTTTCTGTGAAGGTGTGTAGGGTTTTCCCTCTCGGTTTATGAAATAATGTGTTTTCCCCGTTTAATTTTTCCCCTTTTCTTATATTTGAGAAAGTTAAAGTGCTTTTGATCTCAGAAATGGTATCTGAGAAGGAATTAAATGTCTATGAATTAGTCTTTCTCACCTGGGATATTTGATCCAAAAAAAGCCTCAGGCATTATTACAGTTTACACTAAGAATATCTAGTTTCATTTCCTTCAGAATTGAAAATTCAGTAATTTTGTAAAGGTGGTTTGTGGGAATGACCATTTGAAGAATATAAAAAGTTCTATGCTAAAGCAAATTCATCAGATTCTGTAGTGTTCCCAGAGTGGATTTTCAGAGAGTAGTTAAGACAAAGACTGAGTCCATAGTTAGGGGATAGGAAGCCATTTCCATTCTCTCATTAGCAAAGGATTCTTAGGACATTAACTTTTATTTGTATATCTCTGTTCCCTTTTATGTCAAAAAGAAGGTGTTGTCCTTCCACCTAGAAGTATGACATAATATTTACTGTCAAAGGGTGGCTGAAGGAGGCTTTACCTCTATGCAGTAAACTAAAAATGTAATAATGAAAGATTGTTCATTCTGTGTCTTTTAAGCATCTTTTGTATATCTAGTGTTTCCGCAAGGCATGGGATGATTTATAAGAAAGTGATAAGAAAGACCATCTTTCAATTTGAGAATATCTTTATATGAGATAATTGGGTACTAAATGAAGGCAACATAAAATACAAAAAGAAATTTTATGGTACGGTCTTGAATATTACTCCATACATTTTCTATATTTCATAAATAAACCACCACTGAGTCAAACAGCAAGACTTCTTTCATAAAGTAAAGGAATCAGGCCATCTCCATCACTCAATTGAGGAATGTAAGAAACCTGGTCCTTTGATGTCACCCCACATCACCCTCCTGGGACCCTCAGCTCCCTCTGGGTTCCCCTTGTCAGGCACTTGCTCCCTCATTGTCCTGCACAGTCATGGCCCCTATTATGTTTGTGTGTCCCCCAAAGGTCTGTATAGAAAGGCTTTGTTACAGAGTGGCAGTTTTAGGGACGCTGTGTAGTCCTTAAGTCACTGGGGGTATAGTTAGGTGATAGGGATTGTGGAATCCACTTCTTCCCACCTGTCACCCTCCTTCCTGGCTCCCACCATTGCTATCCAGAGTCCTCACTAGATGCCTAAGACAATGGGGCTGTCTGACCTTGGACTTGAACCTCCAGAACCATAAGCCAAAATAAACCTTTCTTTATTTGATAAGAAGGCTGTGTTAGGCATTTTATTTCAGTGATGTGAAGTTCACTAACAGCCCTTAACCCAACGGGGCCCAGGAGGCCTGAATACCGCCATCCCCCAAACCAAGTACCTACCATCGACATCGTGGAACCTGTCAGGGAGCTTAGTAATATGACTAATCAGTTCATTTTACACCTAAGCAAATCAAAGTCTGAGAAGGTGATGTAACTCTTTTAAAACAATCTAGTCCATTGGTGATTGGTGGCCGCTTTTATCTTTCCCAGGTGGCTTTGGCTCCTTTCACTGTTTCGGATGACTTTCTTTCTTTATCATCTTCTTTTTTTTTTTTTTTTTTCTTCCTGGAAATCAAACTCAGGGCCTCTCACATGTTAGGCAAGCACTCTGTCATTGAGCGAGATCCCCAGCACATTTAAATTTTTAAAATTTTGATAGAGGGTCTCCATAAATTGCCCGGACTGGCTTTGAACTTGCAGTGCTCCTATCTCAGCCTTCTAGGTAGCTGGGATTACAGGAGTGGGCCACCATGCTTGGCCAGTGGCCTTAAAAGCAGTCAAAGAAAGGAATGCTTGTTTACAATAGCTTATGTATAAACCTTCTAGGAGGAAATTAATAGGGGGAATATTATGAGAATTCTACAGGAGACCCAAAGGATAAGAATGAAATTGGCATTTGATCACAAATCAGATTGGCAAACATTTTTTGAATTAAAATTATTATAGACATATAAAACACAGAAATTTTAAAATAATGCTTCTATTCTCCCTCAGCAATATTTGCTTATATTCTTCGTTAGGGTGGTTTTTTGGGGGGTAGTACCGAGGATTAAACTCGGAGGCACTCAACCCCACATCCCCAGCCCTATTTTGTATTTTACTTAGAGACAGGGTCTCACTGAATTGCTTAGCACCTTGGTTTTGCTGAGGCTTTCTTTGAACTCCAGATCCTCCTGCCTCAGCCTCCTGAGCCGTTGAGATTACAAGTGTGCACCCGACATCTTTTAGGTTTTAAATTTACAATTGTATTTTTACTACTCATAGTCTGCTTTCTTTACTTGCTAAGTCATAAATATTTTTTATGGTTCTCCAGTCTTTGTGGCTCACCAATTTGAATGCCCAGCCTCTGTCACTGAACAAAATGCTTTTAACTTTTTGATATTAGAAAAAAACAAGCATGGATGTACAGTCCTTTTCTCAAAATTTGGATTATTTCTTTAGGATAGCTTTGTAGAAATATCGTAAATTCACATACATCTTCAACTGTTGTTAGTTCCAACCACACGTGGACCACTTACTATTTGTGATGTGGCCACAATTTTATGGGTTGAGCTTTAAATGCTACCCTTGGAAATGCTCTTTCCCTCTGGTGCCTTGTCTAGAATGTCCTCCAACTGATTGGGGTGTCTGAGCAATTCCCACCAAGCCTATCAATGAAGTTTCTCAAGGGAATATTATATGAGTTTTTGATAAAACATTTTAATTATATTTTAGTAATTTATCAGTTATTAAGGTAACATACTTACATAATAGAAAATTTAAATTAAATGAAATTTAAAAATTGGGCCAACTTCTAAAGGAACTTGATCAGCTAATATGCTTATGCACCTTCCATGTGATTAAAATGTGATTTTTCTCCATGCTTGAAGTGATTCCCTTTCCAGAAAAAACTTCATCTAGATTAAATTCGGAAATTTATCTCTACCTTTTCTGTCTGTGGTTCCCAACTGCTCTGATTGAGAGACAGTCTTGCTTTATTTCCTGGCTTTTCTGCCCAAACCATTTCATTTATACTTTGAAGCACACAGACCCATCTATATCTTGGAAATAGAGATGCTGAGAAATAGTATCTGGAGGAGACAGATATTCAGGAGTTGGTACATATACACTTCTGTTACTTGTTGTATTAGTGGGGGTGATTCAGAGGAGAACCTGGCTCAGTTTGCTTGGTTCACATTCACCTAAATAGGAAACCCTGGTGGATACTCATACTTTCTGCTGCAGAAGAGGACAGGCTGAATTGCCCCTGGAGCATTTGGTAGGAGATGACTAGTAGGAAGTTGGAGTGACTGGACCAGAGCTTAGAGATGAGTTTGGATGCAGATAGATTTAGGAATAATTAATATAACTGCCATGGAGTCCTACCCACTAGTCTATTCTCTGCTTTAGACATCTCCTTGGTGGCCCTAAAGGACAGGAAAAGTAGGTGGTATCAGCAAGACTATTGGGATCCCTACAATTACTCCTAAACAAATGAATTCCCTTGTTTTCTATTTAAGAACCAGATCTTACAGCAAAGCAGTCCTGATTTATTTACCGAATGTAATAACTTGGTCAATAGGACAAGCAGCAGATCTGCAGTATTCCAGAGTTCTTCAATATTAATTCTTATTTATTTCTATGCAACTTCAAACCCTTTTGTCCTGTGTTCCCTCTTCTGACCCCACCTAGGCTTCTATCCCAAACTTCGGAGGGAATGAATGGTCTGGACATGTCTGAGGCAGGCCCCGATGGCTGACTAAATCACCTTATTTGATGGAAAGAGAAGAGAATTATGTGTCCATCTAACATTATCTTTATAGTAATGAGCCAGTGTTCAGTCTGATCTTTTTTTAAAAATTGATTTTATTATCATTTTTTAAAAAATATACCACAACAGTGGAATGCATTACAATTCTGATTACACATATAGAGCACAGTTTTTCATATCTCTGTATATAAAGTAAGTTCAGGCCAATTTATGCCTTTATACATGTACTTTTTTTTGCATTGCAATTCTTAATATATACCACAATGTTTCATATCCCTTTTTGTATATAAAGTATGTTGACACCCAATTCAAGTCTTCATACATGTACTTTGTATAATAATGTCCATCACATTTCATCATCCTTGCTAATCCCCTGCCCCCTCCCTTTCCCTCCCACCCCTCTTCCCTTTCTAGAATTAATCTAATCCTCCCATGCTTTCCCTCCCTACCCCACTATGAGTCACCCTCCTTATATCAGAGAAAACATTCGGCATTTGTTTTTGGGAGATTGGCTAACTTCACTTAGCATGATCTTCTCCAATGCCATCCATTTACCTGCAAATGTCTCCTCTCCTCAGACTGTACCCAAAGGACCTAAAAATAGCATACTACAGGGACACAGCCACATCAATGTTTATAGCAGCAAAATTCACAATAGCTAAACTGTGGAGCCAACCTAGATGCCCTTCAGTGGATGAATGGATAAAAAAATGTGGCATTTATACACAATGGAATATTACTCAGCATTAAAAGAGAATAAAATCAATCTGATCTTTTTAACAATTCTTATACTGTATTTATTTATTTATTTTTGCTGTTTCTCAGATTAAATGTACTTTTCTTGGGGAATATAGGTTTAATTTCAATAAGCTAACCTATATTATTGCCGATTTTACTCTCCAGACACAAATGATCATGATATCTCAGGGATAAAGCATAGAGTACTGGTAAGAAGGCTGGAAGTGGCCTTGGGGGCTGTCTGATCTTTCTGCAGAAAATAGCTCAAACACCCAAGTTAGTGCCATTCTAAATTCTTGGTCTCCAGTGGTGTCCTCAACTCTGTTCCCTCCAGCTCCACGTTTTCCTGGTTGGTTGAATTCCATAAGCTCCTTGCCAACCATTTTGAACCTTTTCTACTCTCCTCACACCTTCCGTAGGAGTCCTCGCTTCTGACCACACAGAGCAGCCATTCAGTGGAAACTTCTAAACTTCTAAAAGAGAGGGCTTAAATCTGGAAAAGCTGCTGTAAGTTATTGGGGAGGGAGAAGGACATACAACAGAAGTCACCTGGTGTCCTGACTTGAGGAGGAGGGTGTCAACTGCATGCATGCCTACTGCATGCCAAGAGACAGATGTAGTAATTTGATCCTCTTAACCCTCATAACTGCTATTTTACAGATAAGGAAACAGAGGATCACTGGTAATTTTCTCATAGTAATACAAAGAGAAAACTGGGGTAGAAATTTAGATCTGACCCAAATACCCGAGTTCTTTCTCCCCACCCCAGTAACTCTTACAAGCTTCTGGCTTGAAACAGGGGGGAAAAATAATCATCATCCCATAATCAAGTCTTGGCTTGCTCAAGGCTTTGTAATCATTTCTTGTCTGGGAACACAGAAAGGATGCTTCTGATCACTGAGGTACTACTATCTTTGCCAAGTGCTGATTTTTTAATCAGAAGAGGATTTTTAAGCTGCTTGATGAATTTATTCTACATGTCTCTCTTCCTCTTGAGTGTGTAGAAGTTTGTTCACATTTGATCTTTTTATCAAATACCCAATATGCAAGGAGTCTGTCTGCTCTATATCACTACAACCATATCTTTTTGTGCAACTTAATTATCAAAACTGATGTAAAACCCAATCTAACAAGATATTAAAAGAGAGGTGGGAAATGATGTTTCTACAATTTTTAGGATTTTTGTCTAGGTGGATAGAGCCCACTGATGGGTGATATTTGAAATTCCCTATTAATAATTCAGTTCTTGAGCTTGAATACCCTGTAAAATCCAAATGCACCCAGAAGAAAGGCTTCCTGTATCACTTATGCTCTTTTGAACATGGTTATGAAAAGAAGAGGAAGAAGATGAAATGAGGGGGGTGCCTTGGATTAGGGACTGGAAGGATGGAGTGATAGGCACTGAAGAGGAAAGGGGGAGACAAGAACAGACTGGAGTCAGAGACACCAAGAGATACAGCCAGGAGCCCAGGCAGGGAGCAGCAAGATAGGCAGCTCCATTAGGCTTCTGGAGGTCAAGGATTAAGGCTATGCCCTGGGAGGAAGCAGAGTAAAAATACTCCAAATTTGTAATTGGGGCTGGATAAGCAACATATTGGGTAGGTGTGGTTTGGAATATGGTAGCTTTGAACATTGAAGGCAGGAGGGAATCATGTGTGTGGGTCAGACAGGCCTAAAGGGACAAACTAGTATGTCAGTAACTTTTATATTTCTAAATGGGGACATCGAATGTTCAGCAAGGGCCCCTTTGGGTCAGTCTGAGATGGAGGGTAATATATAGCCGCCTTTGTGGAGGATGGATGGGAGTTTGGAAAACTTCTCAGCACTTCAATTGACCTTACTAACGACCCTGGGTGTATTTCTTTTCTTTTTCTGTTTTTCTTTGTTATGTGGTGCTGGGAATGGAACCCAGGGCCTTGTACATGCTAGGCAAATGCTATGCATCTAAGCTATATCACCAACTCCCTCAGGTATATTTCTGACTCCAAAGTTTCCTAATAAATTTTTATCCTTAGGTACTGCTGCATCAAAAAGCATATTTTATTTATTATTAATTTCATACTGCACAGAAATTCTGGCATGACCAGGGCATGTACTCTGTTCTGTATCGCTTAGAGTCTTGATAAGTTTAGAAAACAAAACAAAACAAAAAAACTAATAACAAACTTCAGTGTTAATAAAGGGATATAGGATGGAGCTTAGTACCTGAGAAGGAAACTTGGAAGTTACCCAAGGCTACAAAGAGAAGAAAGCAAGAGGGACTCCAAAGATGTGCTTCACCAACTTCTCAAATCATTTCCCATCCCAAGTCTGGAAGGGTGACTCCAGACAGGCTCTGGTCTGATAGTAGATGGCGACCCACACAACCGTGCTAGACGTAGACACAACATGTCTGTCTGGGGAATCCCATGAAATAGAGGGTGGAATGTCATCCAGGTTGTCTCAGCAAAGTCTGATTATGCTAGGGAAATAACATTGCTGATAATTCCAATGGAATTAACACCTTTTGTTGTTAACTTGACACTTCTCACACAAGTTAACGAAAGATTTACAGAAAAGCTAAACCAGTAACTTTAGGGGCCTCGAAAAGAGTTATTGACTTACTTCAGACCTGCCCTTACTTTATTGAATTTGGAAACATCTGTGTTAGTCTTGCACTAATCCTTCTTCAGTTGGCACAACATGATTGTGTTGGAAAGTTTCATGGAATTTACTGCATTCATCCTTTAATTAGACTAAACTTGGATTTAAAAGCTTCTGTGTGATTTGGAAAAATTCAGCCTTTGGTCTCAGACTGTTAAATCCTTTGAGAATTTTGAAGTGCAAATATACAAAATCATAATACAGTGTAAGGTTCTGTTAATCTTAAGAGTATGTGAGTCATTTTAAACCTAAAATATTTTAAACTTAGTCATATCCTTTTTATGGAATCCAACTTTCCAGTGTAAAGATTTTAAAGTTTTCCAGCATATAGAATATAAATCCTAAAATATGGAAAGTCTATGTATGAAATATTGCTAATGAGGCTGGAGCATTTTGTTGCAATTGTGACTTAAAATGTTTTTTGTTTTGTTTTATCCAAGCTTTTCTTATAATATTTCTTCTCTCTTCTTTTTCACTTCTCTATTCTCACTGTTTAGTTTTGCTTTAAGTTCATTTTCTCAACATCATCAGTCTCACATGAAGAAAGTGTCCATAGCTAAATATGGTACTTCTAATGCCCTCCCATATCATGGTCATTAATTGATACAATGAATGTTAAGATTCTGTTTTTAGAACAGCAAAAATAAAAAAAAATAGAAATTTTCTCTTTTGAATTGGTTAAAGCACTGATGCTTGCCATTATTAATACTTCAGAGGGCACAAATATCTCATTAAGAAGAATAATATCTTGAATTCCCCTTTTCTTGTAATAGAAATTTTAGATGTATTATTTTTATATTAATCATGTCCATTGAGTTTTAGAATCATGTGAAAAGGACAGGGCAACAATTGTGAGGAAATCATTTTGTGGATGAGGCAAACTGGATTCAGAAAAATTAGTAATATTCCAGACTAATAAAAGATGAGGGCAAGAACACAAATTCTGATCTTCATCTAATTGTTTTTGTATTTCATGTTGTTACTCTAAGTAGAAATCAGAATTAACTATGGCAAAGAGGAAGAGAAAGAAGACATATGAGTATATTAGAGTGGGTAGTTGTAGTCATTAGTACCATTTGACAGCTATTTTCAGAGCAAGTGGTAGGATTACTTCCCCGCACTATTTGGATTGCCATAAGGCTATATGACTTGCCTTGGCTAAGGGCACACACAGATGACACACGTTATCTCTAGGCAGAAACTTCAAGTGCTCAAATTGATACGTTCCTTCCCCACTGATGGAGGAATCATGGAAGCAGAGGTCAAGATAAAGACTTTGTCAAACTGGGTTTTTTACCCGACCAAGTGAATAGAAACTCTTCACTGACACATTAGACATATATAAATGATAAATTATTTTTTGTTGTGTGAAGTTGCTGAGATTAGAGTTGTTATTGTAGCAACACCCATCTTATTCTGATTGATATAAAAATGAAGGTGTATAAGGGAGTAAAGATTGCTTGGATCAATGGGTGGATGGGTGCTTGGATGAATGAATGAATAGACCCACATAATAATTGGTGACTAGATTAGACTGGAGGGATAAACTTCTTTCTGCACCAATATCCTCACTACATAGACTCAAATAAAATGAAAATCACCAAGAGTTGGAAGCAATCCTGATGTTCATCCACAGATGACAGGATAAATAAAATATGTCATGTACTGTTATGGTTTGGATGTGAGGTGTCCCCCAAAAGCTCCTGTGTGAGACAATTGAGAGCGCTCGAGGGGGAAAGATTGGGTTATAAAAGCCTTCACCCAAGCAGTGAGTTAATCACCTAATGGGATGAATTGAGTGGTAATTGAAGGCAGGTAGGGTGTGGCTGGAGGAGGTGGGGCATTGGGGGCATGGCTTTGGAGTATATAGCTGGCCAGTGATCTCTGCTTCTTGATCATCATGTGCACTTCTTCCCTCTCCACACTCTTCCACCATGATGTTCAGCCTCACCAGTTCCAGAATGGAGCTGGCCTTCTATGGACTAAGACCTCTGAAACTGTGAGCCCTCAAATAAACATTTTCTCCTCTACAGTTGTTCTGGTCAGGTCTTTCAGTCACAGCAGCAAAATAATGGAATATTATTCAGCCTCTAAAGTAAGGAAATTTTGACATGCTACAACATGGATGAACCTTTAGGACATTGTACTAAGTGAAAGAAGTCAGTCACCAAAAGAAAAAATACTTTATGGTTCCAATTGTATCTAAAGTAGTCAAATTCATAGAAACAAAGGGAGAGTGATGGTTATCCAGGATTGAAAGAGGTGAAGAGAATAAAGTGTAGGCATTTAATGGGTATAGTGTTTCAGCTTTGCAAGATGAAAAAGATCTGGGAAAGTATTTCATAAACATGTGAAGATGCTTACAACTAGAGAAATGGACAATTAAAATTGTTAAGATGGTAAGGTCTATATTATGTGCTCCTTATCACAATAAAAAATAAGAAATGCTCATGGAAACATCTGTATTTTATTTTTTCCACATTTTTATAGGTGCATTATAGTTGTATATAGTGGTGGGATTTGTTGTTAATAGTCATACATGCATGCAATATAACAATATAATTTGGCTAATATCATTCGCAAGTATTTCCCTTTCTCTCCCTTCCTCCCTCTGGTCCCTTTCCTCTCTTGTTCTCCCTTCAGTTTTCATGAGACCATCCCCTACCTTTGTTTTTCTTTTTCCTCTCTAGCTTCCAAATATGAGAGAAAATATACCACCCTTGACTTTCTGAGTTTAACTTGTTTTGCTTAACATAATGTTTTCAAATTCCATTTTCCTGAAAATGACAGAATTTCACTCTTCTTTACAGCTGAATAAAACTCCATTGTGTGTGTGTGTGTGTGTGTGTGTGTGACATTTTCTTTATCCATTCATCCACTGATGGACACCTAGGCTGGTTGCATAGTTTGGCTACTGTCAGTTGTGCATGGGGATGCATATATTGCTATAGTATGATGATTTTAATTCTATAGGATAAACACTGTGGAGTGGTATATCTATATCTGGGTCATGTGAAATATCAATATTTCAAAATAAATCCCTTTAATGATGATAACTGACACCCACTGCTCCAGGCAGGCACTGTCCTACGCTTATTATTTACATTAGGATTAATCCTGACAATTCCCTTGTAAGGTAGGTATTATTTCATCCACATTTTACAGAGGATAAAACTAAGGAAGATGGAGACTAAGTAACTTCCCATGGTACTAGTGGAGGCAGGCAGTGGGGTCCAGCTTTCCTCTCTTAACCACTTAATTTTCCTGGTTTTCTACAGTATACTGGGGATTCTGCAAATTAATCAAGTAAAAAAAGTGTTCATTGGGAGAAATTTTCTAGAATTATTAAGTAGAGTTGTTAACTTGTTTTCAGTTCCCATTAAGTATGTCCAAGGGATTTTTTTTCAATTTGTTTTAATTAGTTATACATGAGAGTAGAATGCATTTATGCACTTTGATATACATAAATTGGGTATAATTTCTCATATTTCTGATTGTACATGTTGTAGAATCACATCAGTCATGCAGTCATATATATATGTATATACTCAGGTAATAATGTCTGTTCTTTTTTGTTAATATACTGTTGTTTTTAGTTGGCTCAGAAAAATCATACATATTCATGGGGTACAGGTAGCATTTCAATACATGCACACAATACAGAATGATCAGATAAGGGTCGCTGAAGTGTCCATCACTGTCTTACCCAGTTTCTGTTACTATAACCAGAGATAAACACATTTCTAAAAAGAAAAGTTTTATCCAAAGGGTCATCCAAAACTGTTGTGTTTGGTGAAAAACAACAAAGCATGAAGTTTTCTCTTTTGGACCAGGTGGGGGCACTCCTGTCTTCTCCCAAATATTTATTTCTTAAGTGACAAAAAATAAAAAAGAACCAATTCCATGTAAAGTAGTCAAGTTGAATAATAACAACTAGTTTTGCTTAGTTAATTTCTATTTCTATATGCTTATTTCATTTTAGATCATAATATCACATTCAATTACATTTACTGGTCATTGACTTTTGGCTACATAAGAAAAACGAATCGCCATGAATAGTTTTTAAAATGTTGAATTCTCAGGAGGCACTCCCAGAAATCCTTACTCTATTAATCTGAGATGCACCTTGGGCATCAGTATTTTTTTAAAATATATATTTTTTAGTTGCCGATGGACCTTTATTTTATTTTTTTGTACACGGTGCTGAGAATTGAACCCAGTGTCTCACATGTGCCAGGCAAACGTTCTGCCACTGAGCTACAGCCCCAGCCCTGGGCATCATTATTTTTAAAAAACACCCCATGTGCTTCTAAAGTTTAGGCAAAGTTTAGAACTACTGCTGGGATATTAGACAATTAGAATCAGGCTTTATGGGGGAAAATAATTAGACATTGGTTTCCTAATTGAATTTAGTATGTGATTCACCAGAATGTTAAGTAAGGTGATAAAAATATAGGCATTTTTGTCTTCTGAATAACCATTTCACCCTGAGGTTTGGAAAGACATTCAAACTTGGTTGTTCAGTTAACATGTATCCTCACCTCTTCTATCTTTCTCTGGCTATCATTTGTCCTGACCATCCTAGGTCATCTCCCCTCTCCTGAGCTGTTCAAGTCAGCTGAACTAATCTCTTCAGAATGTTTTCTCATTTCAGCCATTTCTGTGCTGCTCTTCTGGATCTTTGAGGTCTTTTGCTCTCTCTGCTTCTGCTTCTGTACTGACCTTAGCTGCTTAGTGGCTCTGCTATTTGCCTTCCTCTCTGGCTAGGCCCTCCCTGAAGGGCCTCAGGCCTCTGTTGGCCAGGACAGATGTTTTTCACATCTGGCCCCTCCCCCCCAGTGTGAACTCAATCAGAAACAGACTCCTCCATTCCTCCCTTAGGGCGCTGCAGTTTCTCCCTAAGCGGGAGCACAGCCTCTGGTCCTTGTTTTTTTGTACCAACTAGGAAAAAGTTCATGTGGCAACTACAGAATTATTGTGAGTTGTAGAGAGCAAGGAGCAGGAGAGCTGGCCTAAGTTGGCTGAGGGCCCCAGAGTTGATTAAGCCTTTCCAAGTTCATATGTGCTGTGTAGGGTGCCACAAAACCACGTGGAAAACTTAATATGATTCTGTAAGGGGATAAGCGTTGTCTGGGTAAGTTGATGCTTCAGCAGTGAATGCACACAGTGGCAGCCTTGGGAATTTACACAGAAGACAGCAGGGCAGACAGAAAAGGCCTTATAGAAATAGGGGTGACAAGCAGGACTGCTGGCTTCTAGGCCTAAATCTGCTCCTGACTGTACCATCTTTGGAAAGTACAGTTGTCTTTGGGTTTCAGTTTCCCAACCTGTGAAATGAGGGACTGTATACCAGACTTTCAACATGCATGTGAATCTCGGGGTCTTATTCAAATACATCTTCTGATTTAGTGAGGGATGTGAGGTTCTACATTTCCATATTCCCACTGCTGTTTGTCCATGGGGTAGCAAGATTCTCGAGGACCCTTGGGATCTCTCATCTCTACAATCCAAGATCCTGGTAGGTGACCTCTCAGATATTATTTGGTCCCTGGCCAGTGTCTCCTCTGTTCCTTCCATCCCTACCACTCATTCTAGTTCTCAGGAACAAGAAATCTTCATAGATGGGCTTGGTGTAGCTGCCTCCTTTTTATGCTCATCCTTCTTTAAAAACCTGGTCTCTCACATTCCTCCTTCCCAAAGGGCCCCCGCAGTCCAAAGCAAGTGCTTCTCCTTTCTTCCCTTTGACTGACCTTACTTTCTCATGTAGTTTTTATTCCTTGGCGTGTTCCCTGAATACCTTGGCTAGATCATAGGGGCAGTCTATGTCCCATCCAACCCATCAGTTTACGTGTGTCCACTGGACTCTGCAGAATGACTTCTATGTGGTTTCTTCCATGTTGGGCAGTACATTTCATTAAGCAAACCAATTGGTTACATCCTACCTCAAAATAGTCTTTATATTTCAGTCTTTGTGTCATGAAAAGATGTGGCATGGTGGACCACTGGCAAACTTCTTTTCTCTAAATAAAAGTACCTCAGAAAATAAGTTTTAAAACAGATATACCTTTTGATTGCAACCCAGCTTAATTGTATTTTTAGCAGAACCATTATATTGAGGATTTAATTCTGTGGTTAATGAAAACTGATCTTACTGTGTGACAGGGATGTCTTATGGTCCCTTTTTCTGAGTAAATTATGAATACAAATGCTTGAAGGCCTTCTGGGTGGGGCCTGTGCATGTGATAGGGCCAGCTCTGTTCAGTTCAGTATTTTCGGATGCATTGAATTGAATGAACTGCTCTATCCGCCAGGTTCTGGAACTTTGTGGCACCACAAGATGGCAGTATAGTATCAAATGTGGAAAGTTGATAGCTGCTGGATTTGTTTTGAGCCTCCCTAGAATGTTTGCACCTACACTTTAAATTGCACCACCTGCTCTGCCATTGAATTTCTTTGGACAAGAGAATCTGACTTTTTCCTGCGGACTTAGAAGTAGTACACTCAACTGCAAGGTGGGCCGTGCAGTTAAGACACTGTAATAAGACACAGTTTGCTCCTTAAACTTTGTTATGCTTTCCTCCTTGTTTTATGATACTTTCAAATTGCATTTATTATAAAGCAAAAAGAAAGTGTCCCCCATAACTTCTCCCACAAGTGATTTTAATGAGCTTTGGCTTTACTAATGTTTTTAACCATATTAGATTTTATTTACATTGATCTTCTTGCCACACAGCAACCACATCCCCCCACCCCCCAAATATGACAAGATTTTAAAAAACTAACACTTGTTTCATATAGTAATGAAGGACACCTCTACAGAGCCCAAATGGGTGTCCTGGCAAGGGACCCATTCATTTGCGTAACACAAGTGGACCTAAGGAGACCCTTCTTTACTCTTCCCATCCCTAAAATCAATTTTGAGTTTTTGATTCCAGTAGATACCATTTGGGTACTGGCAACATTTTATTCAAAATTTTAGCTTTAAAGGCAAATACCAGCTCTTGTATTTTAAATATAAGACTCTGAAATCAGTCTATAGTGATTATAGTACAGGTCTTTTTGCTGAATGTTGTCCTCAGAATGTAAATAGGGTTGGTTTGTTTCACAACCTTTCTTAGATGGGGCATTCTTACAGCCATTTGTGAAAGTTATCAAATATGGCATTTTACAAGGACATTTTGAATTAATAAGGTCAAAACCTTCAAAGTCAAACAGTTCCTTCTCTATCATATAGTTGAAAATGTGTCATTATTCAGAATACCACTACATTAGACAACCAGGATGCTAACCAGTGGTTTTTAGCTCTCTTTTTTCCCACATATGTGATCAAGACCTGCCCTCAAAATTCTATTTTATAAGAGAATATGTGAAGTTTGTGGCTGGTTTATGCACACTACAGCACAAGTGTTACCACATGGGTTAGATGCAGGACACTTATTGATACCTAAATTACAAAATAATTGTTCTTTAATAAATAAAAATGCTGGCAAGATAAAGATTTTTACAATGTCTGACTGCCAAAAATAAAATTGGCATGATAGCTAAAGTAGGTATTATTGCATATCTAATTTAAAAAATCTAACACAAAGAATGACTCTGGAAATGCTACTATCACAAAACTTTTCTTAAAAGTCTTTTGCATGAGAAAGATCAGTAAAGGAAGTAGTTTTCCTCCCATTAGTTAGAAAAAAAAAAAAAAAAACCCAACACTTTTTCCAGGAAAAGAGAACTAACATCTATGGAGAATGCACTGAAAAAGTCCCCTCCCATTCCACAATGATTGATGTCCCTGTCATTAGTAGGGTAGCTGACCATTTCTTATCTTGATTGACAGGTTAATAAGGGACCTGGGGCTATCTTTTCAGTATGAACACACAACCTTAGCAATTACTTTTAAATTATTGCTAATCTGCCAGAAAATAACAAGCATAAGGAATAAAAATATCTGAAAAAGAAATGTCTATGAAGGAGCTTTTACTTCCGGAGCTTTAAAAGGTTCAGTTCAGAAAACTTGCCAGAATTTAGTCAATAGATTTTAGGCACTGAGGATTTTTTTTTTTTTAAAGAAAAACTTGTAGTTTATAATAGTTCATTGGTTCAATTAGGAGCGGAAAAAGAAGGGAGTTTTGTAATGCAATTGTCCAGCAAAGGAAAACGCTTTAAATTGGGGGATTATGTGCGCAGACCACCTGTAGGGCATTCAGAGCCCTTTTCTATAATGCTTCAACCCATGTCTAGCTGCCTGCAGGCTGGCTAACAATGCCGGGAAAAGCTGTTTAAAAGGCTGAGCGCACTTGTGCCTCTGGTCTTCACTAACTGTTACAAGTCTTCCTCTCCCTCGCTCTCTCTCCTTTTTAAAGTAAAAGTCCCACATCCCTTTAATGGAAGAACTTTAAGGCTCCACGGTGGCCAATTGGTCTGCACCAAGAGGAGCCCGGCAGCAGGGAAAGAAACTTCAGACTATACAGCACATTTGGAGAGGAGAAAAGATCAAAGTTTTTCAAACTCAAAAGACCAAGTTCCCTACAGATTAACCCTATTCATTTAGCTCCTCTTAAAGGAATGATGTGCTGAGCCACTGGGCAGACAGGTAAAAAGTTCAACAATTGCCAAAACATTCTTCTGCTAATTCAACAGCCTTCTGCTCAAATAAATTAGCTTAGTCTTGACAGAGGAACAATAGCTTTTTCTCTAGGAAAAGAAGCACATTTGGTATACACAAGCATGGAAGGTTATTAAGATGTTAACCCGTTAGTTTAATCCATTAAAGAGTGCCTGCTCCAGTACCAGATTGTCAAGTGACTTATGCTGAAATGAGTGATCTATGGTTTAAAATATTAACCTCCACACTTCAGCAGTATGTTCAAACCCTGGAAAACCAGGTGTTTTCAAAATCACCGACGCGATATAAGGATGTGGGGTTTTGAAACCTTTAGTGATATTATACAAGATAAATAACAAGGCCTAAGTGGAAGTACTGCCTTTGCAAAAGTTCCATTTACATACACTAAGGTGAGTTGTAATCCATTGATCAGAAAAGAGGTACCAATGAAAACACTATCTTTGGGGAAGGTGCAAAAACTCACTTTTGATTTCAGTTCAACAATGATATTTACTTTGCTCACAGTTTAAGAACTAAAGGTTAACAGGTAATTTTCTCCATGCCTAAAGTCAGTGTACAGAATGGCAACCAGAAAATGTCCATTTTTCCCACGCGTCCTTAGTAAGCACTGTAAATATAACAGCTTAGAAGAGGCAGGGGGAGAGGGCAATGTTTAAATCATTTATCAAAAGTCATTTTATTGACAAAATAGAATACTTATATTTGTTCTTACAAGGGGTAGCCTCTAAACTTTTTACAAAAAATGTACACACTGTATATCTTTGGATATATACATATTTTACACATTTTTACAATTTAACAAATAATTATATAAATACATCCTCTAATGTAAGAAACCCGTATTTACTTGGGGTGTATAATTAAGACATTTCTTGTTTATTTAAGGCATTTGCCTGGTCATTAAGAATACCCAAACCGTGCAATCCCATTAGGTCGCAGTCATCCCTTCTCTAGGATATATTAGGAGTAAGTTTATGTAGGCAAGTGGAGGGAGAAAAAGAGGTCCCTCAGGTGAAATGTGTAGATCTGGCTTCAAGCTCAGCAAAGGGCAATCCACAGGGCTCCTATCTCAGGTTCTGGAAGTACTACAGAGTCCACCCTGCTCTGCCAAAGGAAATTAACGCCTGGCGGGAGGAGCTCCTGGAATATCAATGGAGGGAAGGGGGTTGGGTCTGGGAGGCTTCAATGCCAGGTACTTTGTTCTAAGCGAGTCATTTAAGTCCCAGCTAATGGATACCATTAAGAGTTCATTATCATGCTAATAGCAATCAACACTGTGAAGGGGTGGGAACCTCAGCCCGTTAAGTGTCCCTTCACCACACTGGGTCTCCTTCCTCTCCCCCTTTCCGCCCCTTCTGGGCGCCCCCTCCCCTCTGCTCAGACCTGGGACAATGGCATCTGCTTTGGATAAGACACGGAGCTGGCCGTGCCAGACCGCCACGTCAGGCCGGTGCTGACGTCGCTGTAGAGGGAGCCCCCGCCGCCNGAGGCAAAAGACCCGCAGGTCACCCGCTGTCCCCTTACCAGTCTCAATTGCTTGGATCCCCCTGGGACCCTCCGCGCACTGCCTGGAGGACTAGGGCAAGGGCCGAGGCGCGCAGCCGGCCTTGGCGCGCTCGCACACCGAGCGGCAGGGGGGCAGCGGCTTCTTGTAGTCCTCCAGGCAGATGGGCGTGTACATGCTGCACAGAAAGAACTTGAGGTCGGGGGAGCACTGGATCTCCACTAGCGGCCAGAACTGATGCACCTCAAGGCCCGCCTCGTCCTGCGTGTCGTGGTTGAACTGGTTGGGCATGTAGGTGTAGTTGTAGCCAATGCCTTTACACAGCGGCACGGTGATCTCTTGGCACGCCAGCTCTTTGGCCGAGGCGGCTGCTGCGCCGCTTGAGCGCTGCAGCAGCGCCAAGGCGGCCAGCAGAGAGGTCACTTCCAACAGGTAACCCCACTCCATGCTGCGCGCCTCGGCCCTTGCCCTAGTCCTCCAGGCAGTGCGCGGAGGGTCCCAGGGGGATCCAAGCAATTGAGACTGGTAAGGGGACAGCGGGTGACCTGCGGGTCTTTTGCCTCTCCTTGGGGAGAAGAGGGGATTTGCCAATAATCTAGCTCCTGTCCGGGGCACCTCTGCAACGAAGCACTCGCAAGCCTGGGCAGAGGTTGTCCGCACCTCCTTTCCTCCACTCCAGGAGAGAAGGTGGCTGCAGTCGCGTGCCACAGTCCCAGAGGGTCTGTCCCTCTTACTCTGGGTCTCACTCAGCTCTCGCGGAGCAGGGTGGCGGGCCCTTGGTCCATCGTCCAGTACACTCTCGTTTCCTCTCCCGCTCCTCTGGCCACTTCTCTGCTTGGCGCCTAGCAGCGGTGACTTTGTCGGGCACCTAGGGCGGCGGCGCAGCAAGTTTCCTTTCGGGCCGCGGTGCGCAGTCAAGATGGCTGGGCCAAGCTGCTCGCTGTGCCGGGTCAGCCCTCGCGGCCCCTTTTCGGCCCGCGAGGGCTCATGCCCGCCCCAAAGGCCGCGCCACCACTGTTGGAGTTCAGGACCCCGCACGCCCGAGGCCTCTGCGATCTTTCTCTGGCGTGAGTCCGTCAATCTGTACGCCGGGGACAGAAGGATCCGTCTCCAGGAAAAGTCCGCGTCGCTCTCTGGCCGCAGTCGGGTGAGATACAGGCAGTCCCCTTCTCGCTAGACACACAGAAGCAAATCCAGACTAGACGGAACCGACACCTGAGCGCCTCGGCCCGCGCCCAGCCGCCGCCTCCTCGGCAGGAGCAGCGCCCTTAGCCCAACTTCCCGGCTCCAGCCCCGCTAGCGCTGCGCGGCCGGCTCATGAATATTTATACAGCCTGGACTTGGTCTCCGCCCACCTCTAGGCTCACCAATCACCGGACGACAGGGCGGAGTCTACTCGCTCCCAAGGCTCAACCTTCCTTAAGGACGTCCATAGTGTCCTGATGGCCATGTGGGCTTTCTGCAGATGTAGAGTTTTGATAACCTTGGGATTGACCGCAGAGAGGGAGCGTTTGTTACGAATGTCCCCATGGACCTCTGTGAGTCTGAGATCTTGGTCCTATTTCCCAGAGTTTGTGCTTGGGGACGGAGTTTTATTGTAGTGTGCGCCTCCCAGTGCTCTTTCAAATCGGTCAAGCCCCTGCCTGCTAAGTCTCCACGAATGGGGTGACCTGCTGGAGATGGGGCCCTGAGGCTCCCATGAGAGCCATGGCAACTTGGACATCGCGCAATAAGCGAGTGAGCAAGGACCTACCCAGACCTGGACCCTTAGGGAACCCTGGAAGGACGTAGTTCTTAGGGGGTCTCAGAGTGATGGGTTTTGAGCCTTAGAGATGTGGCAGGAGTGGAATGACCTCAGTTCATTCTAGATGGGGGGGGGGGCTGAATTTGGGGCAGCCTAGTGAGGTGCTCTGGAGTCGGGCTGCAAGCGCACAAAGGTCTCGCTGCACAGGTGCCTGTTTGGGACTCCTCTGTGGCTCAGCTGTTTTACTTCGGGAACCTCAGTTTCATTACGTAGAAAGTGGGGTGATTATAGCATCTATCTCATAGGGGTTTTTGATAATTGGATGAGATAAAATACATAAACCATCTGGACGCAGTGCTTCCTTTACAAAAAGTAATTCCATTTCCTCTTTAAAAAATAAAATTAAAACAAAAACTTATAAATAGAATAGACTGGAAACTGCTACCGGAATCTCTATTCTCTTCCTATTTTAGGACATATATTCATCTATCCGAAGTTCACATGTTTTTGCCAGAGCCTCCTTTTCTATTGCGGGAGGCGGGGCTGCGCCCTGGCGCGGAGGCGCGGACACGTATCGGTGATCTGCACCCAGCCCTGGCTGCTTTTAGCAGCCACTTGGGATGCGGCCAACCAGAGCTGGCCCAGCCAGCTCTCCACCTTAAGAAGGACGGGGAGAGGGGACTTGGGG
>NW_026000016.1:5399744-5435485 GCF_001458135.2 Marmota marmota marmota | reverse complement strand
GGCAGGTTCATTTACGCTTGTTAGGACGTCCCAGGGGGTTGTCTTTCTCCTAGAATGGAGTGTTTATTTTTTAATTGATGTGCTGTTTCATTTAGCGCTTGTATGGAACTCATGCTGGGGCTGTAATTACTGTAATCTCGGGAACAAGCATTCAGTTAGCCAGGAGGGTGGCAAAATAGTTTCTCTCTCTTCCTCCCTCCCCTCCTCTCCTTCTCTCTCCTTATCCTCCTTTCTTCCTCCTCTCCTGTTCTCTCTCCTCCTTTCTTTCCTTTTTGTTTCAGGATTTTTGCTCTTTGTCAGATTTCATACTAAGAACAAGAAGAACTAGAGAACAAAAGTCGCCGAGGGCGTGGAGAAAGAGAAAAAGAATTAAAAGTACATTTGAGGACAGTAAAAAAACAATTAAAGGTACATTTGAGGTTAGTTTAGGGATTTTTTGGGGTGGTGGTTGTGGGGGGTTTGGAGTTGGCGGTCATCTGTTTACAAACAAGTTTTGTGCCCAAATAAAATTAGGTAGGAGCATTTGTATATTGCTTGAGCTAATGGAATCTAAGTCTTCCTCTTTCAGTTTTCTATGGCTTAGTTTAGCAACCTATTATGAACCACACTATAAGTAGACCAGTAGAAGCACCTCCCCCGCCCCTTTCTGGCAAGTTCTGTTTTTTCCCTTCTAGGCAGATCCACCAGGTTATAGTTACACCCCACCTTCTTTTTCTTTTTACTTAAAAAAAAAAAGAACCTCCTTATACTAAAAGCAACACTTCTCACTTTAGTTTTGGTAAAACTACTCTATAGGAATCCGAAATTCAAAGCTTCAGAAATATTAGCTGATTCAGCAGAAAATGGATCACTAGAGAATGCGGACTCGACCTTTACTTTTTTTTTTTTTTTTAAACATCGATTTTTTTACCTCCCTCTCCACACCGGAATTCCCATTTATAGTATATTAAATGGAGAAAGTCACCTATAGCTTTAGTTGGTACCTTGTTCCCAGAGGGCTAATTTCCAGAACATTCATCTAGAGGTAATTCCTAGAGTTGAAGAGTTCCCATCTGATCTTAGTGGTGGAGGCAGAGACCCTTATCCACAATCTTAGGCAGCTACATTGCTTGGACTAGGGAGACCACAGAAGGGAGGAGCTAGTTTCCAAAAGCAACACGGATGGGGAAAAGTTCCTTCAGCTTTTCTTCATCAGGGAAATGTCAAATATTGAAGTTTAGAATTACACTACATAAATTTACTAGAATTAGGTAAAAACAAACTGGCATTTGAAAATTGAAGCTGAAGATCGTTGATTTTGGCTCTTAATTGGCATTTGAATATTTTTCTTTTGAGACAAGATGAAAATTTTGATGATGTGGAATGTGGAAATTTTTGGTAAGTATTAGGCTTGAATTAAAAAAGCAGACAAAATTTTGGACTTTCAAAATTATAGGCTATTTGGAGGATACAACTGATTCATGATATTAAAACCACTTATATAAAGTTACAAAATTACTTTTAATTGAAAAAATATAACATCTTAAATTTACTGTTGAATTAAACAGATACTTGACAGTCTTTCAGAGAGAAGACAGAGACTTATGAAGCCAGTTAGTTCAGGAAAGGCAATGCTAGGTCAGATAAAAGAAACCAGGACCATTTATCTATGTTGCCAGCTAAATAATGGTATTTTGTGTGTGTGTGTGTATAAAGCAGCTACATTTTAGGGACGGGTAAATAGTTTTAGTAGTACATAAATAAATTAGTAAAGTTAAAGGAATTTCTGATTCAGTGCATTATATTTAAAAATCCAACATGAGAGTTTTGATACTAGAGAGGGCCTAACATATATTAATAAAATGGTATGTGAAAGATTATATGAAGAACTATTTTGTAACTAATGAAATTTCTTAGGTGTTATATCAAACACCATTTTTTTTTCCTTCTAAAAGCTCATTTTCTTTCAGGGAAATAATCAAGTATTATTATTGTTGGAGAATATACAACTCTATCAGGTAATATTGAGATATCTTGCCATTAAAAAAAAAAAACCGTCTTTCAAAGGATTGTGTCTTCAGTTATCTACTCCATAAACAGAAGTAAAGTTAGGAATGAATTGGTCTTGTTTAAATCTCTACTAGAATTAACACAGTTGCTATAGTTTGGCTCTAGAATATCCCTGAAAGGTCCATGTATTAAGGTTTGGTTCCCAGCCCCTGGAGGTAATGGAACCTTTAGGAGGTGGGGCTTAGTGGGAGTGAGTTAGGTCATTGGCTATGTCCCTTGGAAGGGAATATTGGGACTCTGTCCTCTCCTTTTCCTCTTTGCTTTCAAGCTGCTATGAGGTGAGTGGCTTTCCTCCACCACGTACTCCCCACCACAATGTGCTGCCCCATAGTTTCTTTTCCACCAGGAAAAGGATCTCATCAAAAGGAAGTACTCTTTGCTGTGTCTGAAAAAATAGAGCAATGTTCAAATGGGTGGAGATAACTGAGGCAAACATGTGCCACAGGCTTGGAATCAGATGCCCACTTTGTGTGGCTGCCATTTTGGAAAATGGAGACTTTATTCACTTTGTAACTTTATAATTATTCTAAAATGTGTTTTAAAACAAATACTGATTTTTTTCTCCCTCATTTACACTGGAATATTGGCCAGATGGTGATATTCTTATGGGATGTATCATGCATTAGTTGGGAGCTTTTGAGAACAATAAAGACCTCCTAAATAAAACTAGTTTAGTTAAGAAGGACATCTCACATTTCAATACATCTATTTGCAGGAATTTCACCACAGGTTCCTCAACAGTGTTATATCTGTAGGTTGGCTTATAGGCCCTTAGGTTCCCCTTTGGTTAATGGAACCAGTGCAGGAGGAGTGATAGGACCTCAGCCTGTGAAACTCCCCTATTAGAAAAGGGGAGCCCTGAAGGCTTTCAACTAACTTCCTGATATAGCACAGTGTCTTATCTGTCATATGGCTACACTTAGCTGCAAGAGAGGCTGTAAAATTGAAGATCTGGTGAGTGGCAAGTGATTGGAGGGGAGGGTTCTGATAGCAAGAAAAGGAAAGAAAGAGGGGACAACCAACAGTGTCAGCTGCACATTGCTATATGAAAGAAATTAGCTTTCAAGCATATGTCAGTTAGCATGCTTAGTCTTCCAGGATATTTTGTTCAGTATGATCTAGATTGAAGAAAATCTTGATATCTATATGTTTTTTCCTTTTGGAGTTTAAACGGTACAGTTCACTGCATAGATGGTGGGAAAGAAATTTTGCTGTTAACTATGAGTTTTACTTATAAGGTGTGAATACTTGGTAGTCTAGCTCCTGAGTTCCCTTTTGTTAAACTGTCCCCCTACCCTTCTATTGGAGACTTCACTAAACATCGACAATCCTAGAATTTTAGTTTATTTTTTCTTTCAAGTCCCATACCATGTAAAATTTTTGTTTTTATTATTTTAACAATTAAATATAATGCAGGAGAAACTGTATTAAATCCTCTATCTGAAGTGCTATGGCTATAAAGGAATCTTTATATACAAGTAAATATTGATTCAGATAAGAGTTTACATCTGATGTAAAAACAGATGTAAACAATGATCCATTTTAAATGGTGGTCTGAAACAATAATAATATTTTACTTCAGTAATACAAATAATAATTATTAGGGCATCAGGGACATAGAGGTGGCAAGGATGACAATGGAATTTCTTTCTGTTGTATGTTTATCTTTGACTAGACTCAGGTAAATAGGGGTAAATTTTTTTTCTCCTAGAAGTGGCTACACTTGATTAATTTTTCCAATACTGCATGAGTCTTGCATATTTTTAGAAGCAAATTTACCTCATAGGGATAACCTTGTAGTTTAGTGTATAGAAGTATAACTTGTATCATAAAAACAATTTCTAAAGATAAAGTAAGAAAATTGATGCATTGAGGTGTTGAGTTTATTTAAATAATAATACAACATAATTATGAACTTATTGCACACTTTCTTACAACCCTGCTCAGTAGGATGTGGTTTGGAAAACCCTAGTCTGGACTAACTTCAAAATATACTTTTAAGTGAAAAGAAAAAATCAGGCTATAGAACTATTGAACTACATGGTATGGGTCCAATTACATTTATAAATATTCATAGAAAAAGACTAGAAAGAAATCCATCAAAATGGTACCCAACGATGTATTTGAGTGGATTAACTAGGAGTAAGTTTTCTTTTTAAAAATAATGATCTAGATTTTATACTAGGGAAAAATGATCTTGAAACAATCCTGGACTTAGTGAACTTCATGCCTATTATATGTTATTTTGTGTTTTTTTCTCATTATATAGATAAAAATTATCAAAGGGCAAGAATCTGTGTTAGCTATCTCTTTCCATATAGATTGTCTATCATGTATGATCATGTGCTGTTTAGCTATCTGTGTCAACTAAATCAGTGATTGAATTATTATCTTTCCTTTTGGTTGGATTCTCTAATTCTAGTTCCCCTGAGTTGTTCTTCTGATTGAGAATCTGTGATTTTGAATGGGATGAGGAGATGGAAAAGAGGAAAAAAGTTTGCTTCTATAGTTGGGAGACCACAGGATTGTTGTGAGAAGTAGAACTCTTAGTAGTACCAGCCTTGAGTACCCTTGGCAGCTTGTCTGGTTTTGCCCTGGGCTGATTGGCCTATTGCCAACTACTTTGTCTCCATGGTATTACATATTGACACACTAAACTATCACTTGAGTATTTTTTTTTATTGGCTATGAGCAAAGTAAAAGTAACTGAAGAAGACTTGTGGTGGTATAGAGAAGATAGGCTTTGCATGGGGCACTTCTGTGGGCATGCAGCTCAGGTATTTGCTACTTAGATGGGCAGGTAACCTGCAACCTCTTGGATCTTTACTTACTCATTCTTAAAGTGTGAAATGACAAATGGAAGAGTCTTTCGTGGGTTGTGAGTTAGATGACATCAAAGTACAATGCCTGGATTTTGACAGATGAATTTTACCCTTAATGTATACAATGATAAGAATTGTATCTGTGGTTGCAAAAATTATGACTGGATGAAATCATGTTGATCTTTCCTCTCTTAATGGTAGGAAGTTCTCTTTTTACATCTCACTCATAAATTCACTATTTAATACAAACTTCTGATTATTATTGTTGCATAACAGAGGTTCCAAGACCTTTTTATTTGGCTCATACTTTGAGGGTCACGAGTTTAGGAAGGGCTTGGCTAGGCAGATCTTACTTGGCACCTCTTCTGCAGTTGTAATCAGCTGTCTACAGGACTGCAATCATTTGAAAGTTTGTTGGATGGAGCTGAACAACCAAGCTGGTATGCTCCTGTGGCTCTCCATTGATGCTGACTATCTACTCTAGTGCCTCCATGTAGACTTTCTTAGCTTGGTTGCTTTAGAGTGGTTGGATTCCTGCATGGTGGGGCATCTCCCAGAGCCAGCCAGATGAAAACTGCATGATACTCAGATTCACACAACAGAAGTGTTTCAGCTGTACTCCGTCAGTTGAAGCCATCCAGATGTACTCTGATTCAAAGACAGGGGTATGTACCTACCTCAAAATAGAAGGAATGGGGCTGTATTTTAAAATCACCATAGTGTTAGATGGATAACATGTAGCCCCTTTTACATGGAACTCTTGTGGGATGGCCACAGATAGTCAGTTAGAATGCTACTGAAAAATATTAGGAAACAAATAAGTGTTCTTTAAAGAGCTGGGAGCTGGGTGCAGTGGTACACGCCTGTAATCCCAGAGGCTTGGGAGGCTGAGGCAGGAGGATTGCAAGTTCAAAGCCAGCCTCAGCAAAATAGAGGCATTAAACAACTCAGTGAGATCCTGTCTCTAAATAAAATACAAAATAGGGCTGGGGATGTGGCTCAGTGTTTGAGTGCTCCTGGGTTCAATCCCCGGAACACCCCCCACCAAAAAAAAAAAAAAAAAGAGCTGGGAAAGGACTACACAGAGGGGTTGAAGACTGATCAGGAACTGTGTGCTTGAGGAGAGAGGAGAAGTTTCAGGTATATGGACAGAACAGTTAAAGATGAAATTCTCTTTGCATTTACTATTCCTGAAACAGCAAGAATTTTCCTTGAACAGAAAGATTTGTATTTGTATCAAATTAGTTGATATAATTTGTAACTTTGAATAGTTACATTTTGAAATCTACAGAGTCCAATAAATGGTACAATGCTTTCTGCCTAGAGTGAGGAATCCAACTAAAGTGACATAGAGGATACTGACCTCACATTACCTGAGACCTGGAGGAAGGACGGCTGCCAAGCTGTTGATCTGTGACTCCATGCAGTTTCAGGATCCAAGGTCTTTCCATCTTTTTCTCTGTCTTCTTGTGTTTGGTCAGTTTCCTTCATGGTTCCTAAGTGGTTACCGATTCGGGTTCATGGCTTCACCATGCCAATACCCAGAGGCAGAAAGAGGGATGTTCTTTTCCTTTGTGCCTCTTGCCTCCCCCCGCACCCCCTATACTATTAGCTGTAGATGGACACAATACCTTTATTTATTTTTATGTGTTGCTGAGGATTGAACCCAGTGCCTCTACCACTGAACTACAACCCCATCCCTCCTTTTTGTCTGTTTTTAAGTGCCAGGAAGGCTTTCCTGGAACTGACTTGCCCTCATGTTTCATGGGTCAGAACTGGGTGACAAGCCCTGTTACTGAGCCCTGGCCCTGGGGGGGAAGGAATCACTTAAGTGAAGTGGGGTTTGCCATCCGGAAGAAGGTCAGTACACTGGCCTTGAGCAGATAACCAAGGGTGTCTGCTCAAACCTCAAGGTTTGTTACATCTCTTGGCAGGAGAGAGTTTTTTTTTGGATCTAACTTCTGCTGTTGAGGGTTAGGCTAGTAGTCTTGGAAGATTCTTACACTCTTTTGTATGCTAATTATCAAAAAAAACTGAAATCCTTTCTCCTCTCCCTTTCCCTATAACTTCATGCAGGTGGGATCTATTAGTAAGGCTCCAGCTGTTTATTTCACCAGAGCAACATGTTTTGCTTAAGAGTATATTTCTGCTTTAGAAATTCAACTGTCTATAGGGCCTCCAGGCCAGGCCAGGCCAGGTTAGATGAAGACTGTCGATCAGAACAAGCTGGGTGGTTAGTGGTGTTTGTTCATGTTCCTGTCTCACCACAAACTCCCTACAGGGTAATTACTTGCAGGAACACCTTCCTAAACAGTCAGGAAGCAGAGCTATGAAGAATTGCCAGAGATGGAAATTTATTTCTCGCCTGTGTGCTTTCTAGAACCTAATAGGACTGAGAAATAAAGAGCTTCCAGCCACCTGCAGAGAACATAGAGTCCAGGGGAACCATATGGGTGTTTGTCGGTGGATGGATCAAATTCCCTGCTGCTGTTGTTGCCCAAACCAACCAATTTCTAAAGAACTATGTCCCTGTGAAAGTGCTAAGGTTTATTTGTTCTTTATCTTTGCTGTAGCACTTTGCCACTTTAGCCTATTTTACTTTCTGTATGTTATTCCTAGTTTTGGATTATTCTCTGTTTGCAGAAGGACATTGGTGGTACAATGGTTGAACATTCTGTTTTGAATTTGGTAGTTGCTTTTCTTCTGTAGATCCTTGTTTGGGAGACTTCTTTCTAACCATGTTTTCCCTAAAAGGGGGTAGGACAATGTGATTGCTGGGCTTGTTCACCTGTTATATGAACCATGTAAGGTTTACATAGGTCGCCTTTTACAATTAGGTATTTGCTGGCATCCTTATTTGAGAGTTTTTGCTTCTGTGAACAACTGCCACTTGTGCGGACAATCTTTTCCTCAGATATGTTGGCTTTAGGATGTTCTGTTATTTTGGTACAAAAAGGAAAGGACTCATATTTTTACTTGTTACTCTGTTATCCCATTGACTATTAATCATTTTGTTTTCTACTGGGATTCACATGGTCTTTGGATTCCTATTTCAAAAAACGTGTGTATCTCTATATTTACTGTGACATTGTCTCTTCACTTTGTGATCTCTTTGGTCTTGTCCTCTAGTCTTAAATAGAACGGAATGATTTGCCTTGTGTTTTATGTGTCAAAAATCTAAAAAGATTCACTTTCCATTAGGATTCTATTAGAGTTTGGTTGCCTGGTGGTAATAAAATACCAAGGTTTCTGCTGGAAGGTAATCTATTGAAATGATATATCATGATTTTTTTTATTAGAGTAAAAAATGTAAGTTTAACTAAATCGAGTGAATCCTAACATACAATTCATAATTGCAGAATGATAAATGTGAGCCTTGTTCCTCAATCCCCCAAGTGAGCAATAAAAACTGTACTTAGAAAAATGTTCTAAGTTTGGATTCTATGCTAATAATTACTATAGGGAACAGACGCTTTGCTTAAGAATAAGAGTGACCAGAATAAGGATGGAAAGTGGTTTGATCTGTGTTACATTGTTAATGCACTGGAGGATAGTGAGAGAGAGGATGGATAGGCAAGGTTGGAGTAGAATAATAATATTAGCTGCCATTGATAGCATGTGTTATTATTTGCCAAGCTCTGGGCTTGACACTGCTCCCCCCAAACTTTTTTAAAAATATTATTTTGGATGATTCAACAACTAGTAACAGTTAACCCAACTCAAATTGGTTCATGCAAAATGAAAATTCTTATCTCACATATCAAGAATTATAGAGGTAATGTAGATTCCTAGCTTAGTTGATAGAGATTTTCAAAAATATCCTGGAGGATTTAAATGCTGTCTATTTCTCTGGCTTGCTATCCTCAGAGGTGTTGGTGGTAGTGATCTCAGGATTACAAGATGGCTACAGCATTCCAGGCATCTTCCCAGAAGCCTCCTGGAAGATTTCATTGGCTAAATTAGGCTGGATAGCCATCCCTAAGCCTTTCATTGGCAAGACAAGTGGGATTAGCAGAATAGGCTTAAAGACATCATGCATCTGGCTATACTATCTATGGAGGTGGAAAAGAGTTCATCTTTCTCTGAAGTACCTGGCCATGTGGAGGGGGGTGAATACCTGAATGAAGTTTATGTTTATAAGAAAGAAAGAAAGGAAATGGAGATGGATGTTAAATAGGCAACTGACGTTCTGCTACATGTCTACAAACACCTCTATCTCCAGCTCCATCTCTATAATTTATACTGTTTAGGCCTCTTAGCAAATGTGTAAAATAAATATAAAAATAGTGGTTTACAGATGAGGCTCACGCTACTATTATGTATTGTTTTTAAACAGTGCAACTCTTTCTTCTAAACAAAATCTTGCATGAAACTATGATATACAAACACAAAATATCTAAGTTTAAGTTCAGATTATGAAATGGACAATTCAAACTATGAAATTAATTTTAGAAAACACAATGAAGCTATTTTGATGACCATAAAAATTTGAAAACATTAGTTAGGGATGACTTTATGTCATCTTATGTGCACCTGAATTTAGGAAAAAAATCTATGCTGACCTATACCTTTCCTAACCACTGTTTCATAAGAAGTTTAGATAGGTGCACAGAAATGATACAAGATGCTTTATGTGGGGGCTACACATAAATGCTGATCTGAAGGAATAATTGATGGTGTTTAGGGTTTTGAGGTGTTAGAATGGTGTACATAATTCAGGGGAGTGTCTCTCCTATATCTTTTAAAGGAAGTATCCTCACAGGCATAGCACTCCTGGCTGGTCCCCACCCCATCTCCAGATGCTCACTCAATCCTCCTACACTGTGATTGGCTGTGAGTTTTGAAGGAGACCTTGAGGATGCCTCAGTCAGCCACTCTTGTTCTTTCCACTGTACTGCTCTTCTGCCAAGCTCTGTTCCCTCCACAACAGGCCCACCTCTCTCTAACATTGCCAATGACCAAGGACAAGTCTGCTCAGTGCTAGCAGTCAGTATGAGGAAACACACACTAGCCCGTTAAAGAAGCCAAATTTTCTAATATTAGCTTTCCTGCTTCTAAAGATTTTTAAAACTTCTCTATCATCTATCTTATATTTTATTTTTCAACCATTTGTGATTTAGGGTATAATAAACTTTCTGTTTATTTATCCCTACCCTGCCATAGAGTATATTTTTCTTTTATAAAAACAAAATTCTCCTTTCTCTAATAGACTTTGATGGGAAGGAAAAGGGGGAGGGAAAGGGGATCATGAGCTGGAATCAATTTCCACATATGCATGAGTTTGTCAGGATGAACCAACTACTATGTTTATAAAGCTCTAATAATAATGATTTTTAAAAAATATACTGTTAACCGGGTGCCATGGCATATGCCTGTAATCTCAGTGGCTGGAGACAGAAGGATCGATGAGTTCAAAGCCAGCCTCAGCAACGTAGCAAGGCACTAAGCAACTCAGTGAGACCCTGTCTCTAAATAAAATACAAAATAGGGCTGGAGATGTGGCTCAGTGGTCAAGTGACCCTGAGTTCAATCCCCAGTACCAAAAAAAAAAAACAAAACCTCCCCCCAAACTAAAAAACAAACCAAACAAAAAAGATATTGTTAAGAAAATTAAAATGTATACTACATATTTTGAGGAAATGTTTTAAAATTACATATCAAAATATGTGGAGTATAAAAAGAGTGCTCAATACTTAAAAGGAATAAAATAATGCAATTAAAAATTATATCCTAAAAGATTTTAAACAGAAAATAAATCAAATACATAAGTCATATTTAATGAATCAGTATTTTTATATATTTGTCTCAAATCTGTCTTCTTTTAAATAAGTAAAACCTTAAAGATATGAATTAAAATCTCATACCCCATCCCCTTTTCTCTACAGAAGTATGTACTAATCTAAAGGTGGTCTGAATTGAACCCTTGGATTTTTTTGTACTTTTTATGCTTACATATATGCATATCTGTTTACAAAACGCCTGCCTAGCAAGTGCGAGATCCTGGATTTGATCTTCAGCACAACATAAAAATAAATAAATAAAGGTATTATGTCCAACTATAACTAAAAAATAAATATTAAAAAAAGGAGTTTGATTTTTTTAAGATGAAAGTTTAAAAAAAAGAACAAAACTAAGTGACATTATTTTGAATGGATTTTTAAGTATCTTATAATTGGTACAATAAATTCCCTTTTATAATTAACTTTATAAACTCAACACTTAATATTGTTCTGGCTAAAGGTTTTATTTTAGTTTAGTTTTACTGATTTTAGTTTTTTAAATACACGACAGGCGAATGCATTACAATTCTTATTATACATATAGAGTACAATTTTTCATATCTTTGTATATAGAGTATGTTCATGCCAATTCATGCCGTTATACGTGTACTTTTTTTTCCCCATTACAATTCTTATTACACATATAAGAGCACTCCACTGTATGAATTAGCCACACCTCGTTTCGACCCTGTGACTGAGTGGTAGTTTGGTGGATCCTCTGTTGTCACTGATACCGCTTGGTGATGCTGTGAATTCTTTGTGTATATCCCATTGTACGCATGCTTGGGAGTTTCTCTAAAGTAGACGTCCAGAGATGGAATGGATCATGTGCAGAGTATAGACAGACCATCAAATTCACCATCTATTGATAAGTTACTCTTCATAGTGGCTGAACCAAGTTACATACCCTCTGAAGCCTACAGGACTTTCCGATTTCCTATCACCTCACCAGCCCTGGGGAGACTTGACCCTACTTGTCTAAAGAGTAAATGGAGGACACTTGTTGTTTTAATCTGCAGTTCTGATGGCTAATGACAGTAAGCACATTTTACATGGTCTTGTACCTATTGAGTTACTTTCCCCCCAACTTACCTCTTCTTATTCTTTGTCCATTTTTTTTCCTCCTGTGTTTTACCTTTTTTTGTTTTGATTTTGGGACTTTCTGAAAATATCTTAAATGTTCATTCTTTTGCTTAGAAAATGTTTTCTGAGTCTATGGCTTTTAATTTTATTGTATCTTTGGTAAAAATAACTTTAGATTTTTAATCTACTCAAATTTATTAATCTTTTCCTTTAAATTTTTTGTCTTATTTAAGAAATTCTCCCTTAATATGTGGTGCAGTTATTCTGCTCTATTATTTCTAAAAGTTTTGAACCTTTCTTGTCATATTTTAAGTTTTAATATGGAATTTATTTTGTGATTTGTGTGAAGTAGGTGTCTAATTTTATTTCTTCTCATGTGTATCAACAATTAAGATAGCGTGAGTATTGAATATTCCTTTTCTTCTCCTCACGTGTAATGGAACCTTTACTACATACCCAAATTTTATAGGTACTTAAGTTTATTCCTAGGTTCTATTCATTTTCATTGATTTATTTATTATTTCTGCCCTTATAACACATATTTTGATTGCTAAGGTTTTGTAAATCTTAGCCTCATGAAGGAACCTTGATCTTCCTCTTCAAAATTATGTTAGTTATTTTTATCCATTTCCTCCCAAGAATTTCAGGACCACTTTGTCACAAGATCTGTGCAAATTCTGTTGTATACATGGTTTGATTTCTCCATTATTTGTCTACTTTAATATTCTTTCTAAGAAATCTGCTTTTAGTTTTGTTGAATCTTTCTAATTTTATTATAGTTTATTTTTTGAATCATGAATTATGTGTTTTTAAATTCTAATTTTTATTGCACTTTGGTCAGAGAGCAGATTTTTTTTTTATGCTGAAGATGCTTTTTGAGATTTAGCAATTCAGTCCATTGAAAATTTTTGTAAATGTTTCACATGTGGCTGAAAGAATATGTTTCTCTGTATGTGCAGGCTCTATATAATAATAAAGTTATTACTGTTAAGAAGTGTAAATTAAAATCCCCAGATAAAATTGTAAGTTTCTAGGTTCTTTCCAGTAAATCTAATCTTGTTTCTTTATTTTGTTTGTTTTGAGATTATGTTACTATGTACATAAAGGTTCAAACTGCTGATTGTTGAATTGTTCCTCTCATCAGTAGGCAATGACTCTTTATCTCTCATAATTTCTCCCATCTCTTAATTTTGCTGATGGTTATATGTGGTTTTGTGATGTTATTGTTAGTACTTTCATATATTCCTCTATTCTTTTACTTTCAATTTTTCTATGTTTAAGGTGAGCCTCTGATTAATGAAGTACAACTAGATTTTCAAAATAAAGTCTGAAAGTCTTTGTATTTCATTTAGATATTCTAGTTTCTTTATATTTACTATGATTAGCTTTATACTCTGTCATCAAATCTAAAATACCATTGGCTGTAGATACACCATCATTTTAAATAATATTAAGTAAGAAAAAAATACCATCAAATAGTACTATAATGCTTTTCTGAACTCATTAAAAGGGACTTTTATAATTAAAAAAATCATATGTTGGTCCTATGCACATGTATAAGTGAAAAAAAATCAACAGCTATTTTTAAAAATCATCACATTCACAAATCTTACTAAATTGCTTTTTGACTCTTGGTTTTTGCTTTTCCAGGGCCATCATTCTCCATATGTGCTAGAGCATTGATAATACAGAATTTCTCAGAAAAACAAAAGCCATTAGAATTTGCTCATAAGCTGACTTTGAAATTATGTGGAACAAACCTCTCTTTGAGTCCAGCTTTTGGGAATGTGGTTCAACCTGTTTGATTCATGACCTTCCTGCTTCTCTCCACAACTGTTTGGTCCTTAGGAGTTAAAGTACTGTTCTATTTTAGAATTTATTTTTTTTTTTTAGAATTTTTTTTTTTTCCTGAGATGCCAACACCCATTATGCAAGTTCTGATTCTGGCACTTTCGATGTTCATGCCTGTATAGTTACTCACTGACATCTATGTCACAATTGCTGCATGGCTGCCAGAAAAATTGCTCTATTATCAAAAAATATGAATTCTGATTTCAGAGATGTTAAAATGTGAACAAATGCGCACCTTAGAATTGATGACATATTTTCACACATATAAAAATATAAAGTTATTGTTATGTTTTCTCTTTGACATGTCCTTTTTTTCTGGGCTATTTTCCCCCTTTTTTCCTGTCCTTTATTAGATTGGTCAGTGTTTTTAGTCTCCTTTGTTGAACTGGAAGTTACACCCTGTGATTTTGTTCTTTTTTTGGTAGAATTTAACATCCATTATCTTGACAAAGTCTAGTCAATCTTAGGTACTTGTTTTTTAATAATCCAAGTTATTGTTATTTTTGTTATTTTATGATCAATTCTTACTCTGATTTATTCATACCTCTAATAATATGTTTCCTTATATTTCACTTCTTCCTTCTGGATTCAGCTTTTTTCTTCCTGAGATGCACCATTTGTCATGAAAATGTCTGCTTTATGCCCTTACTTTTAAATGATAGCTAAAATGAATATATACTTCTTGCCCTGAGGACAGGGGAAGAGGAAGACTATAGTTCTTGATAATGGGTGGGTAGTATAAGTTGAGTTCTAAACCTTCCCCTACCCTCAACTTTAAAAATAAGCTCATTATTACTGACTCTGTTCAGATTAGGCTGGGATTTTCCTATTCTCCTTGCAATAGAGCCTTTCCTTGGCTCTGGTTTAGTCCCATGTCAGTCGCCCTTGAAATGTGCAATGGACTACTTTCTTCTCTCTACCCCTACTCACCCCTCTAACTTTCAGGCTCCTCTTTTATTGGCTGGCTGTTGGGAATTTATCTTCTGATTTAAAGTCTGCATAAAATTTTTATCTTGAATTTTTAGATCTTTAATGGATTCTAGAAATGCTTTTTCATTGGCCCATTCTGCCTCTCTATGGACTTTCTGAAAACACTGCATTTTTCTTTCCACAATGTATTTTATAAATATTTAAAATAATTAAGTTTATATTAATATTCAAAACAGTTAAGACTATATTAAAAGTGAGATTCTAGTGTCTTTTTTTCCCCCCAACTTCTGGTTCATTGAAACCTTGGACATTGTAAAATATATTTTTTAAAGTGATATATTTACTCACCCAGAGTGAGTAAATCAGACTGAAGTCAGAGGCCTCCTCTGAAGATTTGTCAGCTGTTCTCAGCTATGCATCTGAGGTATCAGAAGTCCCTACCCCTGGAGACTTTGGTTGTCACCTCCCCAAATAGCAGATGTACTTGCCAGTGTTGTTTTTCTTCTTCTTCTACCACCACCACCAGTACTACTACTACTACTTCTTCTCCCCATCTGCCTCCCCCTTTGTGATACTAGGGATTGAACCCAGGGGTACTATACCATTGAGCCACATTCCCAGCTCCTTTTTATATTTTATTTAGAGACAGGGACTCACTGAGTTGCTTAGGGCCTCACTAAGTTGCTGAGGCTGACCTTGAACTCAGAACCCTCCAGTATCAGCCTCTGGAGCCGCTGGGATTCAGGTGTGTCCCACTGCACCCAGATGCCAATGTATTTCTTCAATTTGCTGATTTGTAACTTCAGATTGGTTAGACCAAAAAAAGAAACAAAAGTGGGTGGGGTAGGCATAAAAATGGTGGTCAGAGAAGTGCAGAGTAGCTAATCATCTAAAAAGAAGAGAGAACACCTTCTTGTATGTCTGTTGTCTGGTTGCATTTCTTTTTCTTTCACTTGAAAGGTAATTAATTACCTAATATTTTTACTATACCACAATATTTTTTTTTAATTTTTTATTGTTGGCTGTTCAAAACATTACATATATTGTTTTGATATATCATATTTCACACTCTATACCACAATATTGAGGAGGTGAAAACTCTCATTGCCTGTTGGTATGACTATAAAAGGGTATAGCCAATTTGACTCTTTCTCTTAATTCATTAGCTTTTGAATCTAATAAACCATTGTAAAACTGAGCATTTTAGAAATAGTAAACACTTATTACTTCTTACAGTTTTGTGAGTTGGCTGGGCATTTCTCTCTGGGCCTGCTCTGAGCTGGTTCGTCTAGGATGGCTTCACTCACTTGTCTGGGTATCTGGAAGGCTGGTTCATTTGGAAGGGGTTTCAGCTGTAATAACATTTTCCTCTGCTCCAAATGAACTCTTATGCTCCAGCAGGCTAGTCTGTGCTTCTTCACATTGAAGAGCAGCAAGAGAAGGTAAACAATGCAGAAACACTCTACAAGCCTCTACTTGTGGTATGTTTCTTAATGTCCCATGGGTCAAAGTAAGCCCAGAAATTTGCATTTCTTGATGGAAGGAGAAGAAAGTCACATTATTAAGATTGTGCATGTAGGAATGGTGATAAATTCTTCGGCCATTATTGTGATCTACCATAACATAAAATAAATACATTCTTTTTTATGTCAATGATAGTTGGTGACTTGCACATGTGACATATCATATATTAGATATATACAAGGCTTTTTATGTCAATCTCTTTTTACAATGGGAAACATTGGAAACCACTGTAATATTCACTAATGGAGGAATGGTAATGACAACAACAAAAATTCAGTGGTATTGAATACCAAAAAGCAAAGAGAATGCTATAGATTCATGTATGTGGCCCTAAAAAGACATTTTTAATATGAAAAAAGCCAGTAGCTGAACTATACACAAGTCCCAATTCATACAAAAAGCTAAATTGCTATAAGTACATATACATTTTATCATATGCATATGAATAATAAAATGTTCAGAAGCATAAATACTATATTAATAGCAGTAACTACTTCTGGGAGGGGATTGAGTAATAGTCAATAGGAAACTTTGTTTAATTTTTTTTCTTTTACAAAAATGAATGCATTCATGTATTTATTTAAACATAAGTAACATTTTTAAAATGAAAAACTTTACGTGATTTTCATATATTGTGTTTCAGTCTTATCATTCAAGTTACTTTTGTGCCACTTGGTTGGAGTTTCAAAGTTAACAAACTAGATCCAAATAAGGGTAAACTTATAGCATTTATCTTAGTGATTATGGTGTCCAAAGGGCCAATAGGCATAATTCCACAGTGTAGTATATAAAGTCGATCCACTGTCTGTAGGGACTGACTGGCCATTTAATTATTATTTGTCTGTCTATATTAACATCTTGTGGTTCTGTGGAAAAGGAATTATACCAGGCAAAATACCAAAGTTATCTCCTCAGCATGCCCATATAAGTTACAGAAAGAAGGGCAGGCTTTGTTTCATTTTATTGAGCAATTAGAATAGAAACAGAAATGAAGAATGAAAACACAAAATTTCTAACTATACACTTAAGAAACCACTGAATACTAGTGATAATTATATGATATTATTTTCTCTTATTGATTACTTATACACGTGCCTAATAGTATGTTTACATAATGTATTGATTTGTCATTTCAAAGGTAAAATTTACAACTGCTAAATACAAAGTTTCATGTAAAAACTTTGGCAATATGAAAATGTGTTATTTCATGTATTGGCTTGCAGGCTTTAAAAATGTTTGTGTTCTCTCCTATTGTGTTTTAAAATGTATACACACATATGATATGTCAAGAACTATGTAAAGTTTTGAACAACCAACAATAAAAATTTAAAAACAATGAATGTACTGAAAAAAAAAATAAAATGTATACACACACACATTTTTCTTATAACACATACGTACACACACACACACACACACACATGCACCATTATTCAGTAGCTCTCTAAGGAGGACCAATTACCCAGGGATGAAGCAGGTGCACATTGCTACTCTTTTACAATATGCCTCATGTCATCATTTCCATATATTTGGACAGACTGCCTCTCTCTGAGGAAAACTCTTAGTTTTTCAGTTTGATGTCATAAAACCAATGGTAGTAATGGGATACTGGCATACCTATAAATTATGAGATCTCTAAGTCTTTCTGTAGGATTCCATGAAATATGAATGGGAATGTGGGTGATTTCCATAAGCTTCTGGATTCAAGGGAGTTTATGTGGGATCCTGTTTAGGTTTTAGAGTATTGTGCGTCCTTTACAAGTGCCACCATACTAATTGGGTGAAATTGTGTTGCAACTGATGCATGCGTAAAAATCTTTGCTGTTAATATTTAAACTTTTTTTTTCAAATTGGTATACAATGCCAGTTAAAATAGTTGGTTGAAAGTCAGAAAACTAGTAAATTATTTCACGAATTATAAGATGACGATTACTTAGGGACAGCAGCAGAAAGCAAAGCATTTGGTCTGACAAAGAACATTATGGACGAGTGAAGTCAAGGAAGAATTTGTTAAAAATGTTTCCCATATGTCAGTGAAATATTAAAACATATAGCACTTTCTTTTTTAATAAACTCTTTTATTATTAAATATTTGGATGTGATAATGAGACTTTTATAAATGTTTATCTTTGAGTTCATTCAGTTTTCTTAAAAGTGAATGAGATTTATTATATAGCCACATTGTTAGTGCAAATAAATGAACACAGTTTAATGTTTAAGTCCACTCTACCACTAAAAGTTTCAATTAATAGTGACATGTTAGTTTCTGAGAGGGTATTCATGCTAAAGGGGTGCAAATTTTCGTTCAGCAAAGATGATTTATCTGTTTGATTTTGGTAGACAATGGCCTCATATTTAGAAGCCTGTTTCATCTGGTAATATGCTAAAAGAGCATAGATATACATGTGGGAAATATTGATTCTGACATCTCTGAACTCTTCATTATCTTATATACTGTATTATTGACACAGCTATTTATGTGTGATAACTTGCAGCTCTAATTCTCCTCACTTCTATTTACCTCCTCCTGGGTTTATTTACATGCAGCATTGCTGCTAATTAGCTTGGGGAAGGGGGATGGAGATTTCTACACATGCTCTTGGTTGTGGCCCCATGAGGAGATGGTCCCATACCTGGGAAGAGCTTCGTCTTTCTCTCATTACCTGCAGCAAACAGAGCCAGCCCCATCAGTGACCAACTGCTGTGCTCGAAGCTTCTAGTAAGGAATTGAGCAATTTGCCAAATTAATTCTCTCCCCTTCAAGGTAGTTCTCTGTAGGTAATGCCTATGTATGCACACTCTTCACTGGATGACTTCTTTAAAACATGCTTTCCAAGATGGAAAATTTGAAGATGAAAAAGGGCCATCTTTCCTGCCCCTCGTGACTGATTTTAATAGTTTATTAAAAACTGTGTTCCTGTGGTGACATCATCATGAAGATGCTTTTAAAGATCTTTGGCTAATTTTGACTTCATCAAAAAACTAGACACATTGATTTGTTTTCATCTGGTAAGCTAATTGTAACAAGAAAGACGGTAGGCTCTGAAAATGTCTTATTTATAGGTTTTTCCAGAAGAATCAGCCTGAGTAGCTGCCATATTCTCCTTATACCCTTGGAGTTCCTTGATGACTAGAGAGAGTCCCCATGGTTATAATATGGAAGCATTACTCCTTAGTATGTTCCCCTGGGACCCAACAGAAGTCATGGTGATGTTGTCTAGAAGTCAGTATGGAGAAGGTGAGATTCTGTGTCTCTGGAAACTCCCTGGGAAGGTTAATGCACTCTTGTTCTTGAGATCTTTCTAGGGCAGGCACAAACAATTTTGACTCAGACTTCCTTCCACATACAACATCAATAAATATGGAAATGAAGCCTTCAAATCTCACTTCTGATGAAACAATGTGCTGTCTAAATTCAGTTAATTGTAAGGTACTTAGTGTTGAAAGACAAAGATATGCTAATCTTATTAAAATATGCCTGGTTAAATTTAGCTATAAATTCCATTCAAGGACTCTTGCTTTATACATTGTTCCAAGTCAGAATGTCTGGAAAGAAAGCCACCCACTGTGCAGGATACAGACTTAGTAATTTGACAAGGTGAAAAGTTTAATTATGAGTCTATCTTCTGGGGAAAAAGTAAAGGAAGGCTGAATTCTTAATTTTTTTGTTTGTTTAGATTAAACCAACTGAAGGGCTCTTTTACATTGTGTACATTTATATTACTCTGTCAGTAAGAAAAGCTTTTAAACATCTTCTCTGTTTCATTTGAATCAAAATTGTTTTTAATATATACAAGTGGGGAAAGAGCTTTAACTAAAGGTAGAGTTCAACACTGTTTAGACAGAATCAACCAATTTTTGATTTTCAGATAATTAAAGAGTGTAGCATTTTCAATATGTGGCTAATGGCCCAAGTGGGATTTAGACAGTAAGGGTTTTAATCCTGATTTTTTTTGCTTACAGTGTTATGTAATTTTGTATTCATTACAGAGCCTCTCAATACCTCAGTTTATTTTTATGTAATCTGGGGTAAAACAATGATGTATTTTAAAAAGAGCTTAAATTTTAATTCTTAAAAAATAAAATATCGGTTCTTTGTAGAATATCTATAAAATTTATATGTAACATAAAAGTTAGATAAAATATAAATATATGTGTATTAATTTATATACACATATACACACATATACACAACATCATACATAATCCAAACTCTAAGAGATAAACTCTATTCCATTTTGGTTAGATTTCAGATGCCCCTTAGCTACCTGTCTGTGCATATGTGCATATCTATGATAAAATACTAGCTTATAGAATACCTACTTTTTATGCAATCATAAAATTATACTGTATCCTCATATTATTAGATATTCTTCCATATCACAGTAACAATTTTATTTTTTGAAAATAAAAAGTCAACTTAGTGAGCCAGGAACAAGTTGTTAGGCATTTGGTTTATTCCTTTTTTTTTGTTAATTATTGCAAACAATGCTACACTGAAAGTCTCTATGCATTCTATCCATAGTTTGACTTAAGTTGATTCTGATAATGTGTTTTAAAGAAATATGTGTATATCTAATTATGGATTAATGCTTATAGTATTATAATAGTATTTTCAATAAAACTTTGATTTGTGACAGTTTTTATTTTAAAATTATGTTAGTTTTAGATCTGTTTAAAAGTATAATTCATCTACTTACATTGGTGGCTGAAAAACCTGTTGGGACCCCAGTGATTTATGAATTAGTCGCAGAACTGGAAGTTAGAAGTCCTTGATAATGTCACATGTAGAAGTGGCTTCAGTTCTTACTGTTTTTCTAAATCTCTGTTATGGAAGGAAAATTTTGGAATTAGACATATTGACTATTATTATGCCTGCCTCACTACTAACTAGTTGTGTGATCTTAGACATTATTTATTTTCTTTAAATTTCAAGAGTTCATGAGAAAAATGGGCCTATAGTGCCCAACTGGAAAGAATGGAGACTCTAGTGAGCCCTTATTTGTAGAAGGGACAGAGGTGATAGTTCCTGTGCCTTGGCCAGTGCTTTGTCATGCATCTGGTCTCCCAAAGTTCGTCATTCTCACTTATCTTTCCTGATCCAGTTCTCAGGCAATCCCTGATGATTCCACTTCCTAAATCTCTCAGATCTCCATTCCTGTCAAAGTCCATTCCCACTGCCTTGCCCCATTTGTCACTTGTCTGAGGACATTGTCACCATCTTAGCTTGTGACCAACTGAAGACAGCTCTGGTGATGTGGGCTTCACTGGTCCTCCTTCCTTGGAGTCTTGGGATTTTCTAGGCTCATGCACTTTGTGGGGCCTTTGTACACTTTATCTCTGCCTGGAAGGTCCCCCTGTCCCCAAGTGACTCCCACCCTAATGAGCCTGAATTTTTTGTATTGGGCATTTTCTTGTCATTCAGCTTTTAGCTAGACATTACTTTCTTATAAAGACCTCCCTAAAACTTGGGTGTCAGCTTCCACATGTAAAATGGAATATAATGTAGTATCTACCTAATAGGATAGTTGGGAGCATCAAATGAATCAAATATATGTCAAATACTTAGGAATTTCCTGGTACAGAGAAAATTAAATTTAGGTATAATTACCACTTTCATTAACATCACATGCATGAACACCATTTTTGTCATCCTCAACACCATCATCACTCCATGATCATCACTACCATCATGATGACCATCACTGCTACCACTATAACCACTACCAATAACAATCACACCATGACTATCATAGCCACTGCAAATGTCATACCCATCACCACCATCCATCACTATCCTAACCCTCCCTTCTACTAATATGTCCCTAGTTCCCACAATACCTGCCACATACAAGATACAACAAATATATGTCAAATGTATAGACTTACTTGATTATAACTGCCACCTAACTGATATTCTTATTCTCCATTCTTTCTTATCTCTCATCATACTTCATAGGACTACAAATCTGATCATGACTCTACTTCTTTTACAATTCAGTCCATTCGCCCCCCACCACAAGTCAAGTCATGGTCTGATACACGCAGCCCCTCATAATCTCCCTCCATATTCATTTTTCATTTCCTTTTTCAAGTTTTTCTCTTTGTTTTTCTATTTGTAACAGAGAGCACACTTACTTACTTTGATGCAAAGTAAGCATTGATTGAACGAATAAAACATTCCATTACATTTCTTGTGTGAGTTAGACACCATTAAACTAATGAGAGAGAAGCTTCTATGTCCCCAGGCTGCAGCTACATACCCACTTACAGTTTATTATGGTTTGGATATGAGTTGTCCCCAAAAGCTCGTGTGTGAGATAATGCAAAACTGTTCAGAGGTGAAAATATCAGATTATGAGGGCTATAACTTAATCAGTGGATTAATCCATTTGAATGGATTAATTGGGTGGTAACTATAGGCAGGTAAGGTGAGGCTGGAGGAAGGAGGTCACTGGGGCCATGCCTTTGGGGTTCATACTTTATCTCTGGCATCCCTCTCTATCTCTCTCTCTCTCTCCTTCCTGACTGTCTTGAGTTGAGCACCTTTCCTCCACCATGCCCTTCTACCAGTGATGTTCCACCTCAACTCAAGCCCAGAGCTAAGGAGTTGTCTGACCATGGACTGAACTTTTGAATTTGTGAGACAAAATAATCTTTTCCTTTTTCAAGTTTTTCTCTTTGTAACAGAGAAAACACTAAGAGGCACATACTTTGATGCAGAGTAAGCATTGATTGAATGAATAAAACATTCCGTTACATTTCTTGTGTGAGTTAGACTCCATTAAACTAACGAGAGAGAAGATTATATTTGGGAAAGAAACTGAAATAACAGTAGGTCTCTTATTAAAAATTTGTTAAATAAAAAAGCATTATAATGTAGTATATGAGCCTGTACATCAAACACCTGTTAAAAACCAGTGATGGGGTGGGAACATAGTTCCTAAGTCCACTGGGTACAGCTCATGCACCATCAGCTCAGTCCTGTCTCTTTCCAGCTGCTTCTGCACTGACCAGTTTTGTGCAGGCATACTCTGAGAGTGTAATCCCTCAGCATGTGACAAGTTCCTGTATCTACTTGTCTTGGAGCTTCTTTGGGTAGGATACTCAGCCATGGAACTGACTCAACAATCAGGCATAAGCAATCAGGAAGTGTGTGTGTGTGTGTGTGTGTGTGTGTGTGTGTAGGGAGAGTTAATGTGGAAGTTATTGCTTTAGGGGCCACCCTTGACCAAAGGGGCAAAAAGCCAATGAATACATGTTTTTCTTCTTCCTCCCCCAGGCAGACAGTTCTGACGTGCATCTCAATGAGGCTCCTCAGAAGGTCCTGGCAGGATCTAGCACCAGTTGCCTGTAGCAGTGGCCAATTCAATTACACATCCCCACAGCGGCTGTCCCTTTGGCCTTGTTTCATCCTCCCTAATCCTTCCCTTCTGCACCCTGGGATCACTTCCCAATTAAACTACCTGCACACCAGCCTTTATCAAGGGCTCTGCTTTCAGGGACATCCAGGCTGACAAGGGCTGCTACAGTTTCAGGTTTGAAACTATCAGGAGGTCTCACACAAATTCTAGAAAGATACAGTTTTCAACAAGAATGAGATTTTTAAAGCTATGTAAAAATATATTTTTTTTTGTCATAATGCGTTTATTTCTCTCCTTTTAAAGATCTGGAATAGATTTTTAAAATAATGCCTATGGAAAATAGAATTATTTTCCTAGCCTTTGAGAATACACTTAAATGCTTTATGGATCTGGTTAACTGCAGGGATCTGTTGTTACTATCTTTGTTTGGTTTTGCTAAATAATCATGCATTGATGCTCTTATTCTTGGGGTGACATTCTTTGGTTGTTTAAGGAAAGTCTATGTTGATTCAATTAATTGATTCTATTGTAAATCTTGTGATTAAAGAGTTAATATTAATTCATTTATTCAATTTTCAATGTGGTTGCATGTCCAGGCACAGCTTCAGTCCTATGAATTCATCCAAACCTTCAGTCCAGTTGATTCTTAGATGAAAGGCCATGTCTCAGACACTCAGGTTACAGTAGCCGTGAGGCATGACTTCTGCTCTTGGGGCACAGCCATGTAGAGCCTCCATGTAATAAACAAGTGCCAGGAGGAAGAGGGTGGTTGACAAGGAGTGGCTGATTTTCCCGTGTAGAGAATGGGAGAGGAAGAAATTCTGAAGAGGTTTCCTAGGGAAGGTAGCAGTCAGATATTTTCTTAAAAGATCAGTAGCTGTTTCTTCTCAGCAAAGGAAACAATTAATAATGTGAAGCAAGAGCTTACAGATTGGGAGAAAATCTTTACCACATGCACCTTTGATAAAACATTTATCTCTAGGATATATAAAGAACTCAAAAAACTTAACACCAAACAAACAAACAAAAAACCCCAAATAACCCTATCAGTAAATGGGCTAAGGAACTATACAGACACTTCACAGAAGAAGAAATGCAACTGATCAACAAATATATGAAAAATTGTTCAACATCTCTAGCAATTAGAGAAATGCAAATCAAAACTACTCTAAGATTTCATCTCACCCCTGTCAGAATGGCAATCATCAAGAATACAGGCAACAATAAATGTTGGCAAGGATGTGGTGAAAAGGGTACATATGTTGCTGGTGGGACTGCGAATTGGTGCAACCACTATGGAAATCAGTATGGAGATTCCTCAGCAAATCGGGAATGGAACCACCATTTGACCCAGATATCCTACTCCTTGGTTTATAACCAAAGGACTTAAAATCAGCATTCTATATTGATGCAGCCATGTTAATGTTTATAGCAGCTCAATTCACAATAGCTAGACTACAGAACCAACCTAGGTGTCCCTCAACAGATGAATGGCTAAAGAAAATGTGGTATATATACTCAATGGAATATTTCTCAGCTTTAAAGAGGAGTGAAATTATGGCATTTGCCAGTAAATGGTTGAAGTTGGAGAATATCATGCTAGGCGAAATAAGCCAATCCCACAAAACCAAAGGCCGAATATTTTCGCTAATATGTGGATCTTAATTCACAATAAGGCAGGGGCACTAGAGAAGAATAGCATTACCTTAGATTAGGTAGAGGGAAGTGATGGGAGGGGAGGAGAGGGGATGTGGGCATAGCAAAGAGAGTAGAATGAAACAGACATTATTACTGTATGTATGTATGTGACTGCATGACCAATATGATTCTGCAACATGTACACTCAGAAAAATAAAATTATATCCCATCTATGTATGATATATCAAAGTGCATAAATGCATCTACTGTCATGTATAACTAATTTAAAAAAATTTTAAATTTAAAAAAGATCAATATCTGTTGGTAGGGATGGTGAGTAGGGAGGTACAGTCAAGAGACTGAAAATAAATCTCAGAAGCAGGAAGTCCTTGGTGCCAGGCTCAATGTCATAGCAGGAGGTAGGTGCTGATGTGACTTGGATTTTATCCCACAAAATGGGTCCACTGAAGATGGCTCTGCAAGAAGGGGACTAGATAGCAATGTGACTTATTGCGTCTGAGAACATAGTCAGGAGCCCAAAGTGAGAGACTCTGATACCTCTAGTCAAGATTTTCTTTGGAGAGCATGCAGAAGAGATATTGTGAAGGAGGAAAGTTATCAGGGCCTTCCAGTTGGTCAGGAGCAATGAATCAGTCTGGTTTCTCAGTCTTGGGAAACTCCTTGGTGTAACAATGCCTTAGTGGGTATTGGCCCCTGGATGTAGGTGAGGAGAAGCTCCAACCTCATATATAAAATCTTTCACCAATTTTTATATCAATTATGTCCTTGTTCATGTTTGATTGCCTGTTTCTAGGTTAACACCCTCCTCCTCCATTCACACAACATGTGATGGGGCATAAGGACAAGAAGTGAGGGAAGTGACCTTATGGCTGTGACTTTTGCATGCATTTCAGAATTTCAGAGATGTTTTTCTTAAAGATCTCATTCAGTCATCCTGTTCTTTCTATAACTTTAGCACAGAAAATTGCTAGGCCTAAGTGATTCTAACATCATGTTCTAATGTCTTTTTCTTGAGTTTTTTTAATGTCTAATTCTATGACAACAAGACAGCAACATACTTCTAGACACCATAGTATCAAATAAAGACTAGATAAAGGCAAATTATTATAAGTCAAAAAGAGAAAGAAGTAATATGTTTATTTCTACATATTCCTATACAGTTTCAGGAGATTCATACTGATCTTTTTTTTTTTTTAAACACTGTGTATACATTTCTGAATACACTTTGAATTCTCTTCGGAAAAATATATTTTATCATAGGTTCATTGTAAGTGATCTTAAAGTGATTATACAGGGAAAATATTATAGTAATATGATATGTCAGAATCCAATAGTAATTTATAAGTTTTTAGTATTCATTAATATTCTACCAATCCTGTGAAAAAGTAGAAATTTATGTACTTAATATATACAGGTGTGTATGTGTCTGTGAGCTGTATATGCAACACACATATACATACTGTTATGGGCTGCATATGAAGTATTGCTAGAAAAGCTCATGTTATAAGGCAATTCAGAAAAGTTTAAAGGTGAAATGACTAGGTTATGAGAGCAGTAACCTCATCAGTGGATTAGTCCAGCAAATGAATTTATTAATGAATTAATCCATTAATGAATTATTCCATTTGCTGGATTAATAATTTGAACAGAGGCCTGGGGAGGTGGCTCAGTAGTAGAACACTTACCTATCATGCTCAAACCTGGGTTCAATCCCCAGTACTATAAAATATGAAAAAAAAGTTGAATGAATTAATGTGTGGTAACAGTAGGCAGATAGGGCATGGCTGAAGGAGGTAGGTCATGGGTTTGTGCCCTTGGACTATGTCTTGTCCCTGACTCCTTTCTTTTAATACTTCTATTTCCTGGCTGCCGTGAGCTGAGTAGTTGCCTCTACCACATCCTTCTACCATGATGGGCCTTACCTCAGGCCCAGAGCAATGGAGTCAGCCATCCATGAACTTTGTCTTCTGAAACTGAGTCCCAAATACACTTTTTTTCTCTAAGTTGTTCTGGTCAGATATTTGGTCACAGCAATTAAAGGCAGACTAACACACATACCTGGACATATTTATATATATCTACTTTTATCTGTATGTGTGTATATTTGTGTTTGTATAGAAAACAATATAACTAAACAAATGTACTGGTAACTTATTCAGTGGTTATCTGTAACTGTAAAGCAAGTAATAGTATAAAATAAGTTTGGATACTGTGATAAACCAATTGTCTAAATGATCCCAACTCTTTGCTCTTCCTTAAATCCACACCTTTGGCACTATGAATATGGCAGAAGTGACATCATGACCCACTCCTAAACTGATGACTCGAAAAACTTTGTTCACTTCTTCTAGGTCTCCCAGTGCCCTGTCACTGCTGAGAGAACTAGCCAGGGCTAGCCTTTTGCAAGATGGGAAACCACAAGCATGAGAACTGAACTTTCCCTGCTGACACCACCCTAGACAAATCAGTCACCAGTGGATCAACTCTCAGACTCACATGACCCAGCTGAGATCAGTCAAACCCAACAGAGTCACCGCGACAACTGATAGTGAACAGAAGACACATGCTTATGGTTGTAGGCCACTTATGTTCTGTAGTTGTTTACTATGCAGCATTATTGTGGTAATTGATAACTGAAAACATACACACATACATGTATTCATATTTAACATTCTCATAAAACCAGGAGCAAAACACAATAAATTGGAATGAATTTATTTATATGTAGCTACAGAATACAGAAGCCAATATTTTAATATGTTGGTCCAAGTAAACAACAACAAACAAAATTTGAAAGAGTTCCATTGTCATTTTCATGGATATCCTAAAACACAGTTCATTGAATAATAATATCCAGCTTATAGGACAAAAATATTATTTAAATAGAAATTAGAATTTTTGTGACTATTGTAGCTGTTTGAAAGAATAAAAATGTAAAAATATATAATGAAGCTTTTCTTCCTCCTCAAAATTTAAGGACTCATCATTTTCAAAGTGGTTTAATTCATTATCCTATGTGATTTTCTGAATCACTGGGATTCAGTATATTTGAAACAGGCATTCCAAACAGGCATTTAAAAGCCACTAGTATTTTAAAACACTCATGTATAGAGAAATGATGTATAATCTTCTATTACCAATACTGTAAAAATATTAGAATTCTGGTGCAGGTAGCATATATACAGGCAAGTAGCCCCACAATAGTTAAGGCAGGAAAAAAGTAATATAATAAAGAAAAGTAATACATCGTACAGGAAACTGAAAAAGAGTCATCAGAAATGCCGGAGGAAAGCCAGAAGAGACAGCCAAAGGAGGAGAAAATTCCTTGAAAAGAGTGGTTAATGGGGTTAAATGCTGTTAAAGGTTAGGATGATACTGGAAAATGTCAATTTGATTTGACAATATGCCATTGGTGATCTTTGCCAGAGTAGTTTAAATGGTGTTTGGTGGGGAAGATGTCAAGTTGCAGGAGATAAATGCAGTACATGTAGCATCTCTTTGAAGTACTTGACCATAAAAACATGGTAAGAAATTGTCACACCTAGAAGGAGAATACAGGACCAACTATGCTTTACAAAATATTTTTTAAGATGAAAATATCTGGAGAATATTTAAAATTGACAGTGAAGAAATTGGCGCGGGGGGGGGGGTAGGGAGGGAGGGAGGGAGGGAGGGAGAGAGAGAGAGAATGTAGTAAAAATAAGGAGATGAGTGTATTCAAAGAAAAAGCATCTGTAGTTGTAAAGAGTGATTTACTTAGAAATGATTTGGTTATGAATTCAGTGTCATCAGAGGAAGAGATTGTTGATAGATTTAGGAACTTTCATGGGTGTTGCCTGGGTTTTCCACATGGATATAAATATTTCACACACCACTGGATATAGAATTATACTTGGCAATATTTTTCTTTAAGAACACTTAAGATGTCATTCCATTGTCAAATAATTTTTTTTTTCTTTGAGATTCAGCAATTTGACTAGGAGGTGTATAGGTGCTTGTCTTTTTTTCTTTTGTTTAAATCTTGTTTGGGTTTTCCTACTCTTCTTGAGGACGGTTATCCATGAGTTTTGAAAGAATTCTGCCCAATATTTCTTCTATTCATTCTCTTTATCCTCTTCTTTTGTGACTCTAATTACATTTATTAAAGTATTATCCCAGAGTTATCTATGTTCTGTTCAGTTTTTTTTTTTCACTCTTTTTATCTGTATTTCAATTTGGGTATTTTCAGTTGACTTGAATTTGAGTTCATGGATCATTTCTTCTACCTTGTCAGTCTGACCACTAAATTCTTCATCTCCTGTTTGGTAATTTTCAGTACAGGATTTTTATTTGCTTTTTTTAGAGTTTACAATTATATGATGAAAATCTCTATCCATTCACTTATTTGAATCATATTTTTTTTCCAAATTCTCTAATCTACTTCTAGTAACTATTTTCTAAAGCCTTTGTCTACTAATTCTAACATCAGGATCATTTGTGGAGATTCTATTATTTGCTTTTTTTCTTCTTTTGCATATTGATCACTTTCCTTCTTTTCCTCACAACTTTTATGTTAAAATGTATGCATGACTTTTCTTTTTTAATAAAAGAATAGTGGAGACTAGTTAGACAATAGTTTTTGTTTTGCTTTGCTTTTCCTAGACACAGTATTCCATTTCCTCTGGAAGGCAACTGGGGTGAGGAAATAACCATTCAGATCCCACCTTGGGTCAAACTGAGCAGGAGACTGGTTGCAGCTTAAATCAGTTTTGTTAACCTGTGGTTTCATGTAAGATTATAGAAATCTCTCTTTACCCTTTAGCTTAACTCAAAATGTTCTTGCTGCCATACAGAACCTTATCCATTTGATATTTAAAGGACTTGACTGACAAGAAGTAGGATTTCATCTTTAGTTAGTTTCCATTTTTCCTGTAAATCAGTGGCATCAAGGACCTAGAACCTAATCACTGAGCAAAACTATGAAATCTCAGTACTATCCAGTTTTACCTCATGGCTACTTACTCAATAATATTTCTGCAGGGTAGAATTGTTAGGCTAATGGACTTAAAGTTAAAGCCATACAGCAATATTTTTAGTCCATGATAAACCTCAAATACAAAGAATGATCCCATAAGATTATGATGAAGCCAAATAAGTCCTATTACCTCATGATGTCATAGCCATCTTTTCATTTTATTTATTTGTTTTTATGGTACAGGGGATTGAACTCATTAGTACTTAGCCGCTGAGCCACATCCCCAGCCTCCCCCCCTTTTAATTTTGAATTTTGAGACAGGGTCTCGCTAAGTTGCTTAGGGCCTCACTAACTTGATAAAACTGGCTTCAAACGTATGAATCTCTTACCTCAGCCTCCCAAATTTCTGGGATTACAGGTGTTCAACACCACACCTAGCTTGTTATAACCATCTTAAGATCCCAGCACAATGCATTACTTGTGTGTTCGTAGTGATGTCAGTGTGTTGATGCACTTGTAGTATCATAAAAGTATGGCATATACCATTATGTACAGCACATAACATTTGATAATGACAACAAATGACTGTTACTGGTTTAATGGTTACTATATTTTAAATTATTATTTTAGAGAATACTCCTTTTACTTATTAAAAACATTTACTATGAAACTGTATGCTGTGTTATACTGGCAGCAACCTCATACATTTTGTGTTTACCATGTCTTTTGGTGGCATCAAGAGGCCACACTGAGGGGCTGGGGATGTGGTTCAAGCGGTAGCGCACTTGCCTGGCATGCGTGTGGCCCGGGTTCGATCCTCAACACCACATACAAACAAAGATGTTGTGTCCGCCGAAAACCAAAAAATAAATATTAAAATTCTCTCTCTCTCTCTCTCTCTCTCTCTCTCCCCCTCTCTCCCTCTCTCTTAAAAAAAAAGAGTCCACACTGAGTGATTGTCCTATACCATCTAGATTTATATAAGTACATTATGGATGTACATACATCCACATAGCGAAATCACCTAAAGATGCATTTTTGAGAACATATGTCTGCCATCAAACAACACATAGCTGTTTTGTTTTTGGTACTTGTGATAGTTAATTTTATTGTCAACTTGACTGGGCCATGGGGTGCCATGTATTTGGTTAAATGTTATTTCTTGTTGTGTCTGTGATAGTGTTTCTATATAAAATTAACATCTGAATTGATAGATTGAGTAAAGCATATTGTCCTGCCCAATGTGGGTGGTACTCATCTAATCCACTGAAGGGTAGAAGAGAACAGATAGGCTAAGAAAGAACTTTTCTCTGCCCGACTAGGACATTGGTCTTCTTCTGCCTTTGGATTTGGACTCAAACTGGACCTCATATCATTGGCTCTTGGTTCTCAATTGTTTGGTCTCAGACTGCAACTGTACTGTTGGCTGACCAGGGTATTCAACTGGTCATTTTGGGACTTCTTCATAGTTATATAAGCCAATTCCTAATAACAAATTATCTATGTATCTATCTCCTAATTAATGACCATCATCTTCATCATCATCATTATAATCTATTTGCTCTTATTTTCTGGAAAACATTTATTTATAGAGGACTCTTTCAGAATTCAGTCTGTTATGCCAGCTCAACTGTTAGGTTTGACTTGCTTCCCCATACCACAGCAGTCTTTCTACTTATGGTAGTCCCTAATTTCTGTCTACTCACACCCAGTTGGTATGCAGTTGGCTTCAAATATGGAAACAGCTGCTGAGCTTTGCTTATCTGTGAAGGTCTTGCTTCTTTTGACATTTATTTTATTTGCCTCCTTTGGAGCTGATCATTAAGAATATGATTTTGGTTTACCTTTTTACTATAACAGGAGTGAAGGTATCCTTTGACCCCATACATCCTTCCTGAAAATAGAATTCCTCTGCATGGATATTGATGCTGTGGAACCCCAATGTAGAAGTTGGGATGGAAACAAAAACTTGAACCACTGCAAAGCCCCTAATAAATTAATGAGTATTTATCATGTATGTGTTTGGGGTGGGGTGGTGCATGAAGTCTACAATGGCTTTGGTCCTTAGATAGCAGATGGTTGTAAAGAAAAGAAATGGTGTGGTATAGCCAGGATCCATACACTCAAATGAGGAATGGACTGAGATACAGAAGATTGAGGATATAAGATAATTCATTTAAAATAAAATGAAGGGCCCTATTTATGCTGTGGCAACAGCTGGAAGGAAGGTCAGCAGAATTTGGAACGGGAGATAAGCTCAGAGCTACAGAGGGGAGTGGCAAGGCCAAGATTTGCTCAGAGAAAATATCTGACAGAAAGCTAAAATTATTTTCTGAGATTCTTGCAAATGATAGGTTATCAAAATTTATGGATTTGTGCTAGGGCTAGATGTACAGGGGCACTATCTTTAACCTCACCATTTGCATTGCTTTAATAGAGTCTCTTAAGCTTTTATGGAAAAGTTGTACTGAATTTTGTTACTTTATTAGTAATTGCAGGTTTCCCATGGTTTGTAAATAAAAGTAAGTTAAGACGTAAAGCAATAATATGTGTATTTCAGGCATAAAGATCTCATATTTTAATAGAAATATATGAATAATTGATAGAATAGGTTGATCACTAGATTTTGGCCACAAATCCCAGCTCCAGCATTACCTGTATGACCTAGGGCTTATTCAGGACTTTCTGCTTCAATGTAAAAAAAATAAAAATAAAAATAAAAATCCCTGTAAAATGGAACCACTATTCATATAGATTTGTAAAATGTATTAAATATTTGCAGATGTATGCCTGCTAAATAAAATAATACAAAACTATTTCTTCCTTCTTTCGTCTTTCTTGGCATAATTAATTTCTCTTAAATATAATCTTTCTCTTATACTTACAAAGAGATAGTGCTCAGAAAATGCTTTTAGTTTGAACATAGATTACCTTAAAATGTAATTATTTACATTATAAAAAATTTATAATTATCATTCTTTTGCCTTAAACATTTTTTTTCCAGTGGGCAGAGATGTAATTATATAGGTTGGAGGTGTAGCTCAGTGGTAAAGTGTGTGCTTGGCATGCACAAGGTCCTGAGTTCTATCCCCAGTACACACACACACACACACAAAATAACATACATTTTATGATGTATAAGAGCCATAAAGAGTTAACTGACATGAGAGAAAATTTGTCTTTAATAGTCTTTTATTTGGCTTAATGTACAGGGGAAAGATTTCTACATCATAAGTCAAACTTCTTGAAAACTTTGTAAGTTGGGAGAAAAGTTGCTACTCATGAGGTTCCTAAAACACCAGTCATTTTTAAAAAGTAGCAGCTGCATTAAAAGTACAGCTGGAACAGGTGTGGCCAAAGTAGGACCTCATTGCCAATGTCAAAGGAACTTGCAGCCACTTTATTAATAGTTTGTCCATGAAGGTGTCTCCATTTGTTTGAAGAGATGCAGAATTCAGCAGTTCTTAAATTTTTACCAAAATCACTTACTGGAAAAATTTAGACATCATATTCTAGTGAATAATTGATGTAGGTAAGAGAAAAGTCTTTTAGGTAAGAAGGACTATTGGTGAAGAAAAATGAATAAATCAAAAAATTTTGTGTTGATTATCATTTTCCCAGGATGTCAGGTTTGGGAAATAAACATTCAAATTGTGAACTCCATGAAGATAGTGATATTTATTTTTCCCATTGCTTAACATAGCACCTGGCATATTGTCAGTATTCAATGAATGCATTCAATAGAAACTGAATGCATTCTTTTAATCCTACACATTATGATAGATGCTTAAAGTAGATCTATACTTTCAAGTAAGTCTTGCAATTATGTGCATATTACTTTTAATTTAGAAAGTAAATACACAAAATTTTCCTTAATCTAAGACTTACAACATATTTCTTTTCCCTAAAAATGGAATTGATGAATTTTATCAGTAAAATTAAATAGTCACTGTCATTTTTCAAACTAGATGACAAAATTAGAATAGATGAAAAATTGTAATAAGATTTAAATTTGATCTCATGAGTGTATCATTAAGTTTTGGCACTTGTTATTGCTTATAGATCATGTTGTATAGTATAGATTAAATTCAAATTGTTTAGCCTTGGTCTATAATGTTAAATAAATACTTCATTTTGAACTTTGTAAATATTGCCACTGGAAAAAACAGCACTATTTACTTAACTATGACAAAAAAGTGGAGCTGCATATACTAAGTCTTTGCTTGTACAAACATAAACTGATGTGAATGATCAGGCAATGAACCCAATAAATTAGACCAAAACCACTTTGCACCTTTAATAAAGGGTGGATTTAATTGTGTGATAAAGGTAATAGTTCATTCTATGTCTTTGCATGTATAGACATAGTTAGATTGTGACAGAAACAGGCTGAAAGCCACACTTACCTATGCCTACAACCAGCTGTGGTACAAACCAGAGCATGCCTCTGGCTTACATGTTAATTCCAAAATTGTGCCTTTTCAGCCCTAATACCAACAATAATGACAACAGCTGGGTTTTTAAGAGCAAATTTGTGGTGTGAAGAATAAAGCTGACAGGTATCTTTGTTAAAAATAGTTCTATTCCAGCTTTGAAATAGGTGACAACATCTTGTTTAATCTTACACATTATTACAGAGTTCCCGGGTCTCCTCGGTTCCTAGATCCTTGCAAAGATAAGGTCTTAAGAGAAAGGATGACTGCACATTCTGATTCATGGTATACATCTAGAAGTTAATATATCTTAAAATAATTTGAATGTATAAGTATATTATAAATTGAGACAAATTCCAATTATAAAAATCATTATGATTGATGGTTCATTTTGATCATGACACAGTGAGGAATTTCTAGAATGTAGATTATGATTTCATTCTCTTTTTAAACTAATGAACTTCATTTTTAGGGGCAGTTTGAGGTTTATAGTGCAATTGAGTGGTAAGTGCAGAGTTTTCATACACACACACACACACACACACACACTCTATCCTACCATATGCACAGCCTCTCCCACTACTGGCATCTTGCAGCAGAGTAGTGTATTTGTTATAATTGGCAAACCTGCATTGGCACATCATTATCATCCAAAATTTATAGTTTACATTAAGGCTGATACTTGATGTTTTACATTCTACAGATCAAGACAAAAGTATTTTATATGATATATTTTATAGGAATAAGATACATATTCACCATTATAATTTTGTAAACAGAGTAGTTTCACTGCCCTAAAACTCTGCTCTATCTATTCATCCTTTCTTCCCTCTATCCATGGTGGCCACTTGTCGCGACCCCTTGCCCGCAAGGAAGACACAACTCAGGAATCTTCTTTCAGCAGTTTATTCAGGCCCTTGATATTTCTTCTTCTACCTCTTGGATGCCCCTCCCAGCCTTAATAAAGCATCTCAAGCCCCAATGCAAAGCTGCCACGTGGAGCTTTCTCATAGGGTGGTGTAAAATCATGTGCCAACTCTCCCAAATAAGGAGTTGTTTGTCACAGACCACAGCGGAACCAGTGCCATCTTGTAATGGCAACCATAGTCTGCAGAAACGGCAGAAGCGGCTCACCACAGTTCCCCCTTTCTGTTTTCTTAAAACAATACAGGCGAGAGTAGAGGTCCTATCCCACTGTGCAGAAGTGGCTGCATAGTATGGCTCAGTCTTAAGGAGGGCCCTTCCCCAGATCCGAGGCCATATCAGCCGACGCCTTTTTTCGTGGGGCGGGG
>NW_026000016.1:5381905-5395786 GCF_001458135.2 Marmota marmota marmota | reverse complement strand
GGTATCACCCCACCCTCTAATATGCCCTGCTCAGAAGCAAAGTCAAGATCTTTGCCTAATTTATCCCAACTAGGTACAGTAAGGCTGCCCGAAAATGCAAACCACGGTGCAGCGATATCTATCTTCCGTAAAAATCTCTGTAAAGTACTATGTTTCACTTCCAGGCCCTTGGAACGTAACAGGCCATCTAGGGCCAGAAGAAGCGGACTTGAAGATGCGGCACCCATGACACAACAACAAAAGAAGCACAAAAAACAAAAGCAAAATGACACAACAAAAGAAACACAGAAAACAAAAGTGAAAGTAGAAGCGAAAGTACACAGTGCAGCTGCAATAAAATGTAATGCTCTCTCTTTCTTTACAGAGGAGCTGCCCCGCTTTGGTCGCGGATCCCACTTACTTGGGACTAACCCCGCTTTGGTCGCGGATCCCACTTACCTGGGACTAACTGGTGCACCACCCCTGACTGCTGAAAGTTCTGGTTCCCGGGTTTCGGCACCACTTGTCGCGACCCCTTGCCCGCAAGGAAGACGCAACTCAGGAATCTTCTTTCAGCAGTTTATTCAGGCCCTTGATATTTCTTCTTCTACCTCTCGGATGCCCCTCCCAGCCTTAATAAAGCATCTCAAGCCCCAATGCAAAGCTGCCATGTGGAGCTTTCTCATAGGGTGGTGAAAAATCATGTGCCAACTCTCCCAAATAAGGAGTTGTTTGTCACAGACCACAGCGGAGCCAGCGCCATCTTGTAATGGCGACCATAGTCTGCAGAAACGGCAGAAGCGGCTCACCACAGCCACTAACCTCCTTACTGTCTACATAGGGTTGCCTTTTCTAAAATGTCATATAATTGAAATCTTACAGTATTTGGCTTGTACAGATTGATTTCACTTACTTGGTAGTACATTTAAGTTTCTTCCACATTTTTTCAGAAATTACTTGCTCATTTCTTTTTTTTTTATTTTTTAGTTATAGGTGGACACAATATCTTTTATTTTTATGTGGTGCTGAGTACTGAACCCAGTGCCTCAAGCGTGGTAGGCGAGCGCTCTACCTCTAAGCCGCAACCCCAGCCCGCTCATTTCTTTTTAGCGATGAATATATTTCATTGTCTGAATGAACCAGTTTATCTGTCCATTTGCCTACTGAAGTACAAACTTGTTGTTTCTGGTTTCAGCATGATTAAAAAAAAAAAGCTGCTATAAACATCTGTGGTCTGGTTTTTGTGTGGAATTAGGTTTCCAGTTCATGTGGGTAAATACCATGGAGTGTGATTGCTGGATTGCATAGTAAAAGTTTGTTTAGTTTTGTAAGGAACTGCCAAAATATCTTCCAAAGTGACTGTACCATTTTACATTCCCACCAGCAATGAATGAGAGTTCCTGTTGCTCCACATTCTCTTCAGCATTTGGTCTTGTCAGTGCTTTGTAGTTGACCATTCTAACATGTGTTTAGTGGTAGCTCATTGTTTTGATTTGCAATTTCTAATGATGTAGGAAGGCTGAATATCTTTTTATATGTTTATTTGCTATGTGCATGTTTTCTTTGGTGAGGTGTCTTATTAGGTCTTTTACTCCTTTTTTATGACTGTTGAGTTTTAAGGGTTCTTTGTATATTTTGGATAACAGTACTTTATCAGATGTATCTTTTGCAAATATTTTCTCTCAGTTTTTGGCTTGGCTTCTTGTTCTCTTGAGATTATCCTTCACAGAGCAGAAGTTTTTAATTTTAATGAAGTCCAGCTTATAACTTTCTTCTTTGATGGGTTTGCCTTTTTTATTGTACTTAAAAAGTCTTCTTCATAATCACAAATCCTAAAATTATTTCTGTCTTCTTTTCATATGGTTACAGATACATTTTGGAACATTTAAAAAATATGAAGTATGATGGAATTGACTAATGATAGATGTGGAAATTAACTAATAAACTGAGGAGTCTGAGAAAGTGCCTGGTTAGTTTATGAGCATGTGTTGTAATGTTATCTGGTATGTTGTTCAGGAGGAACAAATTTTGTATGTTCCCTAGTAGTAGAATTGCTGACCTTGACTGGGAAGGAACTTCAAAAGAGTTAGTGTTTGCTCTTCATTTTTTAATTCCCCCTCCCCAATCTCACAAAAAAATATGCCTGTTATCAAAAAGCTCTATGAAGCACAGAAATTAATAGGTTATTGTAGTTTGTTGCCATTTCTTCATGATAGCTGCTGTCAAATTTTATAAATTCCTTCAGATATTTTCTTACATGTTCTAATAATTATAACCAATTATTATTGATACATATTACATTATAAATATTTTTCTGGTACTAACTTTTTCGCTGATGATATCTCATATACAGTTTCGGATAGTTTATGTAATTTCATTAAAATGTTTCATATTGTTTCATGGTTTACAAACTAAACGGTTTACTTGATCAATTGCTACTTGAATATCTGTGTTGTTTCTGACTTTTTTACTTTTAGAAAAAATGCTGAAAAGATCTTTGTGTTCCCAGAGCATTTCCTTAGTAAAATTTCTGTAAGTAGAATTGCTGATAAGGGGGAGGGCAGGCTAGGGAAAAATAGAGGTACTTTGGATTATGTAGAGGAGAGTAAAGAGAGAGGAGTGAAGAGGTAGGAAGGATAGTAGAATGAATTGGACATTATTACTCTATGTACATATATAATTACACCACCGAAGTGATTCTATATCATGTACAACATACCAGATAACATTACAAAACATGCTATATCATGTATAACAATTCGAACAAATTAAGAAAAATCTGAAAAACAAAACTGTGCTATCTAATAAGGTGGCTACCAGCCCCATGTGGCTGTGCAAATCAAACCTAAATTAGGTAAAACTGAATAATATATAAAAAAGGATAGGCATGTTTTCAATTTAATAGCTAGTGACAAATTACCTTCCCCAAAGCTACCAATTTGGCCAACCTTTTATCCTCTATCTTCTTAAATCAACTTGATGGGTAAAAATGCTTATTTATAAGCTTGATATACACATGACATATATTAGTGAGATTGAGCATTTCTTACATGCTTTAGTTAATTAGAACACAATATTTTAAGGATGCAATTTCTAGTTAAGTACTTTACTGTCTTGCTAGTTCAAACATGATTTTAGAATTAACCTGTTTTTTTTTTCTTTAATAAAAATTGAAAGAAGTCAGGTCAATTGACTTTTTAAACTAGATAAAGTGATGTATTTGGTTTTGTTCTGGATTTTAGCTGACACTGTTCTGTAAATGCCAGTAGCTAATGAGCGTAGCTGAAAATGTAACTTGATGAAGCTTATATAACACCCGACACAACATCTTGAAAGTTACAAAACTGATCATTCTGATGGTCTTGACAATATACTTCACATCTGGATAAAAATGAAAATTTATTTTGAAAATCTATAGACTACCACCCCCCCCCCCCAAAAAAAAAAACACCCCAAAAACAACAACAAAAAAAGATACTCAGATGTTTGGCTTCACAGTGTTTCATCATTCTCTTCAAAATTTATTTTCTTCTTTCAGTATCTCTGTGCCCCTAATTGCAGCACTTTCTATGTGCTTGATAGGAATATATATCGTGTTCTGTTCTCCTTGTTGAAAATCCTTTAAATATTCAGGTTAAGTTTAAGGTTACTTAAGATTATTACTTCCTATCCAAACTGAATAACTATTTACATAGAAAAGTTTGAGAGAAAATTGAGGAACTTTATTCTCGTAGCTAGCTTGTTTTTTACCTTATTACATAGTTCTGGTATTGATAACATTGGCTGTTATTGTTTGAAAACTAATTGAATCTGGTAAAAGTCCCAGGGTAGGGCTCTAGAGAGAGAAGAGAGCTGGTTCTGTCTCCCCTTTTGTGCTGTTATTCCAGTCCATTCACAGCTGTGTCTTCCTTTCCTCTCTATATTTACAGTGTCATCTTCCTTCAAGCCAGGTATATTTTTGGAGCAAGGAAATTGAAGTTGTCTATCAGTGGCCATGGGAGATTGGCTCCAGGACTCTCAGCAGATACAAAAACCCATGGATGCTCAAGTCTCTTATATAAAATGGCATGGTAAATACTATGTAGATACATAGTAAATACTGTGTATAACCTATACATAACCTTTCATGTACTTTAAATCCTCTCTGTCTAGATTACTCATGATACCTAGTACAAAGAAAATGTTACATAATTTGTTGGTACAGTAAATTGCTTGGAGACTAGAGGAAAAATATCTGTATATGATCAGTATAGTTACACTGTTAGTATCTATACTGAAATATGTATATTCAGAAAATATGGCTATTTTCAGTCCACAGTTGGATGAACCAGAAAACATTGACCACAGAGGTACAGGAGCTGAGAGTATGAACTTTGGGCCACTTTCCTGTCTCCATGTCATTGCCTCCACCAACCACATCTATTCATTTAGGTACTAAAAATAAACATTTTCCCACTCCTGGTATTTCCATAACAATGCCCAAACTCTTGGCTCTAAAGGCCTTCTTTCATGCACCTCTCATCTCTTCTCATTGCCCAGTTAACCCATAGGCTTGGTTGGTCCTCCTTGTAAGGGGTCTTTGTTCCTCTACAACTCCAGAGGAAGTTCTCTGGCCCCTTAAACTCTTTTATAAGCTCGCCTACCACTGAAGCGTACCCTAATCAAGAGGACAGAGGAAGCTATAGGGTCCTGTCTTTTGTGTAAACCCTAACTCTGGGCCAAACCTCCCCTTATTGGCACTGAAACAACTTAGGATATTTGATTATTACCATTTCTTACCTATTTTTTCACTTTAATGGCCTTTTTCTGTACTGATTCATCTGTTCCTAGCTTCATTTATCCTTAAGATATTTATTAATCATCCACAAGGTATGCGAGACCCTGCTAAATGCCCTGAGGGTAGTGGGCCTTAGTGGAGGGGGGGAATATCTCATCTTTCCTCAGGAATTTGTAGTTTAAATGGATATTGAGGCATATATTCACAGAAAAGTTGATAGTGCATGTAATTAAGTGACAAATGTTTGGTACAAGTTGGTACAAGCAATATGTGCCTTGAGATGTCAGAAGAAAGACAAATTTTCTTTGACAGGAGGATGGGTTGGGAGGTAGGTGTGTAAAGGAGCTGGCCTTGAAGTGTGGATAAGATTTGAGAGGCAGCGCAGGGTGAGAGAATTCCACAAGGGAGGAAGGAGATATGGTCGGTAGACACAGCCTTGAGGGAACAGATGAGATGTGTGGAGGTACACTCCTCTGAGAGCCCCAGCAATCAGTTGTTTAAGAAGTACCTGAACATCATTTGTAGCCCTCCTTTCTTTTTCTACAATAAGATTTTTTTTTTTTTAATGCTGGTGCTGGAACCTAAGGGCTCCAGGATGCCAATCAAGCACTCTGCCACCAATGGCAGGATTTTTAATGGAAGCACAGAGACAGAGATATTTTCTCTAGCCTTCTGATAAATGCTAAGAAATTGAACATGTATGCATATATGTACCTGAGCTTTGCTGTGGGCCTGCGGAGTTGTTTCAACCTCTGCCAATGCTATGCCTCTTCATGGGGGCCTGTCTGCTTTGAAAAGCATCCTGCCTACTCTCTTATAGTTGTAAGGCTTTCATTTATATGGATGTGATATCTTCAGACATGAACCTGAAAAGGTGATATTCTTTCCACCCTTATCTCCATGCTAAATTAACATTCCAAAGTACAGATCTGGTATTGAGGTTTGAAAAGGAGTCAGTCAGTTCACTTGGGATGTTGATCCCAATTTCTGTTTATCTGTCTGTGTAACTAGTTATCTTCGCTATTTCTCTCTCAGTTTCTCTCTAACTCTCATCAATCTGCCACCTTTCTTTTCTTACTCTGCCATCTTATCTCTTTATCCTCTGTCTATGCATATATGTATATATAAATTTGTTCTTATTTTTAGAAAAAAATTGGATTAAAATAGTATTTTTATCAGATAGTTAATAAAATTAATCTTAACAGAACAAGTCACCATCTACAAAAAAAACCAAGATCAGCAAAAGAGTTTTGGAATAATTGCTATTTAAAGGGTCTTGGAGTTATATCCACACAATTATTTTTTTATTCTGTTTTTCAATGTGAAAAGTTTGGTACATGGAAAATTATTTCTTTTCTCTTACTCATCAAAGCGTTAACCACTCTTTGGCCACTTGCAATTCTTCTGCAAATCTTGGTAAACAAGCCCTGAGTTCTAATGAACATCAAATTCCATAAGCTGAGGAACAGCAAGCAATATAAATAGAAGTTTTTCTTAAATTCGGCAAAATACCATGTCTGTGAGAGGATACAATTAAAGGCATATTCCTGTAGTGATTTTCCACGGCCATACATGCTCAATTCAAGCCAAGGATTTGTTACTGATTTTATATGTTATTTGCAACATTGAATTTGTTCATTCTGTTTCCTAAGTTTTTCGTACAACTACATAATACATGTTTTCTTGCATCCATCATCATTTCTCAGTGTAAGCCGAGTTCCCAAGTCCTTTGTCCATTCTTTCTCTTTTCCCCCTTACCTTCACCCTTAGGGCCTAATTATGAAACAACTTCAAATAAATACAAAATTTTTTTAAACAAAAAGCATTCTGCTTCCTGTGAACAATTGACTAGTTTTTTCCCCCTCTTTTCTCTTTGAGAGTTTTAATTCACTTGGAGTGCTGTGCAGTTGGCTAGGCCTGAGATTTCTGGGAGCTGTAATTGTGTCTCATTAATTCTTACAGTAATGTACGGTAACTATAAGGAACATGCAATTAGTGGTTTGGTCAATGAACAGAGCAGTTAATCAGCAGACAAAGGACGGGGCTCAGGACCCATTAAGCTGAAAGGAAGTGTCAGGGCCATCCCAGGCGCCAGGAATGCACTTGGACATGCCTGCCTGCTGGACAGGCTCAGAAGACTGTGTTTGTCTTTTTGCTAAACCAGCTCTTTTTTTTTCCTTCCTTTTCTTTCTTTCTTTCTTTCTTTTTTTTTTTTTAAATTGGTGTGGTATGTGTTTATTCAAACACTTGAGAGATTCCTGAGTATCCTGCAATAGTACACCATGCATTTTTCTCACCTCACGTTGGCTGGCAGAGGCTTTTTCCCCCGACTGTGCAAATAAACCCCAAATACACAACAAGAAAGCAAAAACAAGCCAAAAACCAACCAACCGACCCTCAACAATAAAAAAAGAAGAAAAAAAGGACAATGCTGATTTACTGAAGTGAATTTGAGATAAAGGTCGTTGGGTGACCCTTCTGTCATCAGAAAATAAATGAATGTGAAGACAAATAACATTTAAATAGGCCTTTGTGTTGTCACTCAGTCATACCCTCCATATTCATCTCTATAAAGTGGACCTTTCTATTTCTGAATGGAGAAGCTTTAAGTGCATGCAAATGTATGCAGATAAGCATATGAGTTTTAAAATGTTGCAGGCCTTATAGCTACAAGTAACCTCAATTGTGTGATTTCTGTGAGAAAGTCTTACTAAATTACCTTGGAAATTCAAATGCAAAAGTTAACCCATAGAAACAAGGTTGCTTTCTCTGGACAATATGGATTGCAGTGCCCTTGCCTAGGAAAACCACATGAAGGTTATAGATGGAATCCTGTGAAATGTTGTAAAATATGAAGTGGTGATTATACAAGAAAATGGACTTATCAATAATACATTGCCCTGGGGTAATTCTGAGCTCAAGCAAACAGTCCTTCAAATAGAATGACATCTCTACTCCTAAGTAAAGCATACATTTGGAACAAAGAAAGAATGATTACATTTACTTTTTAAAAATGAATCAGGCTTAATAATTAACTTATTTCCTGAGTCAAGTGCAGGCCTGAAAATAAAGGTAAAGGCTTTTTTTTCTTTCTTTCTCCAAACCTGTCTGCCGTCTTATCTTCTTGGAATTCACATTGGAAACAAAGAAATACTCAAAAAATGAATACTCTTAGGCATTATATTAGAGGTTCGGCTATTTTTGAATAATTAGCTTCATTTGTTAAATATTTGAAACATTTTCTACTCTGAGGTAAAGAAAAGCAGATGGAAGATGAGAGCTACAAATGATAAGCATCTTTCAGAAGAATCCTTCTTATCAATTAATAAGGAGTAAGCCCACTCTATCTCCTTAGATTTTCTTCTCCAAAGATTTTTTTTTTTTTTTACTCAAAACATCAGAAAGTTTCCTATTTCCTTGAGTGATGGTGCTTTGCATTGTTTCAGAAATTGGAAGGCTCCTGTGACAGGAAGGCTGGCAAGGAGTTTTAACTAGTTGTGTACTGACTAACTAGTTGTGCATAACCAAGGGAGAAAAACGTTAAGCCATGGTTTCCTCATCTGTAAGATGAACAATTTTAGTGTAGGTGATTTTCAAGTTTCCTTTGAACTGTGCTCTTCGGTGACTCTTTTGGAACAACAGTGAAACAATTTCAAACATTATTTAAATGTAGGATTTACAAGCTATCACTGCTAACCTTGATTTGGGTTTGCTGCTGCTGTTGTGGGCTGACATCATTAGGGGCTGGCATGAGCATCAGATTTGCTGTGAGAGGGCTTTCTCTCTGATCATTTCGTCCTCATTGTCCTGATTTGTCTGATTGCCCAAAATCTACCTTGTTTTTTAGAAAATAAGACTACTTAATCTTTCTGGAGATTGTTTTGATCCTTATTTTTTTCTGATAGCTTATTGTCTTTCCACTTCCATCTCTGAGTGGTCTCTGCTATAATTTCAATTTTCTGTTCCTTTCTCTTTTGCACCCAGCCATGAGGTGAATGGGCTGCTTCGTCTGCCATGTGTTCCTGCTATGATGTGCCCACATACAATGGGGTCAACCATTCATGAATTAAAACCTCTAAAACTGTGAGCCAAAATAAACCTTTTCCCTTATTAGTTGATTACCTCAGGTATTTATTAAAGTAACAGAAAACTGACACATACAGTATCATAATCAACAAATTAACTTTAAAATCTTTTATAAAACTGATACAAGTTTTTAGGCGCACATTGGTTTATACAGCACTCCTCCTGTGGAATACATCTCAGAAAACATAAATATGTTAAATTTCCTTCTTTCTTTTTTTCTGGTACTAGAGCTTGAACTCAGGAACACTTGGCTACTGAGCCACATCCCCAGCCCAATTTTGTATTTTATTTAGAGACAGAGTCTCACTGAGTTGTTTAGCACCCCGTTTTTGCTGAGGCTGGCTTTGAAACTTGCAATTCTCCTATCTCAGCTTCCAGAGCCACTGGGATTATAATTAACATATTGACACTCTGCCTGGCAATATGTTAAATTTCATCAGGAATGGTTTGGTTTCATCTCATTGCCTTACTCTACACAAGAAAAGAGTTGTTCATATACATTTTGATCATATGCAAGTTACTCTCCTACCTTTCCTGGCTGGAATTCCGGGGTCTGATCCTGCTCAGCCCTTCTGGGGTTAATTATTTAGAAATCATTTCTTTTCACTAGATTGTAACTAAAAGTCTTTCCATTTTTTTTTTTCTGCCAAGATTGTCTTTAAGATCATGGTGACCTTTAAAAAAAACAACAGAAAAAGAAATCAGTAAATGATTAATATATTCGTTACTTCTTTACAGTGCAAGGTCAGAAACTCTCATGCTGACATGGACCAAGCAGATAATGTAGGAGTCAAGTGGGCCAGACTGAAAACTATGGAAAGTGGGACAGTGGAGTCCCCAAGAGGACCAGCCTCTGCTAAAGAGAGTGGCTTGTACTCAGGCTAGCTGGTATGGAATGTGGAATGTGGATTTACAAGATATCATTGCTTTTGTCAACATTTCAGATTTTATAACGAAGTTGGAAATGTAGATTTTATGTGAACTTTCTCAATTTTTAATTATCAGCTCATAAAAATCTATATACTGTCCTGGTCACGTCAACTATTTCTCATTGGGCTCCCAGCTGGTTACCTTGACATCATGCAATATCAGGAGCTGGGGCTTTTCCTTTCATTAAGCAGTAGATGGGAAAACTGAACTGTTTACCCCATCCCCATTCTTTAAAATTCAGATGCCTAACACACATTCGAATCTGTCTTACTAACTAAATTACTTAATTTTATTGAACTCATGAGAAGTCCAAGCACTCCATAAAAATGCTTTCTCATATTTCAATGGGGTCTCCACTTTTGCTGTGACTCCTATTGTGGTCACTTGAATTCGTAGCATGACCATACTAGATGACAGCAGGTTTGATTTTAGACTCCTAATTGATGACTATAAGCTCCATTCTCTTAGAATTTATTGCCTATTATATGCTAAGCACTGTCTAGAATATGGAAGAGTTATTTGATTCTTAGATGTCTCTTTTGAAATGAATCTGAGTGGCTTTTTTTTTTTTTCTGCCAGGGATGTATTATCTTAATATAGGTGCAGTGATTCAAATCTTCTGTTGTATTGTAAGTTCTAAAGAAAATGGTGTATGCAGATATCACTTCTTTTTGGTAATAAAACTTAAAGGAACACTGATTATATTATCTTTCTGCGGTGAGATTTTGGCTGGGGAAAGGAGGCAGAAATCTCTTTCTGACTTTCTCAGAAAGATCATTCATTAGGTGTGTTCTTTCTATGATGTTTTCAATCAACTGACATGAAAGTTACTAAATGAAAAAGAAGTATATTCCTTAAAGATGATGCCTTTGATACTAATATAATAATATGTTTCTGGTTTGTGAAAAGAAGCATGTGTAGAATATGCTGGAGGTATCCGGAGTAGAGTTGTAGATCAGAGCACTCATTCTGGCTTAGTAGTTCATACCAGAGGTATGCCAAAAGTTTCCCATGCTGGAGTGGAGTCTGACATTTCAGTGGTCCTTCCTGAAAGACTTGGGGAATATATGACAAGCCCCCTAGGTGATTCTGAAACTGATGATAGTAACAAACCCTGTTTAAACTGTATTTCTTTTTTCCAATCAATACATCTTATAATAAAGTTTAAATTATAAATTAGGCACAGTTAAGAGATCAACACAATACTAATGAAATAATAGAACAAATATAACAATATACTATAATAAAATTGTCCACACCATTACTTTTATGCTTGGGGGCCATTAAATAAAATACTATTGAACACAAGCACTGTAATAACCTGAGAGTCAATCTGATAGCCAAGATGCCTACTAAGTTACTTATGGACAAGTGATACACATAGTGTAGATACACTAGATAAATGGGTGATTTATGTCTCCAGTGGAACAGAGTGGACAGCTCTAGATTTCATTATGCTACTCTGAATGGCATGCAATTTAAAACTTACAAATTATCTATTTCTGGAATTTTTCATTTAATATTTCTGGACCATGATTGTTTATATTATGGAAAGTGAAACCACGGCTAAGCCTGGGCTGGATTACTGTATCTGCAAAAATTGATAAAAAAGAATATTGTTGAAGAATACATTGTATAATTTTAACTTATTTTTGAGGAGGACTTTTGGAATCTGCCGCTCTGAAATAGGCTGGGAGAAGCATAACTTCAGTGTTAGCTTGCTCCAGAAGAAGAAAGGAATTGATGGGTTTTGGAAGCTCAGATTTACAAGCGAAATTCAATCCTAGAACAGAGATATGCCAAGTCTTCCCCTGACTTTCCCTCTTATCTGCTGCCAATAGCATGGGTGTGTTTCTGGCTGGACTGTCAGTGGTGGAGGGTTACATACTCACATACTGTGTGGGGAGCTCAAGAGCTGAATCTTTATCTTTGGAGTACAGCGAAAGCTGCTACAATTTGTGTCCATCATCCTCCAAAGTGGCTGAAGCCTGTCCCCTCCTCTCTTCTGCCCCACTGTGCCTCTTTTCCACTCCTTCCACTTGTCCTAAGATTCTTTGTAGGCCCCAGGTCTTCATCATAATGGTATGATTAATACTAGAAATTCATGAAACTTCTTTTTTAGTTCCTTGTGCAAGATTTTTTTTTTTTTTTTTTGGAAAGGGCAAGCTAAATGAAAAAAAAAGATCTTCAGTTTTAAAAATTACTCAAATTGGTTTTCTTATTTCTTTAATTTGGAGGAGTTGGGTGGGTTAATGATATGCACTGCCCATAAAACATGCAAAGATAATGAGGATGTTTTTAAATTACATCTGAAATTACTAGGCCAATAAAGTGATTAAATATCAGGTATTTTTTTTCCCTTTAATCCTCACACTGCCCTGTGATGTTCTCATAATTTGACTCACACAAGAAAGCAAGATTTATGTTTGGCAAGTGGAAGAGCCTGGTACAAGTTCAAGGTCTCCTAGACTCCAAATCATATGCTTTTAACCTTCCCTGACAAAAGGCCTTATCCATGATCCTGACCATTCTCCAGTCTGACATTCCAGGTTCTATGCTGGATGATTCTCCTCAAGATAACACAGGAGTTATCTTCTATTGTAAAAGAACCACACTTTTATGAAATTGAAAATAAGTTAGATATTTGATTGTATGACTTCAAAGTAAGGGTAGAGATTTCCTTTACAGTATGTCTAAGGGAGATCATTTCCCCTGAGGGCCTCAAAGGACTTACTGCTTTAGTTGACCAAGTGGTCACGCACTGGTCATGATCTAAAGTGGGTTGCCACTGGTCTCCTCCTGCTCCCCAAATAATTCCATCACTATAATCCTATATCATTAGCCATTTCTACCATAAGAAATTCATCCTTCTTGGATTAAAAATGGTCTCTAGATATCCCTTGATAATCTACAAATGGTAGGAAAGTGATTGAAATAACACATTAAAATTTTAACCTGAATGATTTGATCATATTAGCAAAACTTTGAAATAATAGAAAATATGACAGTTACATTATAACTATATAAAAGTGTGTAACTGTGCCTAGAATATAATAAACAATCACTGTTAAATCAGTGAAAACCAGGGGTGGGGGAAGGAAAGGTGGGAGGAATAGGAGGAGGGAGTTGACTTGGTGGTGGCTGGAGGGGAAACAGGACATCATAAAGGGACAGAGACATGAAGAAAGGGAAGGTGAGACAGACCTGACCTGCCACGGAGGTGAATTCAGCCCTGTCTCCTAGTGTATGGGCCTCTTCTCTTTCATCATAGTGAAACCAGGCACAAATACTCCATTATTTGACTGCTGTAGGCACTTTCTGGTTCCATGGTCTTAGAACACACAGTGATTTTCTTTAGTCATTTAAACTTACCCATTTAAGTCAAGATGATTAAAATTCAAGGAAACTAAAGAAAGAAATACATGTGATTTACTAAAAACAAACAACTTGAAACTCCTTCCTGTGCAACACATGAAAGCCATAACCTAAATTCTGGAAAAAAAGCAACTACAATGGTCTATTCAGATGCTGTGATATTTATGTGCACCTCAAGAGGAGGATTATTTAGCTTCCTATAATTCCTGTTTCTAAATATTGTTCTATATTGGTTGGAACAGGTAAGTTAAATGACACTGAAAACTTCCTTCCTATTTTACTATGATTAAGAACTACCATTTGCATCTGTGTTGTGGAGCTGCTATATAAATAGATCAAATATAGACAGACAAAGGCTCAATTTATACCCAAAAGACTTAAAATCAGCATATTACAGTGATGCAACCACATCAATGTCTATAGCAGTTCAATTCACAATAGCTAAACTATGGAACCAACCTAGATGCCCTTCAGCAGATGAATGGATAAAGAAAGTGTGGTACATATCCACAAAGCAATATTAGTCAGCCTCAAAGAAGAATGAAATTATGGCATTTGCAGGTAAATGGATAGAACTAGAGAATATCATGCTAATTGAAATAAGCCAATCCCCAAAAACCAAAGGCCAAATGTTTTCTCTGAAAAGCAGATGCTGATCCATAGTGGGGGGTGGTGGGGTGGTTAGTGAAGAAGGAAGGAACTTTGGATTGGGCAGAGGGGAGTCAGTGGAGGGG
>NW_026000016.1:5343297-5381898 GCF_001458135.2 Marmota marmota marmota | reverse complement strand
GGGGTGTGGGGATGGGAAGGATGGTGGAATGAGACAGACATGATTACATATATGTATGATTACACTACTGGAGTGATTCTGCACCATGTACAGCCAGAGGAATGAGAAGTTGTGCTCCATTTGTGTACAGTGTGTCAAAATGCATTCTACTGTCATGTTTAATTAATAAGAACAATTTTAAAAATGTAAAATAAACAAATAATATTCACTTAAAAAACAAACAAAAAAAAGTGCACCTGGAAAAGAGCCACAGCAAATATGAAGGGACCAAGAAGGAAGAATAGTTAGAAAAAACAAGGGTTCCAGACACATGGGACCTATGTACCTGGTTCTTTGCAAAATGAACTATGACAGTGTTAGACAAACCGTAGGTCAATGAACAGACTGATTTAAATAGAGCCAGTTTTTCCTATGCAGGATGAAGGCTCTGGTCCTGTATGAACCCATTAAGTGTTCAAAGAGACCCTGGCTTTCCAGGGAGTCATGCACCTATTTGGAATCTTTGATAGGCTCCTGGGGACCTTGAAATGTTAGTACCATAGCCTTCTCCAATTCCCCTTTCAGGTGCAATGCTTTCTATTTGAAGTCTTCCTGGAAATGAAGGGTGGGGAGACAAAGGAGTAAGGGCCAAACCTAACTTATTGATTCATCATGTAAGTTGGAATGGGTCTGAAGCCCTGCAGATTCATCTTCTTATTCCAGAAGGCTTTTAGTTGATTGCCACAAGAGGAACAAATGTAAGATGGAAAGAAAGTGAAAGAGGAAGATGGGTCCCTTTCTAGTTAAGGAGCACACAGCCAGAGGATAAGACCAGGCAATTTAGGATCAAGGCAAAATTATATATGTCCATGTCTTTACAATGCAATTCACATTTAGAATAAACATACACGCATCTATACTAGGGTGGTAGGACTATGGGAGTAAGTTGGGAACAATTCAGGATTTGTTTGGGGATTCGCAAAACTGCAAACTGGGAGTGAAACTCCCAATTTGGACCAGATTACTAAATATTACTAAGAACTTTTGAAAGACAAGATGAAGGGTGCAGGCACATTTGTGGATAGGTGAAGGTTATTTTGCCATCTCAGGTACTGAGACAGTTTGCCTTCTCTGTGGTTCAGTTAGTGGCTAGAGTATTACACATACCCAATACCTAATGAAACTTAGCATTATGGGTTTTACAAGTCTTCAGGATTCCTAAATCCGTGCTGGAATTGGGGACTTTCAAGAACCGCTGTCCTAATAGAACAGGGAAGGAAAACTGATACAGCTCTGCATGCCTACTTTTCATTTTAATGAGTGGCTCTGAGAGACAAGAGAGCTGCTAAACAATTTATTTTTCAGATAATACCAGGAACTGACTGGGAATACATTCAGAAGGAAAACACAGTAATTAATTTGTCACTGAAACCTGAGGGGTCCAGCTCCACTTATAGGTGATAATGAATGTTTTGCATGTAATTAGCAAGAATAATTAGCACATTCCTGGTAACAAATAGACGGACTGGTCCTCTGCAAACAAAATTAATTGTTGTGCTAACAGAGGCAATTGTGTCTCTTTATTGTCTGATGATGTCCCTTATTTGCACTAATACCTACTTTAGACCTCTTTGGCTTTGTGCAGATAGGAAGGGGAATCTATAAAATTGTACCTCTTCCATCTGCTTCTCAGAAATTTCCAGACCACCGGGGGGAATTGTTTGTCAAAACTTGTTAAACAATTTGTAATCTTTAACATGTGTTTTACTGTATTAGCAGATGAACAGTTCAAATCAACTTACTGGTTAAGCCGGGAAAGCTACTCTAATCAATCAAATGCTGACGTTTTCAACTCTGGGACTCTTCTTTTTGTAACCTTCCCTGGAAAAGGAATATATAAAAACTAGAAAAGCAGAAGTGAGAAAGGAAAACTTCCTAAGTCATACTGATGCAAATTGAGTTTGCTTCTGGGGTCCTGGCCTTATAAAGTGCGTGTGGAAGCCTATTTGTGTTTGCAGTTTGCACTTTGTGCTGCCAGGAAGAAACATGGTAGCATTAATTTTATAGTCTTTTAAACTGTTTAAAACAGCACGCGAAATTTATACACATGCAGTTAGCTTCTTTCTCCCCCTTTTAAAATATGTTTTTAAAAAGATGTTTTTAATTTTATGTTATGGAGTAGTTGCACATATTTATAGGGTACAGAGTGACATTTCAATATATAATGTGTAATGATCTGATGAAGGAAATCGGTGCAAGGATCACATTAGACATATATCCTTTCTTTGTGTTTAGAACATTAAAAGCCTCTCTATCAAAATATATTCTTTCGACTTCTTAGGCTTACAATATAGGAAAATAATTTCAATAAACCTGTTGAAAACTAAACACTGTTGAAATCCTAAGGCTATTTGGAGAAGCTGATAATGCTGTATTTTAAAAAGGGCTCACTACCACAGCCACATCCCTAAGGGTACTCACTAATGATTATATGAGATGATCAGAATTTGATCATAGATGAAAATTTTCACATGCTAACCTGGCTTACTGTGAGTGGGGTGATTGTTAAACCTCACTGTTGGCTTCCTATGGATGCTTCTTGCTTTTCCTTCTGGAAGCTCTCTGCTCTGGGGTTTCTCTGGCCCCATTTTCTCCTGGCTCTCCTCTCATCTCTTTAAGCCCTTCTCATCTTGTGTCCCAGTGTCCTACACCTTTCCCTTTGAGGCCCTTAGAGCCTGGGACCCTCAGAGGTTACATTTTTGGGTTCCTAGGTTGAACGGTGTCATAACTTGATTTCCCTTTCTGTTTCAGGTTTCTGACTCTTTGTTGGCTACTTCAATCCAGAAGCATCACTTTCTTCTCAAGTACCCACACGTTTATCTAAATCAAAAGTGATTTTTCTGCCTCCAAGTTCCTATTTTTGTTCATGAAACCACCATTTTATCAGGTGTGGTGTTTGGAAATCTATGGGGTATCTTTCCTCTGATTCCAACCAATTTCTAAGTCACACCCTATATTTTCTGCACAACTTGTCTTTGTTTCATTTCATCCTGTCTTCGGCTAGCCTACTTAAGCTCTCACTGGATGATCTCATGAGCCGCCTCCAAGATTTTTCTGTTGTTAGAAAATAAGTTGCTTATTGCTTCATGTGTTCATTTTGAACACCATAATTATATTTATCCTTCTAATGAACTACTTTGTATCATCGTCATTCACAGGCTCAGAAAATCCAGTGGACCCCTAAACTCCTTTGCTTATGTCCAGAATTCTCCACACATTTGGTCCTCGTATCTCCCGTGTGTAAATATGCTATAGTTAGACACACTGCTGAGACAGATTTTGCACATTTATGGATGAAGTCCCCAGACTGCCACACCTTGCCTTCTTCCTTCCGTCTTATCTGTCCATCTCCCACAGCTGTGCCCAGTTTCCCTTCCTTGCAGAAGCTTCCCTGACCACTGCAGTAAAATTCTTATCTGAACGCTCCATTGTCTGGGTCTGATCACTCAGCCAGGAGTCAACATTGATTGCCCATTTTTGACTCTACCCTTTTTACATATTTCTTGTCTATTCAATTAAATTTCTCCAGGCAGGGGACTGTTCATGTTTTAAAGTTGCTGATAATAGTTTTGTATTCATCATGTCTTCCTTTCTTTCAAAACTAATTTTAACATTAAAATTTTTCTTTAAGATTATTTTCTCTTTTAGGGGCTTAATCTTTTTTATATTTGCATCTTATTTTTATTTTTTGGGGGGGAGGGGCTTGATCTTAGGCTCTGGGTCTTTTTTTTTTTTTTTTTCTTTAGCTTTTCTGGATGTTGGGAGCTCTAGAACAAGAATTTGAACTTATGCAAGGGAATGAGCACTACTCCAAAGCTGTTGCTCCTTGGTTTCCAACACGGCAGGAGTCCTGCAATAGAGAATAAATGACAGTTGCTTGTTGGCTGGAACATTTCATGGGGTTGTGACTGTGAAGAGTGAGGAGATGAAAAAGTGACCACAAATTAGAGAACACTCTAGTCTTTCCCTTCAGTTGACTAGTTGTGTGACTTGGGGAAAATGGCCTTGTCTCTCTGAGACTCGCTTTCTCACCTATAAAATCCATTCATTCATTTATTCATCAAACAAGTATGCATTGAATTTCCCCTAGGTAATGCTCTGACCACCTAAATGTTTTTCCATTGATGCTAAAATAATATTTTCATACTAATTTATATAATATTGTTCTAAAATTAGTTCTTTATTTATTTTACTTCTTGGATAGTAAATTCCTTAATGGAAAAGGCCACATCCAGTTACCCTAGTTTTTCTAGCACTTAGCAAAGTGCCTTTGAGTTGTGTTTTTTTGAATGAATGATCATGCAGAAAGGTTTAGGGATGGTTGTTTTCAAGTGATTAAGTATAGCCATAAAAGAACAATTATTTTCCTTTGACTCTCCATTTAGGAACTCTTACTCTTGGGAAGTGAAATAAATATTTTGAGAATTTTTCTGCTTTGGTAAATTGACCACTTTAAACAGAATAGTAGTTGCCAATTTTCTGACTTTTCTTTTATGTAAAATTGTTCTATGAATATTACAATTAGGTTTGATTGATGTTGACTGCTTCTTACGTATATGGCATTTGTATCCCTAGGATTCCTGTTAATCTAGTTGAAATGATCACACTCAGTTTTGGTGAAAATAGATTGAAATGAACTTTCTGTTCTTTAGCAATTGGTCAGGAGGGGAAAGACATTCTAAAAGGCAGAAAGTTGTGTAAACCATATTTTAACAAGGAGAAAGATTATCCTATCTACTTTTCATTGTAGACAAAACTGGTTTTATTTGTCAATTGGGTCGTTTGGGAATGAAAGTGACTTGCTTTCTAACACAGCTACAATTTACATTTTCTATCTCCTCCCTTTTTCAGGAGATATTGGGGAGCAAACCCAGGACGTGTCAGACAAGTGCTCTACCACTGAGCTGCATCCTCAGCCCTATTGAAATTTTATTTTGAGACAAGGTTTCACTAAACTTGATGAGACTGTCCTTGGATTTAATAATCCTCCTGCCTTAGCCTCCTGAGTAGCTGGACTTACAGGATTACTGCACCAGGCTTCCTCACATCCTTAATAACTGGGAGTGTGACATTGAAAAATTAATATGGAGACTTTGAGTCAAAAAATTCTTTTGAATTGTTTCCCTTTGGTGTTTAGTAAGAATGAATAAATCAACATAATTTTCATCTTTTTTCCTAGAGAATAAGATGGGCTTCGAGTCAGTTTCCCACTGGACATTCAGGAAAATAAAATGAAATATGTGTGGTGTGTGTGTGTGTGTGTTTGTGTGTGTGTGTGTGTGTGTAAGTGATAGGAATCATAAGTATTTTCAATACATACAACATACCAGAATTCAGCATTTTTATTGTCTTAGGTAGATCATAAGTTTAGGAATGCTTCCAGTTTGCCTTTTCAGTTACTATTTCTGAGTTACTTTCCCTCTTTATTTCCTACTTCCCGTTCTGATAAGTTGCATATGTGTGTTGTGGCACACCAAGAGAGTAGGTGTTAGTCATCTGGGGTGACAGGATGGTTCCTGGCTGCTGTGGGTTGGTAGAGACAGCTAAGAGGCTGTTTTCTAACTAAGATTATAAGCAAGTATAGTAGGAATCCGTTCCCCATGTCCAGTAGAAATGGAAAATTGTATTTATGAACACTAACACTAACACACTAACACACTATGGAATTTGGTCAGTCGAGAAGAGTGCATTAAGGGGTGTGTGAATTTTGCCTGTCAGAATTCTGAAACATTTTTAAATTGAAGGGTTTCTGAAAGTTATGAAATTAATTGGATCATTCTTAATCTGCATATTATTTTGCTTTGTCACTTATATTTAGACATTGACTAAACGAATATGGTGGCTGAATAGTAGATGGGGATTGGGTATAGTGTGTAAAGTATTCAGGAGGAGAATATACTTTAAGGATATCTGTGCTGTTCTTGGTGTTTGTTGATGTTTGTGAATGCTCCTTTAGATCTAAACAATTAGGTGTAAGATATCAGAAACACTAGTTAACTTAAATTTGAATCAGAGAAGCTGCTATCTTAATATTAAAATTCCTGTCCCAATAGAAAACTCTTCACAGCAAATTTTAGATGTTTTTATTGTTGGTAAAAATATTTTAACTGCTGGTACCTCTGATTTCTCAAATGCACAGGTAATCTTTCATTCTTCCCTTCCAAGATATACACTAACATGTCTTCTCAGCATATGAACTCTTGGCTATTGTGAAAGGGGGTAAGTAAGCCAGGGGTATTAAGTACACAGTCATGACTCATCCACCTTTGCCTCCCGTGACCCTCAGTATCTCCTCTTCCTCCAGCCCAAACAGTGTCTTGAACTCAACTTAGTAGTTTGACTTTCCCTGAACAAGAGCCATAAACTCATAGAGAGATTTTAAGGTTGAGTAATTATGTCTCCAGGTGTTTGACATTTAAACCTTGAAGCTGAAACAGGAGTCTGGTCTCTGTATCCATTTATGATAAATGTCCTTGAAATATTTCACTTAAATACTCAGCTGTTGTCAGTTTGCACTTCAACTGTCGACATCATTAGGAAATGGAAAAAAGGAGTCTTTCTTCATTAATAATTGGGAAGGCAGCCAGCCCCTGGAAGCAGAAAACCTTTCTTGTGAGCCAGAGTGGTCTGGTTTCTTCCCCCGTCTCACTCTTCCCAGGTCAGTCAGAAACTGGGGAAACCTAGCAGTGGTTCCTTTCTTTGTTTAAGTTGTCCACGATGCTGATGGATGTTTGGCAACCCACTGTTTTAAAACATTTATATGCTGTCACAGTAGATAAGTTTTCAGGAGTAAATCTAGGTGAGGCTTAATATTCCAAAGGGGTACATTAAATCTCTTCAATCTTTGGATATATGCATCTTCACAATAAACTAATGGATAATTCTATCAATTGCAGTGATTGACCTGAATAATTTGCAAGCAAGATTGAAATAAATATAGCAGCAGCAAAGTTGTTTGTATAGGCTGCTCATTTCCTTTGCTTTTGAAAACCTCAAGGGAAGGATTTACTCTTTGTTCCATCTGGCGAGTCTCCCTGGTTATTTAATTTCAAGTTTCCCAATAAACTGTAAAGTTCCTTTCTTATTGACATACTAATATATGTTCTTTTGAGGGAGAAACATTTTCCTACTTCAAAATGTCTTTTCCTACCTCAAAATTTATTCTCTATGTGTTTGGGACATGTGTGAACCACTACTACATTTATATGTGTCAAAAATGAGGCCTTGAGTGAGGGTGAACTATTCACTCAGTTTAACCTGGCTGGCTACTTATGGGGACAAAACTGGAAGGAATAACTGAATTTACACCAAAACAAATTTAGATGAGAAATAGTAGGTTATATACTGCAGAAGTCTAAAGCATTAACACTAAACCTTAAATTTCCTAGAGGTTGTAAGAATCCTTTGTACCCCTAAGGAAGTCTTTCTGATCTCATTGGTTCTGCATGTGAATTTGAATTCAATGACTAAACATTTAGACTGCTTATAATAGTGGATACCATTTTGGACTTTAAAACAGTTTTAAAAGTCTCTGCTTATCACTTTGTAATGCATCCCAGAAGTTTTAATATGCACATCAGCAACTAACCTAGCACAGTGCCTTAAAGCTTAAGAGAACACTGTAACACCTAGTGCCAACATCTATCTGAGAGCTCTGCTCACTGGCTCATGATGACTCTTCCCACTGAGGTTCCTCCCTCTGAAGTAGTCCCAGGCTGTGGCCCAGTTATTGACACCAGGTAAATGACAAACATATTTTCATTTGATTCACTCAACAGTCCTGAGATAAATGGGGCAGAGATGAGGAAACCAGGCCCAGGGAGAGCAGATGCATTATTCATTGCATGTATAGCATGTGATGGACGAGAACTTGAGTCCAGGTCTTCTGACTTCCAATGCAGGGTTCACTTCATGCCATCAGAACTGATGAGGAACTGTCCTCATTCATAGTTTAAATAGTTGGTTAAAAGAGCATCCAGCATGGTCCTTGAAAACCTCTGAGTTTCACTTAGCTATTTTGTCAGCCATTCCCAGTTGACTATGTAGTTAAATCGTACAGACTACCTGACAGACGGAGGGCTGACCACGGGCCATATTCCAGGTGAATGTTTTCTATACTGGACTTGTTTGTTTTCCCAGGAGGTACATGTGATCATTGTCCTCATGTTGTAGATAAGGAAATGGAGAAACAGAAGGCTGAAATTACTTGACCAAATTTCCTGTTAGTAAGTGGCCGAGATTATGACTCAACCTGATCCTGGGCCTTCTGTTTCTGAATCATAGGAGGCCCCATGCTTTCATCGACTGTAGTGCAATGTGGTGCTGATTTCTACAGTGTAATGCCTCACGAAACATATTCTTACCAGAAAATGAACAAGTGAGTTTAATACTTTCTGAGGGGATCTGGACTTGCGTTGGAAGTTCTCCTTTAGGATGGCCCCAAACAAATAGCCAATACCTCCACCATCGATGCACAAATCTGGCCCCCAATCCCTCCTCCTTAAAGAAGATACACAGTGTAATTGTCTCCTCTAGACCTGAGGACAGCAACCAGTTTCTTTTCTGCTATCCACATCTGGTTGAAATAATGCCTTCTCGTGTTTCCTCTGTCGGCCCTGTCTTCACGCCCCTGGTCAGCTTGTTAGTCTTCTCTATATCTTCATTGATGGCTTCCTACTCCTCTTAAAATTCAGAGACCAAAATTGGAGCAAATCATGTTTAGTGAGAGAACATGGTAACTCCCTGGGTCTTGCTGGTGAAATAGGGGTGGTAGTCGTGAAGGATTCTGTTTTTAACCACAAAAAAAGGATGACTTACATTAAATTCTGATTTCATTCTGTTTTTGTTGAGCCATTTTTCTTTTCATATAATAATTAAAGCTTATCAATTCTATACAAATTTCTTCTTCTTCTTTTTTTTTTTTTTACAAAAGATGCAATCTCATATGCACATATGCTGTTACTTAGTATGGAAATGTTAACATGAATTGCTTTCTTGAGTTAGCTGATTTCATAGGACTATACATTTGTCATCACACACAAATGCACATGCACAACTCCAATACACTTATGTATGCACTCACAGACACATACATACAAACACATACATGCACAACACAGATATGCACCCATATACAAACACACTCACACACATACACACCAATACACACACCAACACACACATCCCCATGTATGGTCACATGTGACTCTCATGTACCCCTCAACACGCACACATGCACACACACACACACACACATGCAATTTGGAAAGTTTCCCCCTAAAGGTCCAGGGTAAATTATAGTAGAATCTGTAAGTAGCTTTGTTTTCTTCTATGCCACAAAAGAAGTTGTGAAAAGTTGAACTATTTTAAATTCATAACCGAATTGGGAAAATAAAAGAAAAGACAAGGAATTGCTGCATATTGGCATAAAGTTAAGCAGATAATTCAGAACATTGTACTGTCTTCTATAAGTGTTAGATGATTTTTGTGCCAAAGATTTCCTTCTCAAATTTAATAGTATTTGATGGCCTACATAGAAATATGTTTTTTATTATATAGCTATTGTTTAACCATGAACATAATACAATAATGCAATAGAACATTTTACTGTTGGTTTAGAGAGAGAATTTTATAGTTATTAAATTACAATCACTCTATTCTCAAGGTACATAAATGAATTCATTACTCAGGACAGATTCAAACATAGAATACTATTTGAATAATGTAAGCCCTTAAGAATATATTTAATTATTCCTAAAATGAATTTAACATTGATAGGGCTTGTTTTCATGATTCAAAAATTGGGAAGAGTGCAAGGAATATAAATATAGAATTGAAATGAAGCTAGATATTAAGTTATTTCTATGTGCAAATAATTATTTTGCTAGTAGGTATTTTTTTGCATGTGTAGTCTTTGTGTACATATGGTGTGTGTAGGCATGTATGTGGCACATGCTGTGCATGCTGTGCATGCATGCATGATGCCTGTGTATGCATGTATAGGTGCATGAATATGCTTGTGTGTCCTGTTTATGCATATGTGGGTGCGTGCATTGTGCCTGTGCATGCATGTGTGGCAGCATGCATATGTTTGTGTGTGTGTGTGTATGTGCATGTGGGTTGTGAATCCAGCAACAATGAGAGTTTAGACATTTGCCTAGCAATGGGCTCTGTCTCTCTGGATCTTGTAGAATTTTGACACCATCTGAAACAGAAGCTTCATTGCCTGAGGGTTACTAATTGCACAGAACGTATTTTTTCTCTCTGGATTTCTCATGACATTGCTGGTGACACACATTATTATTGTCCAAACTCTGAAAAAGTTTTTTTAATGAGATGAATGCACATACAGCTGTTTTCAGATACAGATGTTTTCTCCTGGTAACTGTTGACTTCCAGTAAGACATCCTGGAGGGACAATAGAGGTGAAGAGGAAATGGGATACTAAGGAAGCAAGAGGCAGTCCCCAGCCAGCCAGCCTGAGTTCCACCCTAAAGTTAACTTCTCATCTTCATAGTGTGGTCTCTTAGGATTTGTGCATATTTTTCTATTTTCTGTTCTTTTTACTATTCTTTCCTCATTCTCCCCGCAACTCTTCAATGGTTTTTGCAGGATAAAACCTGTTCAGGTCCCCAAGGCCACACTAATACTAGTTGCTCTGTGTCCATCCGCAAACCAAGCACTAAGGACTGTACATGTATTTTCTCATGTGATCCTCATAATAATTCTGAGAAGTAGATACTATTATTATTTCAATTTCGTTGATGCCAAAAATAAAACTCTGGTGAAATATTTGCCCTATCTCACCTGGTTGTGTCTGCCGTCACTGTCACCTTTCTCTCTTTCTTGTCCTCTGCCCAGTCTTAGCAACTGTGTTAGTGATGCATATTTTAATTTCTAGTAAGGCAGATTGAGTGCTCTTAATCCACACATCTGAAATACTCCAAAATTTAAAAATGTTGAAGTGCTGGCACAGTGCTACAAATGGAAAATTTTACACCTGATTTTATGTGATGAGTCAGAAAAATATTGTATAATATTACCTTCAGGTTATGTGTACAAGGTATATATGGAAAAATGAGTTTTGTGTTTAGATTTGGGTCTCATCTTCAAGATACCTAATGTGTATATGCATACATTCAAAAATTGGAAAACACTAAAATGGAATTGCTTTTGCTTCCCAAAGTATTTCAAACTAGGGATATTCCACCTTCAGTCTATTTTTTTCTCTGGATCTGGCTCCTCTGGCCATGATTAAATCTCATTTGTACAAAGAAATTGTGATCATCCCATGTCTCTTAACCAGTGAGTTTTATTTACCTTTGGATTTTCTTATATCATTTTATTTAGTTACTGCTTGTCCTGCTTTTATTCTGCTTCATACCCCCCTGCATATTTCTAACTGTCCTTTGTATCCACACCCTCCCTTACTATTTCATTTCATCTCTTACTATATGGAAATTCAATTTTATTTAAATTCTTTGTTGGTTTCTTTTAAAATTATACTTATTTAATTAAAAAAATCAATAACTTTCATACTTCTCTAGAAAAAATACAAATGCTTCTAACTGAACTCCCATCACGTCCTTCATGCTATTGCTGCCTGGCCTTTCAAATTCATCTTCTATTCTGCAAACCTCACACAGCAGATGCTATTTCTTTTTAAATTGTTTGTATTTTGAATGGCTGCCGATTTTATTGCTCACATTTTTTTCTTATAAACTAGACTTTCCTTCTGGAATCACTTTCTTTCGTCTTAAAGTTCTTCCACTACAGTTTTCAGGTGTTTTAAAATCTGAAAATGTTGGGCTAGGGCTCCAGTTCAGTGGCAGAACACTTGCTTAGCATGTGTGAGGCATTGGGTTCCATCCTTAGCATCACATAAAAATGAAGTGAATAAAATAAAGGCATGCTGTCCACATCTACAACTACAATTTTTTAAATCTAAAAATGTTTTGATTATCATTTTTATTCTTGAGTTTTGCTCAAATCCTAATTTTTCATTGACATGAAGCATCTCATCTTTCTGAAGATCTTCAACTCTTGCTTGTTTTCTATTATTGCTACTGAGAAATCTGCTGTCTCCATGCTCTTTGGATGGTGATCTAGGTTTTCTCTTTGGGTGCTTCTAAGATCTTTCTCTCTTTTATTACTATCTCTCAAAATTGTCCCTCAATTTCATTATGAAAAATTATTATATTCTTTTTGTTTACCTGCAAGTTGTGTTTTGTGTTTCCTTTATTTGTAGATTCATGACTCTGATTCTGGAAAAATTTAAGCCATTACCACCTTAAATATTTTCTATACTCTATGAATTTACTCTCTTGCTAAGGTTCCAATGAGATGCATGTTAGTTTCTCATTCTTTCCTCCATCTTTCATAATATTTCCCATTTTTCTTCTTCTCCTCTGTACTCTGAAGAATTTATTCAGATTTATTTTCCAGCTTTGCAAAGGCATCGACTTAACTTTCCAGGATAATTTTTCTCAGTTCTGTTTTCTCATTATCCTATTTGTGATTTCTGTCTTGCATTTTAACCTCTGAGCTTCACTGGCATGTATGTATGTGTGAGGTTGAGAATGTTGAAATAAATGCAGCTGTTCTTACTTCAATATCCAGGCATGTGAATACTGGCCCAGATTTTCATCCTATGTAACTCTTTGGGAACTCTCCCAGGACATGATTCAGATGACTGACCTTAAACAACACCTCCCTGTTCATCCATCAATCATTCACAAATCCATCTGTTTCCGAGTGGGTTACTGCAATTGCACCAAAATACCTAGTATCCACAGTCTCAGGGGAAATGTGTTGCAATTCTCATCAGTGGCAATTTTCTTTAAGGAAATTTTAGGACAGAAAACAAGCCTTTCATAATAAGTTGTAAGTATTACTTCCATTATACCTCCTCAGCAAAGCCAGTGACAATGATTAGGACAATTTGGATTGCACGCTGTGGAAGAAGTCGTTTACCCAACAAGGATTTTTTTTTTTTTAATGTAAAAGAAAAGGCTCTGAATTTCCCTTCTACTCATGTCTTGACCAGAAATGTGCTTTCTATAATTTTTCTTTGCCAAGTTGTTCTGCTTGCCTCAGGTTGCTGAGTTGTCAGATTGTTTCCTTCGGTTAGATTCGTGTATCTTCATTCAGCAGATAGATGCCTTTGGTTGGAGGTGTTGGACGTGTGTGTGTGTGTGTGTGTGTGTGAGTTTGTGTGTATGTGTGTGTGTTTGTGTGTGTATCAGTGTGTTTGGATTTTTAGGGACACCAAAGACACAGGAAAAAGATGTATCTTTTGTCTTCATCTTCACTTTTTGTAATTATGCCACTCCTAATTAGGATTACAGTTTGAAAATTAAATACAGACACAGTCCTAATCATAGCATCAACAGCTCTCCTCAGGAGCACAAGAAATCACCATTTCTACAGGTCAGAGGAATCATTGCTGACCCCTTTTTCTTCTTTCTCTTTAATTATGGGGAATTTCATCAATCTGGGTATTAGTTGGCAGTACCTCCTATAAGTCACTTTGTTGAAATCATTCACTTTTTGGGTTTTCTTTTTCTTTTCGCAGTGCTAGGAATGCAGCCAAGGGCCTTACCTATGTGGGGCAGAGACTTTACCTCTGAGCTACACCACAGTCTCCACAGTTTGTAATAACACTATCACAACTGTTGATTTTCAAGTGTGCCTGAACCTAGGTGCTGCATTTTGCATTCTGTATTGGCCTTTTTCGCTTGGATTTTTATTAGTCATTTCAAGTTCCACAAGTCCAAAGTAAAAATCATTATCTTCCTCTTCAAATGAATTTCTCTTCTTAACTTCTTCACTGCTTTCAGAAGTGCTGTCTTCCTTCCAGGTTCTCTTGTCAGGAACTTTCAGTCATTTAAAACCCTTATCTTCCTCCTATCCCCTAAGCTAGGACTGATTTATCCATCAAGCGCCAAGTTCAATGCCTAGGGCCTATGATAATTTTAGGAGCCTATGAATGCTTTAATTTCTTTTAAATAAGAAGAAAATTTCAGGTAAAAAATTCTCTTATAATATGAATATACTTATCTTTATACCAGTGCAGTAATAAAATGTACATATATTTTAAAATTTCTTTCTGCCCCTATGGAGGAAGGGGTCCATGACAGCAAAAGTGCCTGATTTTCTGTGACTAATCAGTCTTTGGGCCTTTTTGACTCTTCTGCTGAATGCACCCCTTTCCTCTTTATCTGTCTTCCTTGTGATCAGCCTTATCCAGTCTCTCATTGCATCACTTCTGAATACTTGCCAAGTGCTATGGGAGCCCTGTGCAATATAGGTGAACAGGTCAGAGTGGGGAGAGGTCCTCTCTAAAAGCAAAAGGAATCCGACTTAGGATCTCACAGACAAGTAGAGAGAACATTGCACTTGAGATGAGGAAAACTAGTGGTGGTTGTTCTTGATAAACATGAGTCTTGATTTTGTTAACTTGTAATCATTTTAATATTTGCTTTATCTTCCTTGCAGTATGGTTGTGAGGAGAACAATGAGATAATGAAATTAATCATGTCCAGTCTTAAGTGCTGTAATATGGTAACAAGTTCTGCCTTCTTGGTGTTGAGTCTTGGCTCAAGAACACATCTACAGATTCCTTATCACTTTGTCAGATTCAAGCCCTGACTGGGACCAGACTTCCCTCATCTACTCAGTTTCTCACCATGTGCAGACCCCTCTGGCTTCAGGCCTCCTCCTTTCACACCTCTGCTCACAGTATCCCTCTGTGCTTTTAATGACTGCTCCTCATTCCAAAATAGATCGCTAACTAATTCTGTGTATATTTTCCAAATGAGTTTCTTACTCTTAAGGACACATTTTACACTGCTTATTCCATAAACCCTGGAGCAGCACCTTGCATCTATTTTATGTAATTGCTGGATTCCCATCTTCCCTATATTCTGTTTATCCAGCCACCGTATCTTCTCTTTCCCTTGGCCCTCTCCATTGCCAACTGATCTTTCACAGTTTCACTCAAGGCCTGAATTCTTCATAAAGCATTTCCACTGCAGGCCCCTGGGACTTCTTCCTTTGCTGAACTTCTGTTGCACTTCCTGAATAGTTTAGCACCTGGTCATACAGCCTGTGCCTTTCTAGAAGTGAAAGAAGAGATTGTGCTTAAACAAAAGCATTGTCCACATTGTAAAGGGATTAAAGACATTTTGGAGTGGAATATTTTGAGTCTAGTGTATATTTTGCATAACTGAAAATGACCACTGGGAGATTATTTTCATTAAGATATGCAATGTAGAGAAAATCTAGGTATCCCCGAAGCAAATTAAAACAGCATTTTTGTTGTTGTTGTTGTTGCTGTTGTTTCGTGATCAGCAGTTGCAGATTTGAGAACTGTGAGGAAATTAAAATGGAAAAATTCAAGGTTCCAATCCAACCTTCACTAAATTAACTGCAGCACTATCTCTGGTGATATATGTGTGGTAACCCAACTCTGCTGCAGGAACTGGGACCCTGACACCTCCCTTTCCTGACTAATTTCTGTGATTAATTTTTGCATTTGTAACACAATACTTGGCTCTGTGCTATATAACAGGGACCCAAAGGTCTCAAAGCAGTTCAATTTCTGAAAAACTGAAATAATGCATGAGTGACCTGAAGGTGCTGAATGGCTGTATGGGTTGAACGTGAGATGTTTCTGGATTCCTGAAAGTACAGGTCTGCTGTGTGAATTCATTTTGTGGTATAAGGGAAATATCTAATGACAGCAAATTGCTTATTTTGGACGATTTTTGAACCTGGCTTTAACATTATGGGTAAAACCACATCACATCTGCTAAGTAAGAGCCAGACAAGGTATTGCATTGCAGTCTGGGTCCCAGTGAGTGCCTGTGGCCCACCTCGAGAGGGAACTGAGGGCTGACTGGCAAGCCACACAGGATGAGCTTTCCTTGGAGCATGCATCCTGAGTGTTTCACAGTTAGCACTGGGACTGGAGACTTCAAAACAAGGAGGGGGTGTGAAAGAAAAAGAACCTTGGGGAGGGGTGATGTGAAGGAGGTGCAGTTGAAATAGAGTAATGTCTGACCACTGGGAGATTATTTTCATTAAGATATGCAATGTAGAGAAAATGACACACTGCAATTTGGGGACACTTGAACATTTTCTGAAGCAAGGCAGGATGTTTATGTGTCAGTCTAGGGACACAGATATAACTCCTCTATCTATAAATACCTTTTAAAACAACCAATTTTCTTCTTTTCTAACCTTCTCTCTCTTTTTTCAGTCTCTCTGATCCATGCACATACCAGAAATCTAGAGAAATTTCTGCTAAATATTTGCCAATGGGCTTAGAATGAAACAGAACAAAACCTCTAGCAAAATCATGACACTTGTCCTGAGAGGACTGTGTGTAGCTGTGAGGATGCCCACCATAGCTGGCTGATATCTCCTGCTACTGAAAGGTTAATCTTGACATTCAGGGCCCAGGTGGTAATGGAAATGGGTGGATTGGACTTCAGATCATCTGATTCTTTGGCTTTTCCTGAAGTTTGTGAGCCACTAGTGTAGGTTCTCAACTGTTTTTAAGGTCTTCTTGCTTGATTCCAATGTGGCTGCTACATAAAACAGACCCGAACCTGGGGCCAGCCTTTGGGGATTCATCTATTTTTTGGCAGAGGGAGGGTTCCAGCCGTGAATGCACCGTACTTAGCTCTGTAAGGTGGCTCTTCTGCCAGGATTCACAGTAGAAGAGCTATCTTCTAAACCCTAGCAGAAGAAAAGAAAGAAAGTAAAACAAAGCTTGCTCTCCCTTGAGCAAAAACAATTTGTACTGACTCAAATTTCTTTTTTTTTCTTTGAAATATCAGGCACAACCAAACTGTACTTATATTGAATAATACTCAAGGATGAGCATCTCCCTATCAATGGAAGTAATAAAAAAATTAAAAAGTAATTTTTGAGCTGGGCGTGTTGACATGCACCGGTAATCCCAGGGACTCGGGAGGCTGAGGCTGGAAGATCGCAAGTTCAAAGCCACCTTTACTAGGTGAGTTCCTCACCAACTTTAGTGAAACCCTGTCTCAAAATAAAAAGGTCTGGGGATGTGGCTCAGTGATTTTTTGCACCTGGATTCAAAAAAGAAAAAGGAAAGAAAAATTAATTTTTGAGATAGTTGCAATGATCTGAAAAAAGAATTATTATAAGAAAAAAGAAATTCAACAGAGGTAGTAAGATTGCTAGCTGAAGAGAATCAAAGCAGCTAGACAGAAAGCACACTTGAATTTTTGGAGAACAAAGAGGAAAAAGATAAAAGGATGAAAATATAAAAAAGAAAGTAATATTTAGGGATAGTATTTATCTGGCATGTAGTCTGTATAAGAATAATAGTAATTCATTAATAGAACAGAAAGAACAGATTAACATAAATAAGAAAATATCAAACAAAATATTCTTTAAAATGTTTCATTATTTTATTTTATTTTTAAATTGACACATAAAATTGTACATATTGATTGGGTGCCATGTGATGTTTGGAACATATATACATTGCATCAGTTCAAATCAGGATAAACTTGTCTATCTCTTCTAACATTTATCATTTCTTTATGGTGGACACATTCCAAATCCTTTAAAAGAAAATATTCTTGACCTAAAGGAAGACTTCAATAAAAATGTTTAGGTTGGTGGTGTAGACTGTGTGCACAGCATAGGCAAGGCCCTGAATTCAATCCCCATTACCAAAGAATAAAAATTAAAATCTCTACCACCTGCACCTCAAATAGAGCATCAGTCTCCAAGATATATAAAGAACTCAAAAATGTATAATCTAAAAATCCAAATAACCCAATCAACAATGGGCAAAGGAACTGAAAAGGCACTTCACAGAAAAAGAAATATGATTTCTCAAAAAATATATGAAAAAATGTTCAACATCTCTGGCAATTAAAGAAATGCAAATTAAAACTACACTGAGATTCCATGTCACTCCAGTCAGAATGGCAATTATTAAGAATACAAGGGGCTGGGGATGTGGCTCAAGCGGTAGCGCGCTCGCCTGGCATGCATGCAGCCCGGGTTCGATCCTCAGCACCACATACAAACAAAGGTGTTGTGTCCACCGATAACTAAAAAATAAATATTAAAATTCTCTCTCTCTCTCAAAAAAAAAAAAAAATCCCCCTGTTCCTCTGGACGGGCAGAATCACACCTCTGGGATGGGAGTCCTCTGTTTCTCCTTTGCTAGCAAAGCAATAAAACTTCTTTAAAAAAAAAAAAGAATACAAGTAACAATAAATGTTGACGAGGATGTGGGGAAAAGGTATACTCATACATAGCTGGTGAAACTGCAAATCGGTGCAACCATTATGGAAAGTGGTATGGAGATTCCTCAGAAAAACTTAGAATGAAACCACCATTTTTCCCAGTTATCCCACTCCTTGGCTTATACCCAGAGACTTAAAACCAGCAGACTGCAGTATTGCAGCCACATCAATATTTATAGCAGCTCAATTCACAATAGTTAAGCTACGGAATCAACCTAGGTACCCTTCAACCTATGAATGGATAAAGAAAATGTGGTATATATACCCAATGGAATATCACTCAGCCATAAAAAGAATGACTTTATGACTGTTCCTGGTAAATGGATGGCTCTGGAGAATATCATTCTAAATGAAATAAGCCAATCCCAGAAAATCAAAGGTTGAATGTTGAATCTCTGATGTGTGGATGCTAACCCATAACAAGGGAGGGTACGGAGGAGAAGTATAAATTCATTGGATTAGACAAAGGGGAATGAAGGAAAGGGCGGGGGAATGGGAATAGGAAAGACAATAGAATGAATTAGACGTAACTTTCCTATGTACAGATATGAATATGTGACCAGTGTAGCTTCACAGCATATTCAACCACAAGAATGGGATCAAAATTGTAATGGGTTTTATTCCATGTTTAATATGTCAAAATACACCCTACTGTCATGTATATCTAAAAACAACAAATAAAAAAAACTAATTTAAGTAAAATTAATGAAAAAAGATCAATTGCTAGAGATCCCACTGAAAACATTAAAGAAAAAGAAAAAAAAATGTGTACATGTTTAGGAAAGAAAGTCTTCAGAATAATCATACATGCTCCTTTAAAAATAGTAACCTTCAGTAGAGAACCTTGAAGGAAATGTAGAGCCTGGGGGACAGAGACTACAGATTGTCTCTCAGGGTTTTGAAGTAATCCCCAGAGAGATGGAGGAAAGGATGAGTGTGTGTATGCAATAAACTTGATCAATTTAAAAATTACATACGAAGAGCAGTAAATATAAGAAACTGGAGAATCTCGAGATAGGGTTTATTAATCTTCACTATAAAAATTATTTTGTGTAGAGTTGGTACCAAAGCACCCTTCAAGGAACAATATCTTCAAGGGCCAGGCTGACTACTTGTTTTGGATACAATTTCTATATTTATGAAGGGAAGGTATGACTTAAGTAGTTGGTGAGAGAGGTAAAAATTCTTGATGTTGATTTGCTTGAGAACCTTCTTAATAATTTTTTTTTCATTTAATGTTGCCAAGTGAAACTGAATATTCCTTATGGATTCATAAGTACACAAGCCCAGGGCTCTTTGTAGCTCTTTTTAGCCCAATCTACATGGTCAATCCAATCACCTATTAATTCATCAGTTACAAAATATCATTTTAGAATAACGTAAGTGGGGCACAGGGACTTATTTATTGTTGTGTTAGGTGAGCGACTTAAACTGAAGGTGGAAGTGTATTATACAGAGTTTGTACTTCAGGGCTTTCCCTTCTTCCATGTTTTCTTCCCTTTCTCATTCTCAGTTTCCATTAATTTCTTCAACTCCATTTAATACTATTATTAATATTATTTTGATAGATGCAGAGAAAAAGCCAATCAGTAAACAGTAAATTTAGGGAGATGGCAATATATTTTTGATGGAATTTGAAAAGGAATTCTAGTTATTCTAGTAAAAAAAATGAAGTCTCCACATAATTACTGGTCTATTTATTAGTCCAGAATATTTTTTCGGGATTAGAGAAAGATAGAAGGTTCATATTGCTCTTAATATTTGGTTTTTGTAAGTCTTGCATTTGTCAGCCTGTGATCTTATTTTTTTATTAGTTGTTCAAAACATTACAAAGCTCTTGACATATCATATTTCATACATTTGATTCAAGTGGGCTATGAACTCCCATTTTTACCCCGTATGATCTTAATGTAGATTTTTTTTTCCATTGGCTTTGAGTAATTGCTAAAGCAATTTAATATTGAACTAATTTTCCCAGAGTTTCTTTGCCTTGTTTTACATTTTCATAATTAAAAATGCAGAAAATGCTTAGACTTTACAGTGTTTATTGAAACAGGGACTATTTTTATTTTAATTCACAAAATAAAAATCCAACATTAACCTGATTTTGATTTATGTACATTCAGATGCTTTTTAAGTGAGAGATAAAGTGGAAAACGAAAGTAATGCTAAACTTATTAAGACATTGGAAGAAAATGTTAAAGAGGAAGCAGGAAGTTTGAAAAGGTCTTGATTGCGTTTCCATAAATATTTGTTCAGAAGATGCAGCAAATTCCAATATGCAAAAGCCATTACAGTAAACCTTTCCCTCTTTTTTCCTTTCCTAGGAGTTTTGCAGAATTTCTAACCACACTTTTCCCTTCTCCATTTACTATTACAAATTTGCATGTTGTGAGGCTACATGGAAGTAGGAGAAAAAAAGCATTTATGCCATGGACTAGAGGTTTTGTGCATACAAAGTTGTCAATGGAATTAGAAACACAATGGAATTAGTGTGTGAGTCCCATTACTACACCCCATAATTTCTAGAGGAAGTGGTCCAGACTTTGTAAATTCTTGTGCAAGCTGAGAATATGCTTCAGTTCATAAAATAAAAATGAAACTTGGTGCACATTTGCACTTATTTTGCTTGAAAGATCTGTACTGTTTTTTCAAAGGTAGATTTACCAAGTAAATTCCTGACAAGTAGACCAATAGTAAAACTTTACCTAGAGAGAGCAAACATCTTTTGAATAACTTCTCCAAGTAGCCATGAGCTGTCTTGTTCTTTTCTTCATTTAAAATCCACTGGTTTAATAAATATCCTAGAGAAGGCAACTGGGCATTTTCTCTGCCTGAGGAACATGTTCCCACAATAAGTTTACTGCAGTGGGAAGACCTTTAGTCATAATTCTTATTTTTTTAAACATATTTTCTTTTCTTTTTAAATATTTTTTTTAGTTGTGGTTGGACACAATATCTTTTGAGGATCGAACCCAGTGCCTCACATGTGCGAGGCAGGCGCTCTACCAGTGAGCTACAGCCCCAACCCCTTAGTCATAATTCTTGCTCAGGCAATTCAGAATTCCTGGTTGAATTTTAAGAAAGTCACCGACTGTCTCTGGACCTTTGGTTCCTTATTTGAAAAATAGGACGTTGGAATAGAAATCTTGCATGGTCCTTTCTGGCATGCCATGATGACATATAATTTGAGTCCTTAAGTGAGATGATTATGGCAAATTTGGGGAGTTTCCATTATGGGGGTGAGTTGTTATATATAATTGCTTTTGCTCTTCTGGGGGACTTTTTCCTACAAATTAATTTCTTCATCTGCCAGTGTTCTTTAAAACAAAGCAAAAAAAAAATTCTCTGCTTTCCCCTCAATAAATCTCTCTTGTCCTAAAAATTCTCAGAAATTAATACAACTATCACATTTTGAGTCAACCTTAGGAGAAATGTGTGAACTAGCTGAATAATGGCTAGTTCGTAGAAAATCTGTGCCTTGTTGATTTATTTTGTTGCTGAAGAGACAAACAGTTTGTAGCAAAAACTGGTAAGAGTCAGGATTTTGGCATAAGACCCATTTTGTAGACTCAGAAAAAAAGGTGTTTATGTCCAGTTCTGAATCTAACCTTCTGACTGAATGGATGAGAGAAAATGAAATTGACTTCAATTTATAAATTGTTTCATCTTTGAGGTTTGCCTGGGTCAGGACATCTTACTCTTGAGTAACTGCCTTCAACTTTGGTGTGCTCAATTTTTTCTCTTATGTCATTACCTAAACCCTGAAAACTCCACTTATGTCACAAAACGTTTTCCAACCAGCTGGAATAAAACTGGTGCATTCTAATAGTCTCTCCCTTTCGACTCCCCTTCAACCTTCAGTTTTGATACAGGAATAGAATAAAAGAAGGAATAATATACTCATTTTGCTTTGAAGAATTTTCATTCATCCCAATCCTTCTGAAAGGTCAAAAACCATTCTTGTGCCTATTCGTTTTCAGAACATGGTCTCGCCAAAACTGAGGAAAATATTCTCTAGTTTTAATTTGATTTGCTTTAAAAAAATTTTTTTTGTAGCTGTAGATGGACAGAATGCCTTTATTTTATTTGTTAATTTTTATGTGGTGTCGAGGATCAAACCCATTGCCTCATGTATGCAAGGCAAGCACTTTGCCACTGAGCTACAGCCCCAGCCCTTAATTTGATCTTCAAAACATGTATTCTCCAGAATGAGTTACCCAAATTCCACATTTTAGAATTATTTAATTTGAATCAACATACATCCTAGAACATGAAGAAAAGATTTTTTTTTTTTTTTGGTTCTGGGGATTGAACTCAGGGACACTCAACCACTGAACCATGTTCTCATACCTATTTTGTGTTTTTAATTTAGAGACAGGGTCTCACTGAGTTGCTTAGAGCGTTGCTTTTGCTGAGGCTGGCTTTGAACTCACGATCCTTCTGCCTCATCCTCCTGAGCTGCTGGGATTACAGGCGTGTGCCACCGTGCCCAGCGAAAGATTCATTTTGTTCATGCAATCATAGACTAGAAAATGCTGGGCAGGGTGTGAATAAATAACCATCTCAGATGATTGCTGTGTGGATGTGTTAAATGGGCCAGTGCTGCAAAAACTGGAGAACCAGCTTAAGTTTCCACCTCTGAGGAGGAAGCTAGTCTTCTCTATAAAATGATGTTAGCCATCCCATCCTGCTGGTCCCTACCAACTTTGCTCATTTCTTTGTCTCCTGCCTTACCATAGGGCAAAATCTGATTCTAAAAAGAACACAGACACATCAGAATTACATTTTCCTGTTCCAGAGACATCAGCTGCACCAATATAGCTTTGTGGTTAGAATTCTGCAAGTGTATTGGAGGAGAGCAGAGATTTGTGTAGAAATCCACACACAAAATGCAGCACATATGAGCATGCATGGGTGCATACACAGTCCAAAGTTGAGTAACAGGCTCCTTGAATCAAAAAGCAAATATTCCACAGAGACCATACGACATGAATCAGTCCTTGACTCCCCATGAGAGATTTCACAGGCTCTTTTCTAAGGAAAGCTGGAGTCAGACGTCAAGACTCACTTTAAATTCTGGAAGGTACACTGGCTATAATTGACATAGAATATACTACATGCTATCCAGATTTCTGAATATGAGTTAGTTATTCTCAACAAATTTTATGTTCTCTCAAAAATCCTTCTTAAATACCCGAGCATTAACTGCTGCCACAAATAACAAATAACAAGATTTAATAGTTTAACACATTACACATTTTTTTATTCACCTAATGGTCCAATGTAAGTGTTTGTGGTCAGCAGGGACATTCACACTACATGGTTATTTAGGGACCCAGCTCCTTCCATATGTCCATCTTTCCTGTGCTAAATTCTTTGCATTGACATACCAGATGGGAAAGCCATGTTATGCTTGTGGCATTCATTGTGGTTGACTCCTCATCACCAAAGAGCCTCAGAAAAGAAATCTGAGCTAATCTGATTTGTTTTTGTAGTTGCCTGGTTTATAGAGGGCTTGTGAACCAATATGGAAAATGACACCTGATGGTAAGTCTGTTAGGGCATCTTTGGGAGGAAAGTTTTTGTAAAAGAGTTGCTCTTTCTTATTTTCTCTCACTGGACTATTGTGGCTGAATGGGGTGCCAGAAACTACTACAGTTAAAACTAATACTGAGCATAGAAAAATGGAGAAATGTAAAACAACCAGATTCTGGATGTTATTGTCAGGCTGCTAACTCTACCTGGAAGTTTCCTTATATCTGAACATCTTCTTCTTCTTCTTCTTTGAGAATTAGCAAAAAATCTTTTTTTGTTCTAGCCATTTTGTGTCAGTTACAGATTCTGGATGTTATTGTCAGGCTGCTAACTCTACCTGGAAGTTTCCTTACATCTGAACATCTTCTTCTTCTTCTTCTTTGAGAATTAGCAAAAAATCTTTTTTTGTTCTAGCCATTTTGTGTCAGTTACTATTACTTACCATCAAAAGAATCCATACCAATAGGAACTTCTTTTTCATGATGATTCACAAAAAGTAAAATTTAATTGAATACTTGTTGTTTGCAATCACCAGATAAGCCTGGTATCATATAGTGGTGCAATTGTGAGGAAGGCAACATTTTTTTCTTCTTAATGAATTTCTAGCACATTTTTGACAAGCAATATGTAATAAAAAGTTGCTGTAAATATTCATATTTTCAATATCTTTGGCACTATTTCCCATGAGCAACTATTTTATACATTCTAATCTCTGTATTCAGGCTTATCCTTTCCGTTTATTATTGAGATTTTTTTCCCTATTTTGAATTATAAGAAAATACACACTAGAAATGGAGTGGAGATGAGTCAAGGCTTTTGCCAATTTTCACAATGTCATTTATCTGGAATAATTTGATATTTACTCTTTATATGTAAAACACCCCCCCAAACCCCAAAATGCTTGAGATTTACAACTCAAACAGATTGCATGTCCAGTATGCATGAGACATTGTTTCATTGTCTATTGAAGTAGCTGCTTAAACTGAAATGTTTTTTTTTATTCACTTTTTTGCTGTGAAGGGGGTAAATTTGATACAATTCCATTTGTTCTCCTTCCTTACTTTGCTGGGAGACAATCAGAGACAGATTGGCAGTTTTTGAATATGAACATATCCTGGAAATAGACATTTATTTGCCTCTGGAATTCCAATGCACATTGAACTGACCCTAATAGGTAGCCTTCTTGGTTTAACTATTGGAGAACTAGGACAGTAGAACACCCCATTGCTTTTGTTATTTTTCTTTAGAAAACAATGTAAGGTGAGAAATGATTGTGTGGTTCTCTTAGACCTCAGTGAAAGGTCAGTTTTCAGAATGAATTTGGTTTTGACCTATTGCTACATGACCCACATTAGTCAATTTAATGATGAGGGGGATATACATTGAGTTCATTAATCACTATTTGGAAAATTTCCAGGGTAAAAAAATATAGTACTTATTATTAACCTATAAATTAACCTTTTATCATTTAGAGATCATTCAGAACATTATGACAAAGTTTACTCCATGATCATGATTATAATTCTATCTGCAGTAGGAATTTCCTTGCAGAACTCCAACCACCTGGTTGTTTGCAGGAGCTTCAGTAGTAGTTAGGGCACTTTGTTAGAGAAATGGTCAATTAATCTCAGTTGCAACAGTTTAGGTTAACCCATCACTACAAAACCACAATACAAGCTTTAACATGATACAGATGTTACTGTGATTCTGGAAATGCACACATTCTTTATCCTGTGGTATTCCAGTTCATTGGTATAATTTCTGAATTTGGCAGAATATTAAAGTGTTCATAGTTTATTTTTAAAGAAATTTCCCCCCTTCTTCTATGTGTGTAAATAAATAAATGCCTCTTATTTCTGACTTTACTATTGATGCTTTTCTGGAGCCAAATATAAGTATAGTTCTTAAATTTTATCTGCTTTTTTTCACAGAATACTTATTAAACCCATCGGATTTCCTGAAGAGTAAAACTGGGCTATGCAGGATAGGGCCTATTTATTCATTCACTAAATAAATATTTATTGAGAACCCATTATGTTTCAGACACTCTGCTAAGTTCCACAAGTAGCAAAAGGAGGACACAAATAGCAAAAGCAAGCATGGTCTGGGCCCATGGAACAGAGAGTTAGTTGGTGCTTAACAGGAAAAAAAGTATTTTTGAAGAATATGAACCTAATTAACCATGATTTCCAGGAAAGAAGAATAAATTAATTTTTCTAATAGCAATTCAGTTAAGAGTAGAATAGATAGGCTAGTATCAGCTAGATCATCTCTGATTCATCTGTTCTTATCACATTATTTGGAAAAAGAAAACCCAAAAAACTATTGAGCAAATGTCATGCTATCTTCTGGGGATACAGAGGTGCACAAGACACAATCTTTACATCCAGGATGATCACAGTTTAGATAGGACACAGATGAGTAGATTAGCCACTAAGATACTTTATGGTGAGAGCCGCAGTCAATCAATGGCAGTAGCACAGGTGCAAGAGATTTGGAAAGGTGGGCAGCCTTGGTGGGGTCTTGTAAGAAGATATTTTGGAGAAAAGAATATTAATATTCAGGATGAGTTGGGGGAAACACCTTCTAGGCAGAGGAAATATGAGAAAGGCACAGAAAGGCATATGAATATTCTATGTTCGGTGAATTTTAGAATTTTGCTAGAAGGGTGTCAGTAAAGGAAGTTCTGTGTTCAGAAATTGTGAAATTTGAGGTTGAGAATGTAGCCTGATTGGAAATGAAGCCAGAACACAAAAGAACTTACATTCAATAATAGGAACTACTAATGGTTCCCCCAAATGAGGTCAGCAGTCATAAAAAGGTTTTTACACAGCAAAGCCATCCAAACATTTTTGGAAAGACTCATCTCTGAGATGCAGATCAGATTGAAGGATGGGATTGGAGGCAGGGAAACAAGAAAGAAGTTACCAGGAGAGAGATGTTCAGGTGTCAAAAGTGGAAGTGGGGTTGTTGTTGGTGCTACGGGCATCTGGTAAGTATAGGCAGGTTACTATAACACACAGGGTAGCCTCCAACACCAAAGAATTCTGTGAGCCAGAATTTCAATAGTGATGGGGTTGAGAAACACTGTGTAACGTTCTGATAATTATGCCCGAGGTTGGTCAGTTGACTGACTTGCACTTTGTCTTGAATACTTGGATATTATACAAACATAGAACTGACAAGTGGAGATGCTTTTGCTCTGTAGTGGAATTATACAGAACCCAAGGGACAGAGTGAATTTCAAGATCATTTAGTGGAATATTTATTTTTCAAATTCTCTCATCAAAAATGAATTCTTACATTCTCATGCAGAAGATGAAAGAAAAAAGAGGGAGAGGTTACTGTTGCTGTTCCTAGCAGTTCCTGGGGCACCTTTTTGAAATCCTAAGATTGTGCTCAATATAGTTCAGAAAATACTCACCTAGGTTAACAGTTCCTTAGCCAACCTATAAGAAAAATGGAAACTTAGATTAGGTGATTTTTCTAGGATCATAGAGCTGTGAGGAGACAGAATCAAGGTCTTCCAGTTTAACTCTTTTCCAAAAGTGGGTAGAAAAATGATTAAACCACTTATTATTATGTTTATTTCTCATTTTACCAAACTATATCTAAAAGTTCTATTCATATATATCATAAAATTGTATATATATAAGTGTATATATATATATATATATATATATATATATATATATATATACACACACACATACATATAGATAAGCAAACTCATACACTTATATATGTGTGTATATATATATTAGCAAACTCATGTATATATGTACATGTATATATGTAATCACATATAGACATATATATGAATTTGCTAATATATACATAAATTATTAATTTGCTAATGTGCATATTATATATAATTTAAATGTATATAACTATATTATCTATATAGAATATTTTATACATAATGCATATCCACTTAATCTATATATTATATAATAACCATATATATATGTTATATATAATAACCATGTATATTATGTACATATAATATATATGTTTGCTAGAGTTGACATGATAAAGTCAAGTCACCAAAGATTGGGTGGCTTAAATAAGAGAATTTTATTTTCTCACAGTTCTGGGGCTAGAACTGTGAGATTAAGTTGTCAGCAAGGCTGATTTCTTCTGAAGCTCTCTCTTTGACTTCTGTCAGCCAATTTCTCCTTGTTTTGTCACATGGTCTTCTTTCTCTACTGTATGGGCTCAATTTTTCTCTTTTAAGGATGCCAGTCATATTAAATCAGGTCCTATGATCTCATTTTAACTTAAAACTTCTTTTAAAACCTATCTCCAAATACAGTCACATTGTGAGGTACTGGGGGTTAGGATATCAACATAATATTTTGGGGGACATAATTCAGCCCACAACAATATATGTCTATACATTTTGTGTTTATTGAAGAGTAGCCATTACTCCCCAAGTCATGAGAAGCATGCTGCTGAAAATGCTTCATTACATGAGACTTACTTTTACTTGTAAAATGGAAGTACCCTTCCAGACTCTTTTTATCTGGTCATTGTGAGACTATTGCACAGAAAAAAATTGTAAAATACCTAATATGGGGAAGTGCTCAAAGATACTCAATATGTTGTGAAATTCTTTGACAAAATTTTTTAAATAAATTTTGCACACTGGCAAGTCTGAATTATAATTATATGGCTTTACTGTTCCCACTAGGAGCACATTCGTGACAAAGTTGGGAGCTCCCCAAGTACTTTCTGCATGCTAGGAATATCGAAAGCTGACCCGAGGAAACAGAGGAAAGGGATTCAACGCTCATTAGTTTTTTGAATTTATCAGAAGTGTGAGCTTTGAGATTTTATGCCTGCCGCTTTCTGCCTTTAGAAACCTAGAGGAGCTTATGTTCAAACTGAGTTTTTGAACTTTGGAGAATGGGTTTCTAGTCTTGTACTTGAATTGTGCAGTTGAGGACTTTCATGTAAAATATCTGTATTCCATTGTACAGCGTGGGGTCTTGTTCAAAGCAAGGGATGCCTCCTAACTTTGAGATGACGTGCACCTCTAGGTTGGGAAAATTCTCTACCTAGGAGAAAGAAAATTTGGTGGTATAACTTTATTTATGTCTTACAAGAAAGAAAGACTCTGTCAAGTTAAGACTTTGATCTAAACTGACAAAAATGACTTTTTATGAAACAATGACTTATTGGAAGAGGAGGTTCTATCTCTAGAACTTTCTGTGTCTGTCTTCCCTGTCCTGTCTCTTGTTGGTGCACCCTCTTGTCTGGATTACTGTGAAAGCCCTCATCTCCCACTCATACAGCCAGCAGGGAGGTCTACCTAAATCATCCTCTCATCTTACTGCTCCTACCACTCCTCTTGGAAAACTTTGAATGACTTCCCATTCCTTAGTCACCAAAGTTCATCTTTTCTGCTTGGTGTTCAAGTTTCTCTACTTGCTTTCTTGTTCAGTTCTTACCTTCCTCAATCCTGAACCCTGAGTCTAACCCTGTTTCTTCTATACTTTTTCTACTTCCTTTTCTCTAATCCTCTGCTTAAGTCATCTTCTGTTGGTTGAATATCCTTGTTTCTGCCCTGTAACCTGTCAGATTCATTTCTTCAATTCTAATTCTTTTCCACCTCCACTGGAATCCTCCCCAGGTCACTTGAACATGGTGCAATTTTGTTATTTGCCATACATCTCACCATTTGCCTCATATCTGAGCATTTTTTTTTAACTTATGTGCCAGTTTTTATCATTAGACCTAAAAGGGTGAAAATGTGTCTCATTCATGGTTCAAAGTTTATTAGCTCACCAAATATTAGCCCAATTGAATATGTGGAACCTTCTTCACAAGGGATGAAAACTTATGCTATTTGTAAAGATAATTTATACTATGCTGTAAATGCCATTTCAGTTTGAACTTATACCTTTCCACCAGACCAGATGACTGGGATGGGAGTGAGCTATGGAGGTGTTAAAAGGCTGTATATCTTCTCAGGGGTGAGTATATTCCAGTTGAAGCTACCAAGTTTGTTACATATGATGGTAATGAATTGATAATACGACTTTCTTCTTGTACTTGGTAGATTTTGATAGATGTTTGTTTAGGTTTGCAATCATAACAAACTAGAATTGGTGCGCTTTCAAACACAAGAGCTTATTTGGAAAAATCTTGAGCCAGTTGGAGATGCAGTGTTGTACTCCTACATCCACACTACCTGATGTGCCATGAATTCCAGTGTAATTTCTACACACTGGTTCAGTATGAGTTGTTCTCATTGAATATCACTCTTTTTCATTATAATGTTTTTATGCGGAATTTGCCACATAAGAGTTTCTCAGGATTTCAGGTTTGAGCTTATTCATAGTGGGGGTGTTTGTGTGTGTTGGGGGGTAGGGTGTACGTAGACCATAGATACTATGTTTACCATGTCTTAGGATTTATTTCAGCTTTTGTCTTTTTTCCTAATGACTTTAATTTGATACCTTCAAAGAATAAAATTTCTTACATATGTTTGGTGTTATTTCTCACTACTCTTCCTAGAATAGTCAAATTGATTTACTTTCTCTACTGCAAACTTCCTAGTAAATTTTTCTTGTACCCTTCCCTGACCTATATGTCTCCATCCTCCTTTTATCTAAGTCTATTGTGCCTGTGTTATTTTCTTATCCCCAATTTTGTTTAATCTTGTATTTTCTCTTTTTTGCTTTTCTCACTTCTGCAGTGGCTTATCCATCTTCAATGTTTCCCCCTGAGAATCAACTTTTGCTTGTGTTGTTTCTCTTTATTTACTTCATTTTATTTTAAATTTATTTCCATATCTGTCTTTATTATTTTTCTCCATTTTATTCCTTCAGATTTGTCTGTGGTCTTTTTCAAGTTACATTTATCCATAAATTTTTGACTTTATTGTGTATACCATAAAATTCGGATTATATACACTGAAGTGTATAATTCAGAAATTTTTTTTGTTAGATTTAAAGAGCTGTGTAATCATCATTAAAATGTAGCTTTAGAACTTTTTCAACACTCCCCAAATTTCCCTTGAGCCTCTTTCAGTCAGTTTTTGCTCCCATTCTACCTCCTACAAACACAGGGTAATGATTGATCTACTTTCTGTGTCTAGTAGATTTGCCTTTCTGAACATTGCTGATATATGAATCATATATGATTTTTTTAGTCTGTCTTCTTTCATTAAGCATGATGTTTTTGAGATTTATCTATGCTGTCCTATGTATTTGTATTTTGTTCTTTTTGTTTGTTTGTTTGTTTTTTAGTACCAGGGATTGAACTCAGGGGCACTTGACTACTGAGCCATATCGCCAGCCCCATTTTTAATTTTATTTAGAGACAGGTCTCAGTGAGTTGCTTAGTACCTCACTTTTGCTGAGGCTGCCTTTGAACTTGTGATCCTCCTGCCTCAGCCTCCCAAACCTCTGGGATTATCGGTGTACGCTAGTGTGCCTGGCTTGTTCTTTTTTTTTTTTTTAATGCTGAGTAGTATTCCATTGTGTGGAAAAAATAATATATTTTGTTTATTCATTAACTGGTTGATGGTCATTTGAATTGTCTCTAGCCTTTTAGCTGTTAGGATTAATGCTATTATCAACGTTGGCATATAAGTATTTCTGTAGACATGTTTTCCTGCCATACAGTTTTCCAAAGTGTCTATGCTATTGTGAATTCTCATCAGCAGTGGCTGAGTATTTCATTCTGTCTACTTCGTCACCAACACTTGATATCTTCTTTTTGAACAGTGTCATTCTATGGATGTGTCGTGGTACTCCCATTGTGGTCTTAATATGCATTTCCCTACTAGTTAATGTTGTGGAACATCTTTTTATATGCTTATTAGTCATTTAACTTTTCTTTTTATATATTCAGTAGAAAGAATACTATATATATTCTAGATAAAAGTTTTTAAATCAGACACATTATTTGCAAATATTTTCCCCAGACTGTGGCATGTCTTTTCAATTACTTGTGTCTTTAGAAGCAAAACATTTTTTAATTTTAATAAAGCCTAATTTAATATTTTTATTACTTGTGATTTTAGTGTTATATCTAAGAACTCTTTGCCTAACCCAGAGTCACAAAGATTTCTTCTATATTTTCTTTAGATGGTTTCAATTGTTTAAATTCTTAATTCAGGTCTGGTATCAATTTGAGTTATTTTGTATATGGTGTCAAGTTTGAGTTATTTTGTATATGGTGTCAAATATCTTGTTTTACATAGATATTCAGTTGTCTTGGTACCGTCTGTTGAAAAGACTACACTTTCTTGATTGAATTATCTTGGAAACTTTGTCAAAAACCAATTGAATATAAATACAAAGGTTTATTTCTGAATTCTTAATTCTGTTCTTAGTCTAACTTTAAACAGATTTAATGATCACATTTTTATAGCAAATTTGGAAATTGGGTAGCGCATATCTTTTAATTTATTCATCTTCAAAACTATTCTGGCTGAAACTGTGGTATATATATATAACATTACTCAGCAATACAAGAAAATAGAATTATGGCATTTGCAGGTAAATGGATGGAGTTAGAGAATATCATGCTAAGCGAAGTAAGCCGATCCCAAAAAACCAAAGGCCAAATGTTGGATGCTAATCCATAATGGGGGAGGGGCATGGGATGAGTGGAGAAACTTTGGATGGGACAAAGGGGAGTGGGGAAGGTGTATGGGGATAGGAAACATGGTGGAATGAGGGAGACTTCATTACTCTAGGTACCTAGGTATGATTGCACGAATGGTGTGACCCTACTTTGGGTACAACCAGAGAAGTAAAAAATTGTGCTCCATTTGTATACAATAAACCAAAGAACATTCTGCTGCCATGTATAACTGATTAGAACAAATAAATAAATAAAAATTAAAAAAAATTATTCTGGCTCTGTAGATCCTGTGCATTCCCCTCTACAATTTAGAATCAGCTTGTCAAAGTCTACAAAAACACTACTGGACCTTTAACAGGGATTCCATTGACTCGATAGGTCAATTGCCCCTTATTTATTCTTTTCTTCTAGAACTACTATTATAAATGTACTTGTACATTTAATATCCTATAGTTCTTTTATAATTTGATGACTTTTTTCCAGTTTTTTTCTTTGTTTATCAAATTGGATAATTTCTGTTGACCAGTTATTTCATCTGGATCTCAAATCTGCCCCTGAATTCCTCAAATGAATATTTTATTTTCAGTTAATGTAGTTTTCAACTTTAGAATGTCCATTTGGTTCTTCTCAAAAATAATTTTTTGGTCTTTATTAAGGTAATTTATTTATTGAGTCCTTGTTGTCATACTTTCCTTTAATCTTTAAGCATGATTTCCTTTTAATTCTTTGAATTTATTTATAACAGGTGACTGTTACATCTTTGTCTACTAAATCCAACATCCAGGGATACTCAGTTTCTACTGACTATTTCTTTTCTTGAGAAACATTTTCTTATTTCTTTGTACTAACTTTTGTTTTTGTTGAATTCTGAACATTTAGATAATATACTGCTGAAACCCTAGACTTTGATTTTTTTCTCCCCGAGGATTGTCTGCTTGTTATTTATTAATCTTTCCTGATTAAATCTGAGATTCTGTCTCCCCACAATGTGTGACTGATGGTATCTCTGTTCAGTATTTTTTAAATTCTTATTTTTAAGCCTTGTTTCCTAGGGTTTATCCCATTGTCTGCCTATTTTAGAATTCAGTCAGAGATTAGTCAGAGGTTGTACTCAAATAAATAAGCCAGTAAGGCTTCTCTACTCTCTGCTTCATATGGGTTAGGGAAAATGTCAGACAGCCCATTTCAAGTCCATCCAGTGATTATTTCATTCCATTTTTCTTGCATCCTCTGCCCATGCATGGGCTTTGTCAGTTAGGAATGAAAGTTGACTTGGAGCTCCTCTGGCCTCTGCTGCTCATGCACTAAGCCTTGGGGACAATTTGGGCTATGTGGAAGACTTTATGAAGTTCCTTATGGCTCTCACCTCCTAAACTTCCCTTTAAATTCCTGAATATTCTTCTGGTTTATTGCTTGCCTCCACCATGACTCTATCCTCAGGTTAACAGAGCCACTGGGCCTCTCTGTTTACAAGGCTATATAATTTGCAGATCCTAGTACAAAATGAAATTAATAAAAATTATTATTTCTTTCATGTTGACTGATTTAGAAGCTATACTTTATATTATCATATTTTAATTTACTTTAAAAATATATCCTAACTCATACTTTTTCTAATGTGAATTAAAGTCATTCAGTATTTTTCTCCTGTTCCTGAACATGTGATTCTTAGGGTACTGTTCCAATAATACCACTCTATAACTCCTTTATGATAATTATCTAGAGTTTTGTTTTAATGACTTTTTTTAATACAAAGAGTTAAATCGTTTTTTTCCCCCTGTAAATTTTGATTAAATTAACAAATATGCTGCTATTATTTGTTGTGCTTAACATAATTTCTTGTACCAATTCAATGTTTATTACATTAGTATTTAGAGATAAACTTTTTAAATGTTTGAAAATACCTCCATTTTTTTGTCCTTTCTTATGAGAGGTTGCTTGTTAATATCAATATCTAGTTATATCTCTTATAACTATAAATTTATATAATTCTAGATTGAGAAGTTCTTTATCTAATTTCACTTACATCACTGTCTTTTGAAATCTATTGTTGATGTCTTATTACTTTTTCTCCACAAGTGATTTGCCCTTTCTCTCTAGGGTTTTTTAGATTTCTTGTTAGTGATAATGTTTAACAAAATGTGTCTGTGTGTAGGTTTTGTTTACTTTATCTGTTGAGTACTTGGAATGAATTTTTGTAATTTGAGCACTCATTTCTGAAAAGTTGTGTTCTATCTCTCCTGCATTACTATTTTCCATTCCTTCCATTGTCTATTCTGTCTTTTTTCTTATTACATTTTAGACATGTATTAGAACCACGGTTTTTGCCTGCTGGGAGATATTTCGCAAAGTCTGGAAACATTTTCGGTTCTGATAACTGGTGGACGCTACTGACTTTTGGAGTAAGAGACCAGAGATGCTGACAAACATCCTATAGAGCCTAAGACAGTCCTTTAACCAAAGGATTCTTTTGCCCAAAATGTCAACAGTGCCTGATTGATAAAATCAACTAAAAACACTTGCAAGCCTGAAGCTGATTTTCCATGTGCTTAAAAACTCTCTTTGTCCTGTGTTTCAGATGTGTTCCTCACAGTGTGCTTTCCAGTTCTCTTGTTTAGTGTCTTGTTTTCATTTTTACATTTATCCAGGTAAGGTTTCTTGATGAAGTTTACTTCTAAAATTTTTGAAGGATTCTTTGTAAGTTATGATAACTGCCTCAGAACCCCATCTCCAAATTTCACCACGTTGAGGGTTAGGATTTTTCATATATAAATTTCAGGGAAACACAAACATTTAGTTCATACCACCTCCATTAAAAAAACTGTTTTATGACTATTTTATTTATTTATTTATTGCTTCTTTGGACTGGGATTGAAGCCACTGAGCTACATACATCCCCAGTCCTTTTTATTTTTCATTTTGAGACAGGGTCTTACTAAGTTGGGGAGGGTCTAAATTGCCCAGTTTGGCCTTAAACTTGGGATCCTCTTCTTCAGCTTCCTGAGTTGCTGGGATTACTGGAGTGTGCCACTGTTCCCAGCGTTATCTTGTTTGTATTGATTTTCCTATAATTTTCCAAATTCAGACTTTAAGGTTAATTTTAAATTTTAAAATTCAGGTTTAAATTTTTTTGTTACTCCTTTTTTGAAAAATCATTTTTTGTTTTTGTTTTTGAAGTTTTCTTCCCTTGGGACCTCTGGGCTGCAGTCCAACTAGGTTTTATAATGTTGTTTTGGGAGTTCCCCTCCCAAATCACACTAATGATGATATTGGGTATGTTGTCCCTGGGCTAGAAGGTGGCTTGTTTAATTTTTTGGTCATTAGATTCTGTCTGAACTTTCCTCCTTTTCTAAGCCTGCAGCTTATTAAACTCTATTTCTTTAGGGGATGTGTTCAGTACAGTTATTTTTTTTTTTCTTCCAGCACAGAGCACCACCCCATTTCTGGCTTCAAGCCTAGTTCTGTTCAACCATGTGATGTACAGAATGTCTGGTTTTGTCTAACCCACAGGAATCAACCTCTGGCTACCATCTCTAGGCAGGCTTGTGGTTTTTCTCAGACTTGCTGTTTTGTTTCCTTCTGTGAATATCTTTCTCTTGATTTTGAAACTGATTGCATCTCTTTCTTTTTACTTTCTGTCATGGTTTAGATGTGGTTTGTCTCTCCAAAGGTTCATGTGCTGGGATCTTGGTCCTCAGTGTGGAGATTTTGAGAGGTGGTAGAGTCTTCAGGAGGCAGAACTTAGTGGAAAGTAATTAGATCACTGGGGTTACTGCCCTTGGAAGGCATTAACGCAGTTCTTGGAGGACGATGGTTAGTTCCTATGAAAACAGTTGTTACCAGAACAGCAAGCTTGGCCCCTAAATCTCCTGGCTTCCTTTATCACCAAATAATCTCTTTTGTATGTACTCCCACCATTGTGATGCCATCTACCATGAGTCCTCACTGATGGGATCACCTGATCTTAGACTTTAACCCTTGTCTCTCTTTTTTTTGCGAAGTACCCAGTTTCCGATATTTTGTTACAGCAATAGAAAATGGTTTAATACAATTTGATACAATTTGTTTGTGTTTGAAAGAGAGGATATTTCTAAGTGTGAATTCACCACATTGTTTTGGCCAGTGAACTTAAATTCAACTTCTAATTTCTGTTATTTCTTCCATTGATTGGAAATCAGTATTTGCAGAAGTACCACGTGGCTTCTCATTATATCTCATTGGCTAGAACTGGTCACAGTGGATCTGGGGAAATAGGTAGTTTTAACTGGACACATTACTACTCTAATAAAAGTTATGAGTTTTATTAGTAAAGATGAAGGGAAAATAGATAATGGGTAGATAAATTGTGTGCCCAACTTCTAACACTTATTTTGTAGACAAGTACCCCTATGGAGGGATTTAAAAGGGTGTTTCCAGCTGAAAAGCATAAGAGGGACAGATGTAGATAGCTGACACTGGGCAAGTCGACCAGTTAATGTTCTGATGCAGGAAACCAGGGAGAAATGGTTCTGCACTAAGGCCACTGGCAATTAAGGCTAAGAGGTAAAGGTAATCATAAACTAGGAATAATTTCAATTTTATTTTACAATAATATTTTGATTAGTTTTTTAAAAATAAAAATCCCTTATCTTTTATCACTGGAGAAGAATTTGCAGTTAAATATTTTAAATCATAGTAGAAGGAATAGGTACAAGCCAGTGTCAGGTGTTAATATGACAAAAAGTTGTCCAGAATTTTTCAATAGGATATGCTATATAAAGACTTAAGATACCTTGCAAATTGAGCTGATAATATTCCTTTTTGTAGGAATTTGCACTTCAAGTAACACCTATCAACTAATGTTTTTAAAAGAACCTTAGTGCTGTTCTAAAACTCACAATCAATGTCATGTAATAAAAATGTTCTTATTTGGAGCAGTTAATTCTTCTTCAGATTCATATTATGAATAATGACAGATATGTTCTCTATATACAGCAGTTAAAAACACCATCACCCCAGCCCCAGAGTATGGATTTATGACATCCTTTTGACTAGATAAAGCTTGGATTTCTAGTTTGGGAGAGACTTCCTGAGGGTTATTGCTTCTGAGCTATCATTTGCAATTTCTTTCAGCTGTAGGTCAATGAAGAGTCCCACATTTTTCTATTGACCACAAAACAAAGGAGTCAGATATTAACATGCTTGAGAACAATTGTAAGAAGAGCTAAATACTACTAATATTTCAAGAAGATAAATAATCACAGTCCTAGGATGTGAATAACACTTCCCAAGAACTTTTTTATTTGAGACATGAATATGTCTGCTTTGTTAGAATTTGTGAATTTTTAAATTTAAGACCATTAAGTTGTAGGCTCTACAAAATAGAAATACAGAGTCAAAATTAAAATTAAGGTATTACATGATAAGATTATAACTGGTATGAATAACTGAACCTCAGTAGAGTTGAACACAAAGGAGTTCAGAGGCCAAAGAAAGAAAGCAAGTTTCATTGAATTTATGCTTTGGCTACATGGTCCTGAAATTCTCAGAGTTTCCCCTAGAGTCATTAGTGTTTTTAGAAAAAACAGATCATCTGGATGCCTGGCTGATATTTTTTTACATCTTACTCAGCTATTACTGTGTGTTCTTATTGGATTTATTTAACATAAACTGTGATTTTTAAGCAATGATGAAAGTTGTTTTAAATGTTATAATGAAAGTTTTGAGGCAAAATGCGAGCTTTATAATTTGTTCTTCAAACATTTTTTAGTTAATGGTAAGCATTTTCCCATTTGTATTATCATATAGAAAAAAGATCGAGAAAAGGCCCAGTGGCCTGCGGAGGGGCAGAGCTGTCAACCACGCCTGCAAGGTAGGCAGGCCTGCAACCCACCCGCAGAACAGGCGCAGCAGCCTGCTGAGAGGCAGAGCCACCTCCTCCCCCCGCGCCTGCAAGGTAGGCGGAACAGGGACCACCGGCAGAACAGGTGCAGCGGCCTGCTGAGAGGCAGAGCCGCCCCCTCCCCCCCGCCTGCAAGGTAGACTGAACTGTGACCACCCACAGAACAGGCGCAGCGGCCTGCTGAGAGGCAGAGCCGCCCCCTCCGCCCCCCGCGCCTGCAAGGTAGGCGGAACTGTGACCACC
>NW_026000016.1:5336126-5342034 GCF_001458135.2 Marmota marmota marmota | reverse complement strand
ATATAAGGAGAGTAACTAAGAACAGAGTAGGGACGAAGAGCATGAGAAGAAGATTTACATTAAACAGGGAAGAGAGGTGGGAGGGAAAGGGAGAGAGAAGGGAAATTGCATGGAAATGGAAGGAGACCCTCAGGGTTATACAAAAGTACATACAAGAGGTAGTGAGGGGAAAGGGAAAAATAATACAAGGGGGACAAATGAATGACAGTAGAGGGGGTAGAGAGAGAAGAGGGGAGGGGAGGGGAGGGGAGGGGGGATAGTAGAGGATAGGAAAGGCAGCAGAACACAACAGACACTAGTATGGCAATATGTAAATCAATGGATGTGTAACTGATGTGATTCTGCAATCTGTATATGGGGTAAAAATGGGAGTTCATAACCCACTTGAATCAAAGTGTGAAATATGATATATCAAGAACTATGTAATGTTTTGAACAACCAACAATAAAAAATTTAAAAAAAAAAGATCAATTGACCTGCTTAATTTCTTATAAGCAGAGTTTAAATGATATAGGTCAAAATCAGCAAAGATGTGACTTTCCTTAATACACTTCACTCTTCCTTACATTTGACCTTATTTCTGTACTGAATGCCCTTTATCTCATAACATGAATATGTCTGCTTTGTTTGAATTCGTGTAGCTGCAGATTGAAAATGCAGTTTTCAGTGAAAAAGTTTTGGAATATACTATGGCACATGTAATTATTTTTCTTCCCAGAAAATAACAATCCAAAAAGGATGGCTTCACTTGATGAAGGGTTCTACAAAACAAAACTGCCATGCTTTCAAATTCAAGTAATTTTTTTAAGAAACAGGTTTCAAAATTTCAAAGTCAAATTGTGAGTACAGCTGCTGTGTATGATCCTTGATAGATAAAGCCTGTACAATAAGCAACTGCAGTGTTTCTCTTACAAAGTTATTGTGTTAACTTGTGGTTCAGATTATTGAAAGCATTAAAGCATTTGCATAATTCTGTGATCTAGTAGATGGGGAAGAATGTAGTTTTGATTGCCAGTATGTTGTAATTCCTTGAGCTCATATTTTTCTTATGGAGAAAGATGTATGAATTATGCATTTTTTTTTCCTTAAGAAAAGGAGGTTCTTGATGTCTATTTAGGCCAGTTTACTCACTTGAAACTGAGGCTCAGAGATGGCATTTGATTTATCCATAGTCACCAACCTGCTAGAACATCCTTTTAACTTGCCTGACCTACTAGATTCTGCAAAGGATAAAGTATGCAAAAAATACTGCAGTTGGGAATGTCTTCTAAATGTGTTCTGATGTTTATTGACAGGATTTTTATTAGACGTTATTTTTTCTGTTTACCATCCCCTTTCCCTCTCTTAACCTAAGTAATGTGGATTCAAGTTTTGGTGACCTTGCTATAGATGGCCTGAACACATTGGTTTGGCCAATTGGAATTTCATACTCATCTGAACACATGAGTGGTTTAGGAGTAGGTAGTAACCTAGACTGGTCATTTAGAGCCTTCCCCAGACCTGTTGTTAGAACTACTCTATTATTGCTAGCTATAAGTCAAAGACTTTTGATGACTATCTTAAGAGATTGATGTCAATACAGAAGAAACTAAAGCAAATTGAAAGATCATATCTTTACAACACTGTTTGAACATCCAAACCGATTCTTCTGTTCCTGAAGCACAGTGTACCCCCTGGATGTTCTCCCAATTATATGAGCCAGTAAATTTTCTTTGTGCTGAAGCTAGTTGGAGTTAGTCTCTACTACTTATAGCATGAAGCATTCTAAGTTATATAGCATCCAGGAACACAAGAATCTCAAACACATTTTGTACTTGTACAATATTCAAATGAATACCACTTAACTGATTCTCAAAGAAAGAATAAAGAAGGAGGCCTAAGGAATTTGGGTGGCTATCTTATATCACTTCAGAGGATGCTGTTTATATGGAAGACAAGGCACCCCTGAATTTGTAAAGTGTCACAACTGGCAATTATTAGGGTAGGAGTTGGTACTTGTTAGGGTAGGAAGTGCTATTTTCTTTCAATCAAGAAATTTTGGTAAGTTACATCAATCCTGGTTTGAATTGGTATACCAGAAGTCATATGAGCACCAGTAAAGGAGCCCTTTGAGTTTGGATGCTGGTGGAGAAAAGGTGGCATGCTGCAGAGGTGAGGAGCAGGGCTGACCTTCTGGCCAGTGGCTCCTCACACTCCAGCTGTGTGAATGTGGACAAAGGCTTCGTAGCTGGTGCCTGGTCACACCTTCTGTGAAACAGATGTGATTATGGAAATAGATGGTTCTATCTATTGTTAGAGCCACTGAGAATGAAATAAGATGATGCCTGTGAGGACTTAGAGGCAAGCATGTGGTGAGTGTGCAGTAAATGAGCTGTTTTAGGATTTTTTTTTTTTAACAGAAAGATTGAGGGCTATTTCTGTTTTTTATTAACCAAGTGTCCCAAGAATGTTGGCTAGAACAAAGAATTAGGCAGGGGACATTTAGAAGGCTCTGAATTTACAATTGTTATTTTCAGAAGCAATCTTTTTTTTTTTTAAAAAATAATTTTTAGATACCCCACTTTGGACCCAGGTACTCTTGCAAGTTGCACAGAATCCCATTTGTGATGAATTATCAAGGGGAAGGTAGAGCCTGACCATTGAAAGAGAGAGTCTAATTTCTTAGAACCAAATTTGAAGGAACAACTGCTATAAACAGACCTACTTATTTAATACCTGCTTTCCGGCAGTCATCAGGTAAGAAGCCAAGCAGTAAAATTCAGTAATAGCTACGTGATACTACAGTGTTTCCTAATGGAGTTGGGAGGTCAAAGGAGAGCACAGACATGGAGCTGAAAGTCATTAGCAAGAAGCTGAGCTGCAGCAGTGAATTCTGGCCCTTTGGGTCGGGGTGGGATTGGAGTTTAGAGAGCTGTGAGCTCATGCTCCGGCGGGGAGGCCTGGAAGGCTGGAAGGAATCAGTTAGTCACTTTACGTCTCTTGCAAACATTTAAGAGCCTAGGCAAGTGCAAGAACTATTTATCATTCAAATCGAAGGAGATATTCCGGAGGGGTAACACTACTTTAGCTAGTCAATAAAAGAAGCAAAAATCTTTAAAAATATGGCCTCTGTTTTGTGAGGTCTGCAATCTGTCTCAGACTCTTAGTCAGGGTCTGGCATTTCCTCCTAGAATGGTCTCTTCTTTGGTGGAAATGATGGAAATTTTTCCAAGAGATCCTTTGCCCAAAAAGAAATTTCTGTGGAGAGAGCACACAAGAACAACTTGATAGCTTACTGCTCCTGAATTATTAACTGGTACCTGGGTTTCCAAGTTGTCAGTGCACTGATTATTCTCCTTGAGGGGAGTTTTGGCTTTCAATATAGCTAGCAATTGTTACCCAGGGCAGGGAGACCGGAAATGGAAAGAACTAGAATGTATTCCTTTTGAAAACAACCTTTTCTGGTATCTTGACAATTAAAAAATAAGCATCTGTTAAGGGGTGGTGATAGTCTGCCTGTGTTTTGCTCATTAATTAGTTTTCTTGCTGAGGGAAAAGTGATTTATTATATATGTAATTAGGGAATTGATTTCACAGTATCCATAGTTGAAGTCTGAAGTTATTCATTTCAAATATTTGCATCTCCCTACCCCCCAAACTGGTTAAAAACTAGTAGACTTATGTTTTTTCATTGGCTCAAAATGCTAATTGACTCACAAAAGGTATGGGCTTAAGCTGTTTGCAATGAGATATTCTGGATGCTGGTTTCTAATAAAAAGGAAGCCTATAGCTTCACATGTCTCTTCAGGTCCTGCATCAGACTGGCCTACTGGTTTTGATATGAGTATATTTGATTTTATACATCTTAGATCCTTTGAAGTCTAAAACAGGAAAACAGAGAGGCTGAGTCAGCTGAAACTTTTTCTACTCTGAACCAGGACTTCCTCCAGACAACCAGAATTTACAGAGCATTAAGATGGCTCCATCAGTCAAGCAACACATTTTCACAGATAGTATCAGGTCCGACCTAAGCACTAGGAATATTACCAAAGAGTGTAGGAAAATAGTCCTGTTCTGTATAAAGTTATGATTTGGAAAAAGACCTATGAGCTTAGTGAGCTGTGAGCACACCAAGGCAAGTTATGATAAGCATGGAGTCATTTTCTTATTTGTTGAGCAACTACTATGGGCAGTCCTCACAGCAAGCACAAAGAAGGTAACCCTCATCCTCAAAGTGTTTTAAATTTGGGTATACTTATATTAAAATGTGGGTCTAGGCAGAATATCACAATATAAATTATAACATGGGGTGCCATATGCTTCATCCCTACTGAGCAGGACAGACTCAAAGCTACCAGAATTCTAGGCAGGAGACATTACTCTGAGCTAATGCTATTGATGAAGATTTTCACTGGAAAGGTGGCAGTTGATATTGATTCTTTGAGTAATGCTGTAATGATGCAGAGAATATAGGCTCTGGAGAATCATGGGAGGGAAGACTTGAGGGTGAATAAGAACTCAGGAGTGCTAGCTTCAACCCCTTTACCTGCCTCTTTCTAGCATGATGTGATACAGACTAACAAGGCTGATATTCTTGGTGAGGCTGATGGAAAGCTGATGGAAAGCTGATGGATTCCAGATAATACCAGAGGGCAGGTGTTATATGATTTAACAGGCCTCCGTTAGCCTATGACTGATTCAGTCATGTTTGTTCTATTGCGTAAAATGAGGATTAAGCTATTTAAAAACGTCTTAGCAAAAGAAGAGTTAGACAGGCAAACGTCTGACACAGTTGGTGGAAAATTTTAATACTTGAAGTCATGTCAAAGGGACTTGTGTGGAGCAGCAACTGTGTTTTTCAAGTAATCAACAGGGGCCAATTCATTGGTCTGTTTGGAAAGAGTTACCCAATGAGAATGGGAACCTTACCTAGGACGCACTGTCTGCCAACAGCAAAAGGAAAAATGTCTGAGAGGAAGAAGGAATGGATTCCAGTGAAATAATATTGCTCTAGCAGGAAATCCTTTTAAGTCAGATGATGCTGCCACAGCCTTGTGGCCTGTAACCTAGTGAGTAGGTAAACCCAGATTTTGAGTCCTTAGTGATGGGAAATGTGTCCCTCAGCAATTAGGCAAGACTCCTGGAATCTGCATAACTCTGAAGACCCCAGTGAGAGCTTCTTGTCCAGTCCATCAAAACACTAGCTTTTCCCAGGGCCTCAAATAAGCAAAAGAAAACTAATGTCCAGGGCTGGGGACATAGCTCAGTGGTAGAGGGCTTAACAAGGATGAGGTCCTGAATTCCATTCCTAACATCAAAACAAATAAGCAAACACAACAAAAAACCAACAGACCAAGCAAACAAACAACCGCCCCCTCAAGTCCACCTAAATCCTTTCTTTTAGATTTAAACCTATTTTCCACCAGAAGTGGTAGTGCTATTTGGAATGATTTTCTAGAAAGTTGATGCTCAAATAGGATCCATTTCCCTGTATGTGAGATAGTAACAGGAAAATGGAACCTCAAAACGTGGAATGGAATTGAATAATTGTCATCATCAAAAAGGATATTTATTGTATTGAGGTTTGACTTCTTTTGTTAATTAAAAGATTACATTTGTTGACAAGTTTTCTCTGCATGTAAAAGTCTAAAAAAGTCAAAAGGAGAAAACAAAAACACGAGTGTCAGTTTGGATCAAACGTGTCCTCTGTCCTTCCCTGATAATTCTTCCCCTGGAAGTTGGGTGCAGAGACATAGAGGGAGAGAATTTAAAAACATCAGAATGTAAACGTTATTATAACTCGAACAATAAAAAGATTTCTCTGACAAAAAGACGAACAAAAATCCAACAGCAACAACTCTCTCTTTCTCTCTCTCTCTCCTCTCTCTCTCTCTCTCTCTCTCTCTCTCTCTCTCTCTCTCTCTCTCAC
>NW_026000016.1:5295319-5334892 GCF_001458135.2 Marmota marmota marmota | reverse complement strand
CTCTCTCTCTCTCTCTCTCTCTCTCTCTCTCTCTCTCTCTCTGTCACACACACACACACACACACACACACACACACACACCCTTGAAGTATTGTCTCATGATCTGCCTTTTCTGTGATTCAGTAAGATCTGTCACCTCCATTTATTCTGACTCTGTTTTATTTTGTTACCTGCTTCTGTCCTTCTGGTCTCTTGAATGAACTTTGCCAGGGGGCTCCTTTTTTTTGACATTTCTTAGCCACCTCCTTCTTAATGTCGGTAGCATCTCACCAGCACCTCCTTTCTGAAGCGGTCTCGGGCCACTCCACAGTCTTTCTAACCTTCTGAATGGTTCCATCATCCTTTTCTTTGTTTTGCTAGTCTTCTCCCTCCTGCAGTCTTCCAATTTGTGAAAATCAAATGAGGCAATGTTTGTGACAGTGCAAAGATTAAACGGTCATCAAAATGAAAACTGTTACTAATGATTACAGAATTATTCAAATGAAAAGTATCTTGATAATATTCAAATATGTGTTTTGGGTCTTCTCAACAAAAAGTCCACCTATATTTCAATGAACTACTCTCATCTGGTATCTTGCTTTTCCTTAGAGGAATCTCATGCCACACTGAACTGACCACATTCTTTTCAACTTAGTCTCTCATTTTGTCATATCCTTTGTGCTTACTCAACTGGGTCAGTGTCCCAAGATGACAGTGGAGTTGAGCCTGAAGGTCACAATGGGTCTGAGTCAGTTGACAATCTTCAAAAGACCCTCACTGTCAACTAACATGGATAGCCTTTGTCTCTGTCATACCTACAGTCTTCCTAAAATTATCATTTTCTGGGTTAATTTACTTGTTATTTTCTATTTTTGCAACCCTTGCATTAATTTTTATAATCAGATCACTATATTAGCTCTCTTTGTTCAAAATATCTAGTGTTCCTATTTTCTAGATCGCTGACTAGGATTCCCTGCCTCTCCAGTCTCCTCAGGATGCTCTGAGATCTCTCCCTACAGCATGGTCATTTGTCATCATCAGATTCCATAATTTCATCTACCAAATTCAACCATAGTTAGAAATGTTTCTCTGAAGTACAGATGGAAATTTGATATGGATCAAGATGACATTTCAGATTAATGGGGTAGAAATGGCACTAATAACTTTCTTAAGAAAGTTGACTCTCTACTTGGGGAAGAAAATTAGACCCCCCCCCCTTAATTCTCACTATCCACAAAGATATGTTTCAAGGAATCAAATAGTAACACATATCTGTATATTTTAAATGACACATAATAACTACATATTTATGAGCTCCAGTGTGATAATTCAGTGTGTTTGTGCAATGTGTAATGATCAGATCAGGGTAACTAGCTTCTCCATAACCTCAAATGTTTGTTATTTCTTTGTGTTGGAAATCTTTAAATCCTCCTTTCTCATTATTTTGATATACATAATAAATGAGGCAAACTGTAGTCACTCTACTGTGTTACAGAACTGAAATTTATTTATCTCAACAGGATTTTAGTACTCATCATCCAACCTCTCTCCATTCTTTCCCTGCTCCCCTTTCTAATCTTTTGTGACTATTATTCTACTCTCTAATTTTATGATTTCAACTCTTTTTTTTTAGCTTCCACATATAAGTGAGGACAGATAGCATTTGAATTTATGTGACTGGGTTGTCTTTCTTAACGTGATGTCCTCCACTTCCATCCATATTATTGCAAGTGATAAAAGAATTGAATTTTTTTTTAATGGGTGAACAATACTCCGTTGTGTATCTGTGCTCATTTTCTTTTCCTTTAACAGTCTTATTGGCATACATGATAGTGGGATTCATTATGCCATATTTGTACAGGCATATGACATGATTTGATCTATTTCATTATATACCACATTTTTTCCACCCATTTATCCATTGATGAACACCTAGATTAACTATGTCATCTATTGTAAATAGTGCTACAATAAACATGACAGTACTAATATTTCTTCCACATAATTTATTTTGGATATATACCCAGTACTGGGATTATTGAATCATATGGTATTTCTATTTTTAGTTTTTTGAGAAACCTCCATACTTTTGCAAAATGGTGATGCTAATTTGCACTCCTAAAACTGTGTACCCTTATTCTCTTTTCTTTACATTCTTGGAAGCACATGTTATACTTGCTATTATTATTATTTGTTGTCCTTTTGATTACAGCCTTTCTGGAATGAGATGAGATCTCCTTGTGGTTTTGATTTGCATTTTCCTGATGATTGGTTATTTTGAGCATTTTTTTTCACATACCTATTGGTCTTTTGTACATCTTCTGAAAAATGTGTATTCAGATCATTTGCTCACGTTGAAACTGGATTGTTTTGGGGCTGGGGTTGTGGCTCAGTGGTAGAGCACTTGTCTAGCACATGTGAGGCCCTGGATTTGATCCTCAGCACCACATAAAAATCAATCAATAAAATAAAGTTTAAAAAATTTGGATTTTTTGTTTGTTTCTGATATTCAGTTATTTGAATTCCTTGTGATTTGGCTCTTAATTCCTGGCAGATGAATAATTTTCAAATATTTCCCTACATTCTTCTGGCTGTCTCTTTATCCTACTGATTGTTTCCTTTGTTGTACGGAAGTTTCTTAGTTTAACACAACCCATTTGTCTATTTTTGCTCTTATTGCTTGGGCACAGTCTTTTCCAGAAAATCTTTGTTAATACTGATGTCCTGAAGGGTTTACCTTCAAGTGATTTCACAGTTTCAGTTCTTACATTTGGGTCTTTGGTCCATTTTGAGTAGATTATTTTTATGATGCAATAGGAGCATAGTTTTACCTTTGTGCGTGTAGTTTGACAGTGGTTTACTGTAGGGTTTGTGTGTCTGTGTGTGTGTGTGGAGGGGAGTGATGCTTGTGTGTAATATTTTTCATTTTAGAACTTTGTTAGCCTTTTTGAAAATTAAAGAGCTATAAGTGATCTTTTCTTCTTTAAGTCTAATTCGATTTGGGGTTAAGTCAGGAGAGAGAGGCACACATGGAGGTTTAACATAAAATTTTAATAAAACAATATCAAGAAACAAATAATGCCTGGTACAGTTGCTCCATACTCTAGCATTTCATGACTCCCAGGAGCCTCAGTTAGCAGGTTAGGAGGGGTGTGCAGATAGAAGACCACTGGGCTAGCCAGGAGAGTTGGAGCTCTGCATTTTCAGCTGTTGCAGGGCTACGTTCATCTCTACCATTAATTTTGCAAACATAATGCTTCCGTATTTTGCAGACTTATTGTAATCATAGCTGGAATTAAAAACTAATTTAAATTACTTCATTCAAAATGATTTGGAGATGAAGGGGCTTCTCAGCAATGTTGTAGGGGTGGGTGCATGTCGTGTGGTTCCACTTTAGAAACCAAGGAAGCCAAACTCTGATTTATAGGCACTAACATGTATTCCCAGGAAACATTCCTGGCCGATTCCTCTAATTGTTCAGCAACTCCTGAGGGACATCTGTCTGATTGTTCTTTGGCAGAGTCTGAATCTGCGCTTCAGTGCTTAAGATGCATGGAATCTAATTTTAATTGAGGATGATTCTATTCCCCCACCTTGATTTCAGCTCTTCCCACCTCTTCATGAACAACTGAGTACATTGAAATAAATGTTTACGCAATCAAGTTTGCCCCAATTGTTGTATGATTGTAAAACTGAGTTCCAGCTTTGTTGGCCCCCAGGTCTAATTGGACAAAAACATGTCATGGTTTGCTTCTCTTGACATTTCAGTCACTGATAAATGAACAATAAACTCTATTTAATATTAAGCTGGGATGTTTTAAAGATGTACACCTAATCTTTGAGCAATATTTCTGTGACAATGAAAATGACCAAGGCATGTATGTGACTAAAGGGAAACTCTATGAAATAAAACTACTTTAAGAAAGAAACAGTTCCAAACCTAGCACATGTTGAATGAGATCACTAAAGTCAGGTCCTCAGCATAATGCCCATCATATAATACTTACTCAATTAATGTGAGGGTCTGATATAGCAGTCTTACCAGTGAGGAGAAATGAACATGGAAAAATGGGTAATCAGTGTTAATCAGTCATCCCAGGAGATAAAATATTAAAAGACATTTCTAATGAAATAAGTTTTACATTGTTTCCACATTTCCTCTAAGAATTTTACTCAACATCTTGGACAAGACTCAGCAGAGTTCTAGGTAACATAGCATACAGCTAACACATGAGCTTTGGTTATTTTTTTGAACCTAAAATGCAATGGTCATATCTATGTGACTACAAATTGTCAACAATTGTGCCAATGAACCCAATAAATGTGGACAGGTCATATGGCCATGCTGGTATCTGACGAGCTGCTGGATTTGGACTTGAATATACAGGAAAGACAGCTCAGAAATGTGAGGACCTGTTTCATGCCTGTTCAGTCATGGCTGGCTATAATTGAAACAAATAACTAAATGTTTGAGGAATATATTTTGCAAATCTATTGCTTTTAGTTCCTATGGCTTGTAGACCTACTGTTCTTTTAGTTTCAAGATAGCAGTATATAAAATTATGCCAATAAAAGTTGGGACCTTAATCAAAACTAGAATTGCCTTTTTTTTCCTGCAGAATTTTATCATGAGGCAGAATATTTGCTTAATTTTCAAGAATTATTCCTAAATTTCAACCCACCTAGCAAATAGAAATAAACATTAGATTAAAAAAATTGCTTAGACTTAGAGAATCAAAGTTAGAATAAAAGCCAATGTTACCTTTCTTAATTAAAAATAATTTTTTTTGCTAGTTTGGAAAGCTTTCCTGTCCAATGTGTCTATAGAGTATTAAGAATAATCTGAAACTTTTGCAAGTATTTCTTTCTTCCTAAGAGTGATGGTAGAAATTTAAGAAGAGTTCTCGACCTAATTTAAGGTTGGAATGTATAAGGTGCCTTCTGTAATTGAGTGTCACTTAACAGAGTTATACATATCCCTCTTTAATTACCAGGACCAAAAGCTAAATGACTTAGCCCAGAATTCAGCTTGTAAAAAGCAGAAATGAGAAGTCATCTATCTAAGTCTTCATATTTAATAGGTAATATAGAAATACCATAGTCAGATACTTTAAAAGTCATCACTGACAGTCATGCCATTGGTATGAGATTATAAATTCACGTCTATGAAAAAAATATTTTTGTGATAGCTGACATAGGAATTTTTTATAATTTCATACATAGTCATATTTCACCAAATGGAAATCATAGGTGAAAATTCTGATTCCTTTTAAAAGTCAAGAAAACTCCTGTAATTCCTAGTCTCACTGGTGGGCTGGAAAGGGAAAATACATAAACTGAAAAGTGCAAGATACAGTCTTCTTCTTAGTATTGAGGAAATAAGAATTAATAGGTATCCTATTTTCTGTTCGTGATAGGGAATTTTCATTATATGGCCAAAACTTTGATTGATGAGCTTATTAGGTAGGAAAAGAATTCTATGGAATATTAATGTTTCATTCTGAAAGTCTGTTATCTGCCCCTCCATGCCCCGTAGAATTTTGTGGCTAAGAAGAAAAGATAAATGCACGCAGAAGCAAGCATCACACATTACTCTGGTGACGTATTATGAGTTACTGGAGGCATGCCTTTGAGGTATATATTTTGTCCTGTTGAGTGGCCTTCTCTTTCTCTGCTTCCTGGTGCCATGTCCTGATCCACTCTTGTCTGCCACACACTTCTGCCATGATGTTCTGCCTTATCACAGGCTCTAAGGAATGGACGTGCCTATCTATGGAAAACTGTGACCTCTGAAACTATGAGCCCCATAATAAACTCTTCCTCTTTAAAATCGTCCTTATCAGTTCTTTTGGTCATAGCACAAAAACCAAAAAACAACAACAACAACAAAAAAACACAACACAACAAAACAAACAACAACAACAACAACAACAACAACAAAACCAAAACAAAAAAGACACCTGACAGAAACAAGCTTTTTAAATTTTTTTGGATTGGTGCAATACAATTAGACACAATAGTGGGATTTATTGTGACATATTTGAACATGAATGTGCAATTTGATCAGTTTCATTTCCCAGCACCTCCCTTCCTCCTTACCCCAGCTCTTCTTCCTTGACTTTACTGGTTGACCTTGCCTTCTATTTTCATGAGATTCTTCCCTTTTTATAAAAAGGATAAACTTTAAATGAAATAATTCTCCTGTCACTCCTCACTTCATTTTCTAGTTCTTTTTGATAAAACTAGAATTCTAGATCCAGGTGATTTTTATTTAATTACATTTACTTCATATGTATGGAGTGTCCATGTCACCTCATGGAAGAGTCCCTCCCAAGGTCTCTATTAGCATGTTGGGGGTGGTGAAGTTGTGATTCTTCCGTCTTAAGACATGAAGCCTTTTGGTTTGTGATTGATGTTCAGTAGCACACATTTCCCTTTCCTAAAGACAGATAATAATTTATAGAGAGAGGATCTTTGAAAATATCTTAAAATTAGCTCAGAGAATTGTTTTCCGAAAGGCACCATATACAGGGCTTTCCTGATTGTGGTAATGGTGGTGTTTCATCTGTCATCTAAAGCTGCTGTATGAGTCCCTTCTCATCCTCCTGTGTATATGTCACCACCGTCTGCTCTGGGCATGACTACTACATACCCAAAGAATGGGCAGATCCACTTCCATTTTTCATCAGTTCAGTTCAAATTGTGGGCGTGGTTCCCTCTTTCTCTATCCACTTCTCCAAGTGTAGCAGGAACAATTCTTTCACTCCTTGTGCAGAGCAAGAACCAGAGGCACCAAGAACATTTTTTCCAGAACATAGCTGGGTGTCACACTCTTTTCATTAATGCTTCCAGCTGTTTGTGAACTATGGCTGTGCAGGAGGAGCTCTTTCTTCAGCCTAGGAATATTTTCTTCTTAGCTCTGGGTATTTCTTCTTTCTGTACTGGCTCCCCTTCTGGAGTATTGCTTATTGCAATGAACTTTTTGTCTTTGTGTCTGTGTTTCTGAATGATCTGTCATTGACCCTAACCTAATTTCTTTTAGGGGAACTGTAATTCCCTCACTGGGTACAATCTGGTGAGACTGTTTATCTGGGAGTCCTTCCCTCTCCTAGCTGAGGAATGTGAGCCCTTCCTCTGGAATTTAAATTCTGAGCAGAGTGATAAAGAGTCTGACCAAAGCTGGAGTTCATTTTCTTCTGTGATTATGTCAGGGTGAGACTCTCCCACAATCCCCACTCCCCTGACCCGGGCAAGCATTCTGCTTCTGTCTCAGCCTCCATCTCTAGCCTTGCTTGGGCAACACAGTGTGCTCTGTGGATCCTGCCAACAGCTTTCCTTTGGGCTTAAGTTAACCAGAGCTGGTTCCAGGAAATGGAAGTACCAAAGAAACACAGCAGATGCACTTAAGCATAGGCAGACTCTCAGATCTGTCCTTCCTGTTTATTATTTTCACCTTTTCATTGTGTTTGTCTTGCACTTCAGTTTTTTTTTTAGTAGCTTCCTAAACTTGTGAATGTTAATGTCATACACTCATTATAATTGGTCCTGACATTTCTTATTAGTTCCACCTTCAGTCTTCCCTGCTCTGCCCGACTCCACATAGCAGCCACAGCAATTGGACTTCTTTCTGACCTTGTCATTCTCACCCCAACCTTCCTCCCAGGGCCCATGGGCTATTTTCTCATCTTAAACTATTCTCTCCTTGCTTTTAGCTCTAGCACACTTTTGCTTCAACAGAATTTTGCCCAAATATCATCTCCCTTCAGAAGCCTGTCCCGGTTCTTAGAGGAGAAAAACACTGTTGTTTTTTTATTCTCCTTGTATTGAATCTTTTAGCCCTTGCGCTGTTTTTACTTGTAACTTGAATTAGAGTTCTTTTCAGAATGTGTCTTTTCCAATGGACTAGGAGTTTCTTGAAGACTCACTCTGTGCTTTATTTATTTTGCATAACACCTATGAGTGTTTACTGGATGGATGAATGAATGAATGGATAGATAGACATCCTTCTCTGGAGTAGAGATAGACTTACTAAGCCTACTGCTGGATTCTGGTACATACTGAGTGCACTTAATTTATTTGTGTGACTCTTCTTTGCAGGAATTAGACAATGAGAATGATATGTTACCTTGTGGATGATTGTTGGCCCTAGACATCCTATTTCTGGCACCAAAATATTTGTTTTTCTTCTGATCTTGCCAAATATAAAAAAGCATTGATTCACTTCCTTATCCAAGCAATATTTGTGGAGATTAAATGTGCACAGCTTAGTGCTGGTCACTGTGTAAGACACAAAGATGAATTCGACACAGATAGGATCCTGAAGGGGGACTAAGTAGAGTATGTTGTAAACATCTACAAACTGGGTAAAAGTGCCACAAGAGAAATATATCCGAGACATATGAATTGATTGTTGGAATATAGTCTGTGTTTCAGTGCAAAGAGATGAGAAGGAGACAGTTTTGAAGTAATCATTTACATGAAGTAAGTTTTAATTATTTTTTAAATAGTGAAGTCAATATTTCTGGACTTATAAGGGACCTGTTGGAGACTCTTTAATTCATGGTTTGAATTGATTTTGAGTTTCTCCTGGAGGTCATTTACCTTGGAAGTTTGCATAAAGTCTGTAAGGTTCTCTTTGGATATGAAACCACTCCTATGAGGATCCAAGGAGATTTGATTTTGTTGACATTTTTGCCAAGTTTTCATGTTGAAAGGAGAACATTTTATTCAAACACTTTGAATTTTTATGTTCAGGCTTCCTCTCATGATTTTCACACAGAGGAAAGTTCTGATCCATGGAGAGATGGTAGACACATTGAAGATCCCAGGCCCAGACCATTTTTCATGCGAAGTACCTACGACTCAATCAGCTGCAATCAGCTTTGAGTAGCATATACAGAATCTTCTGCAGTTGGTAGTGTTTAAGGACTCAGTACATACCAGTCGTCTTTGAGTAAATGCATAAGCAAACACTAACTGTTTTGAGGGTTCTTTTAGGAAACAAATTCCCCAGAACAATAGTTATGGCATAGAGCTGTGTGGGACCTTCAGAATATTCAGATGGGCAGAATGATGTCCTTCCTTGCTGGATAGAATTACCAGCCAATTTGTAATCAGAAGGAACAGAACTTCTATCACCTAACAAGCATGTTATATGCCATTATGTAAACATATGCTTCATAAATTGTCAGGATTCTCTTCATGGACAAAGTGTTCAGTAATTCTTAATAAGTTCTTTCATCATTCTGATAATATTCTGAGTTAAAGAATCCCTCACTCCATATATATATTTTCATTTATTCCTATCTATCATCTATCTATCTATCTATCTATCTATCTATCTATCTATCTATCTATTTATCATTCTATTGTTCTATCATCTATCTCTACAACTCTACCTGATCATTGAAATTAGTGTTGATGTGGGTAAAAGTAGATAAGTAGAATTCTGTTTGTATATGCTATAGATTATTACATTGCTTTAGAATTCATAGACCTAAACTTAATAATTTATGTATAGACGTGTAATTTGTTTACTTATCCTCCATCCAGTCACCTTACAAATTAGATAACTAGTATTTATTGGGTATCTGCTGTAAGTAAAGAATTGTATTGAATAATTTTCTAGAAAGTAGAGAATTACATCAAAAAGAGCTCTCCCTATAAGAGTATTCTAATCTAATTGAGATATTAGGGTATAAATACAGAAAAATGTTAAACAAAAACACAAGAGGTACAAATAGCTGAAAGTGACAGTGAAAGATTTTCTCATTGTGTTATAGACATAGTGTTAAAGGAATCATGTCAAAGGGCCTTGGGGAAGATCTTCTCTACACACCATTGGGACCAGCACAGGGTTAGGGAGGTGGGAATTGAATTAACATGTGGAAGGGTTAGCAGGGTTTTCTATACCTCTATAGGAGGAGGGAAAGTCTCAAGGGAGGATTCATAGCTTGAGTCAAAGCCCAAAGACCCCAGAAAGTTTCCAGAGTCAAACTATATGGGGTGATGCATAAGCCAGCTGGGCTGCTAGCTAGGGTTTGTAGAGTGGAGAGCTAGAAGGTGAGAATGGAGGATACTTTGGGTCCAGACTGGAGAAATATGATTAGATTACATCTTTTAAAGGCATATAGGTAAAAAAAATTACAAGGAAATTTTTTCTTTAAACTGTATAATTATTAGTTTTAATTTCAACTCAGCAGGTTATCTTAGAATAATGGAAAAACTAGTAAACCCAGAAATTAGAGGTCTTGGAGTTCACTGCTATCAGTGTACCCATGGTAAGCCCCTACCCCCAGGCCTCAAATAAAATGCACATGTTGGAGTGGGTGGTCTCTGAGGTCCCATCCAGTCTTGAGGGCTTATTGCCTCTTTGTTTACTGCCAAAAAATCCTGGGTGATATGGCTTCTTATACCAGAAGTGAGTAATTTTTGGAAAGCAAATGATTAATAATTTGGAGAAATCAAAGTTACTGCTTCCTGCTTATTTTGATGTACAAAAAAACAAGAAAGAGAAAGAAAGGATAAGAGAGAAATAAAGAAAAATAGGAAATAGGCAAGTGAGCCAAGAGAAGATTAAAAATACATTTAAAAAGCATTCTACCAGTTACTAGTCAATTCTAACAAAAAGTACTCCTCAGTCTCCAATTTCCAATGTCTGGCAAATATCAATCAAAGAAAGCATGTTGTTGAACATGTTTCCTGCCTTGAAGCAGAGTTGGTTGGGTGGTGATGAGGTCCCTTCACAGCAGCGAAGGAAACTTCGTGGAAGGAGGAATTAGGCAAGGCTCTGGTGAACTCTATGTTCCATGTTCTTTCCAGGACAGGAACAAATGAATCCAAGAATGAACATAATGAGTAGCTTACACTTTTCTTGAGTGGACAAGTCATTACTTTTTCCTAAGAAACAAAACAGAATTAAAGATATTTTAAGAAGAAAGGCTAAGCTATCTCAAACATGAAAAGGAGACCTGTTGGAAAGACAAAAGACCAGCCTTTTAATGGCTTAGTGAATGAGTAAATCACTGGAAGGTGTTATCAAATGGAATGTTCCAATACACATTTATAGTTGGAATATAGCATATCCAAACAGGTAATTTAAAAAAAAATGTGTCTGAAGTCTGATGACCATGCAAGCTTGTCCATTTTCTGTGGAAGAATGTGAAGAATTGAATGGTTTTTCCCATTATCTGTGAGATTTGCAGCTATTTTCTTTCTTTTTGTATGGATAGAATTAATTTCTACCGTATATACTCTAGTCGGGCTCTATGGGATTTTGTGACTTCTACTTCTGGATTGTTTCCAAATGGCTTTATGGGATTAAGTGTTTGGATTTTTTTTTTTTTTACAATGAGCAGAATTCTGGCATTCTCATTTAAATAAAAATCTATAATTATCATTAATAGTAGTTTTTGTTTTGTTTTGCAAAGTTTTGTCCAAACAATAATAGCAAAAGCAATTAGAAATAAAAAAAAAATCATGGAAACTCTCATACCATTAGGAGGTTATTAAACTTGGCAAGAATTCCTATATTCAAAATTTTGGTCTCGTTCCTTGGTCTTTGGATTACATTTTAGAAGAAGAGTGATTACATAAATTTTAATAAAATAAATGATGTTTGGCTACCTCTTAACTTGTATTTCTTTGGGGAAAAGGCAAAACCTTGTGAACTGAAGATGGAGAAGCAAATTTCATTTTTAATTACTATTGTTTTGAATCTAAATTTTATTCACCAGAAAAGAATTCAAGTTTGGGGGAGCCCTGAGGCTTTCACAATTTTGAAAGACCCTCTTTAAAGTGAATATCAAGTTAAATCTGAAATGGAATGTTTATTTAGAATGAAAAAAATCACATCAAACCACACATTTACAAAAGCTTGGCAAATTTCACAAACATTATAAATGTAGGAAACAACAATATCCTTTCCAAGGAATCCATGACATGCTGCTAAAGTACTATCTACCTGCATTTCCTTGATTTATAATTTTACACATTAGACGATTTGAAAAATTTTTCACAGACTAGCTTCTGCCTCCATCTGTTTCAAATGCTGTTTCTCTTTTTCTATCATTGAGCTCCATGGGACTCATTATTCTAATAGTGAAACTTCTGACCCTTATATCATGATGCTAAATGAGTTGGCAGGGTGGATAGTAGGGTTATTCTGGAAGCCATTTCTACCGTGTGATGACAACCAATAACTGTATATAGAAGTGACTACAAACTGTATAAATATGTATATAAATATAAATATGTATAAATATGAAATGTACCCTCATCTCATCTCTGTAACCAAATTGCAAAAAAAGAGTCCAGGGCACTTGCAACTCTGTCCAATACTAAGTGGTGTGACAGAGCAGAAATTAGAGTGGAAAGATTACAGTGGAAACTGATTGCAGTGAGCTGCACGAAAGCATGTGCCCTTACAAATGTACTGCTAGACCTTCTCTAGGAGCCTTAGAAGTGGCGGATTCAAATGATGTCAAGTCACTTCTGCTAACAGTGTTTGCTTTTCCTAATTACAATTTTTTTTTTTTTTTTTTTTTTTTGCATAAGTAATGTCAGTCTTCTTTTGGAAGGTCCTCTCTGTCTTCCTCTGTGTGGCTTCCCTCTCATCACTCATCAGCTACCTCAAGTGTTGGCTTTGCAGCTCACAGTATTTTTTTCTGTTTCCTTGCTTCCTTCAGATCCCGGGGACTTCTAGGGTGGCTCCTCCCTCACTTGAGTACAACCTCATGCACTCAGCATATTTGCTGCATGTTTTCTTAAACTTGGACAATCTCTGGAACTGCTCTTGTGATTTCTGTTATCTGACCATTTTCTTCCTTACCACTTTTGTTTACCCTTTTAGTCTAGAACATTCCATGATCTTGAGCCCTTCCATGGCCTCAATCATTTCCACTGCAAACACTTTTAGGACCTTATTTCTCCCATTTAGCCTCTAGGTTGAATTCTCCTTCACAAGGTCAGGGATCAATCATTGCTTCACATTCTATGCTGTCCCTTGCCAACTCCAGTTCCTTCATGCCCCTTTGGTCTATAAACAAGTTCACATGTTGTCTACATTAATTAAAAACTCTTAAGTCTGACTCTCTCTCTAGACTTGGAAATAAAGACTTTCCTCTTACCACACTAAACTGTATTCTGACTAAAATCTGAAATGGCCTCTTAATTGACAAATACTATGTTCACTGGATTTTTAAAATTATTAAATATAGAAGCTTTTTAAAAAATACAGATAATAATAGGATATACTTTAATGTGTTCAGTTACAAGATTAAAAAAAAAACTTTGCAATTTCCTGGAGATATTGAAAGTTTTTTTGTTGTTTATTTAGCAATAAAATATAAAGTTTATTTATTTAGCTATTATGAAGTTGACATTTATTTAATAGGCAGTGTTATTTTTTTTGCATTTAAAAATTCACACAAATGGTAATAGATTGCATACCAAAAGAAAGTTCCATAATGAAGTACACAGTAAATTCATCTATAATTTGCTTTTCTTATTCAAATTAATGTTCCAAATGTTCATCTATATTTATACAACTTTATCTTGTTTTTTTAAAAAATTTCTCTAAAGTGACCTATTTTTTTTGAAATACTATGATTTTATATATCTTTTCTTCTAATGGCAGGTTGTTTCCAGTTGTCAGCATTTCAAGAAATGCTACATTCTAGTACATGTCTTTTCTGTGGAGATGGTAAAGTTGTGCTTTGTAACAGTTTTCACAAGTCATAGAATTTACCTAAAATGCCTTTTATTAGACATCATCAAATTGTCTCCAAAGTAATATATTGATTTATGTGACCACCAATAACATGACATCTCCATTTCCTCAAATGCTTGCCCAAACTTGGAATTTTAATACTTTTATTTTCTCAATATTATGGGTATGACTTGGTACCTTATTTCAGTTTGCAATTACCATATTATTAGAGAGTTTGGCTATCTTTTTTGCAAATTTGCTGTTTGCATTTTCAGCTACTTTGTTACATGTGGGTTCTTTGTATTGATCTTTTATGCTTTAAGAATATGTCTTTCCACTTTTTAAAATTTTCTATCGGCGATTGTCATATGCATACATATGGAGCAAAGGGAGTTTTTCAAATCATGGGTTTATAAACCTATCTTGGCTAGAAGTTCTGAATTTGTCTTCTATTTTTAATGGCTTTCAACATAATACTTATTCACTATACAAAGTTTGGTAGTTTGAGAAAAGTGTCAAGAAAAATTAGCCATTGCTGGGGCAATCATTGGTAATGTTTTGACATATTTTCTACATGCCTATTTTAATTTTTAGTATATTTTTTCTCTATTTATGATGCATTTTTGCATTCTGTACTTTTGGCTTAAGTGGACATGGTTTTTCTTTCAGCTTTAATAAACATCTATTTTCATGAATTTTATCAGGGAGAGAAACTTTTTAAACATTTTAAAAATATTGTTAGATTTATTAAAATTTTGAAGGAAGGCACGTAGCAGGGTATGGTTCATTTTTATTAGCTCATTTTTTTTTCTGTATGGGATAGTTCTGCAAGTTTAAATGACCAGGAAGTCTAAGCTTCTCAATGTTTGGCTGTGTAACATTCTAAAAATCAAGAATGTTGTTTCAGAATGTGTTGTAGAGTGTGACTGTCACTTCCCTACGTACCTTCTTCCTGTAATTCACTTACTAAGAAAATTTGGCTGAATGTTAATTCCTTCCTTGAAAGACTCATACTAGCATCTGGCACATGGAGGTTATATTTAAAGCACTATATTGCCATTCAGAGTTTGAAACATATACTTTTAGAGTAAAAATATGTAAAGATATAAATCAAGAAAAAATTTAATTTGTATCTTTTATCTTCCCAAACATGAAAACATCTCCACCTTTCCCTTCTCAAATCAAGCATTCTCAAACTTGTTAAGTTAAACTAGAATTTTTTTTTTGAGTAAATGATTCAAACCATTTAAAATACCAGACTCTCTTTCAATAGGGAATGTCAGATATTATTCCATTTGAAAGATTGTCTTCAAGCTCTGAATGAATGGTCAGAGAATGTACCAGTAACAAAATCTTCTTTCAGCTGTTGGTCTCTTCTGTCAAGACATTTCATTAACTTGTCCCTGTGAGAAATTAGTTCACAAGTTGGTTTTTTTTTTTTTTCTCCTGTTGACACATTCTTCTCTTGCCCTGAGAATGTGGATTTCAGCAACATGCTGAGCTGATTTTAGAGAGGTTTAAAAGTTTTCAGCAACTCCGTGCTTTTGGGACAAGTTTTATTGTTTGTTTTTAATTATAACCAAAATGAAGAAACTTTAAGCAATTAATTGAAAACAGAAATATGATTTGAAGTCTATATAGCAGCTGTCCTGGTTAATCTTATCTGTAAATTCTTTGTTAATACCCTTTTCTATGATGACTTGGACTTTAGGGCTATTGCACATGACTCTTCATTGGTTGGTTGGTTCTGCTGATCCAAGATGGAAAATCTTGGAAAGAACATTAATGTATGGAATTATTCTCTCCATACCTGATCTTAGCTGCTGACAAACACCCTCACTGTGTGTCACTTAAATTTTAAGTGAAAATCAATAATCATGTTTCCGAAAAACGGCTCATTTTGACTCTTGGATGCATTGATGGAATTTCTAGGCTAAGTCTTATTTGGAACTCACTTTTCAGTGCAAATCTGTGATCACACATACACAAGACCTTTTGTAACTCTTTTAAAGAGTTCCTCTTCCTGCCTTCTAAATCCCTGTTGGATTTTTTGTTAATATATGCTATTCATTTTCCCCAGGAAAACTCAGCCTTGGCGCTTGGTGACAGATCTGATTCTACATAATTGATGATGAGTATAAATTTCAGTTGCTTCTGTTCTTTGTAGTGAGGGCAGGGATGTAAGGTCATATCGGTAGGGCCCAGACTCTAAGACTAAGAGCCTTTTGTGTTTTCTTAAGGTCTCAGGAAGTTTGAACAGTTTATTTAGTGTAGCATAGTTAAGACAAAATTAGATTGGTTTCTCTAAAACTAACGCATTCATGTCTAACACATTCTACCTTTTATAAAGCCATGCAGCTGTCCCTGCTTCTGATAATGTTTTAAGGTTCTACATAGAGGGGAATAGCTATATCTTTAAGCTTAAGACATTTTAACTAGCCATGGCCTTATTAACCTCTGACCTTTCTCAAGTTCATCAGGAAATAGAGTTTAGTACTCATTGCCTAATAGTAGGTTTGTGGTTGTAATTACACATTACCAAAATTAAGTCTAGTAACAGGAAATGTGTGAGAACTAATCCGTAGATACAAAAACAAACCTTTGACTTACCTACGATTTTATTGAAATTTCCCTCTTGACTCCATTTCCCTTTCAGTTAATAAAAAACTAGGGTCTGCTCATTAAGTTTCTGGGAGGCTGTGTTGGCAGCCACTTTGTGTACCCTCTATTCCATTTCTTCAGGGGACTGTCCCAAGTCTATGTGATCATGGGATGACTTTCTCAGGAATGCTTAGGATAACCGTGACTCATGCAGTTTACCCTAATTAGAACTTTCTAATTTAATGATTTTTATCTAAATCATATTTGAAAGCACCACGTTGAGTCCTTGAATGGAGTTTGCAAAGGGTTGAATCCGGGGGACCTCTAACAATGAGCTACAGCCTCAGCTCTCTTTTTGCTTCTTATTTTGAGACAGGATCTTCCTCAGTTGCTTGGGGTGTCCTCAAATTTGCAATCCTCCTGCTTTAGCCTCCTCTGTAGCTGGAATTACAAGGATGTGCCACTGTGCCTTGCCAGGCTGCAAGTCAAGTCTTGATATAGCAATTTACCTCAATGGTAGATAAGAGATAACAGAACAAATGCCAGAACAAAAGCAAACAAATAACAATATGACTTACATTATTGAGGGATGAAAAAGAAAGATATTTTTTCTTACAAGAAATCTTACATAGGTCCTACAAGACATCCTTCTGCCCATGCTCTGCAATTTACAGAAGACTCAGGGCCATTAACTTTATGTCCTTGGTTTTTAACTTCTAGAATAGCAATATTAGAGCACTATGTAATGTTTTTCAGAATGTTTTGAGAGTAAGTCAAATAATAGTTTTTAAAAGAATTTCATAAATATAATAAAGTAAAGGAGATGGGTTTTTAAAATTCTAGGCTCTGGAATTATACTGATTTCATTTAAATCCTGTTTAGCAGAATGTCTCCTGTTTATTAAATGTAAGCTCTTGGGTTACTTGCTTTAGTGTCCTTAACTCAGTTCTACTCTATAGAAATTGGTGGATCATATAACTGCCCCCCCCCATACAGCTGAGGTGAGGATTAAATTAGAGAATAAACTCAAAGCATTCAGAATGGAGTGTGAGAAGCAGCATCAGTCATACATCTGGTAGCTAGTTACATTGATGATATAAATTACTGCATTGTCAATATGGATGGAGGCATTGATATAAATAGTCTGAGAATCATGAGGAGCCATTTGTCAAGTGACAGCAGCAGGATTTGTATCACCTCTTTTGGCTACACAGTTCCCTTCTTCAACCAGGTCTGACCCTGACTGAGTAGAGAATTAGGGAAGGGATGGATGCCACCCTCTTTTCAATTCCTTAACTCTACAGGCTCAGGTCTTTCTCACCAGGAAGCTTAACTCTAACACTGAGCAAAACCTGCCTAATGGCAAGGCCGGCTGCATCTTACCCCAGGCTGTCACCAGACTGTCCCTCATACTTTTTTCTCCCTCCTGACAATCTCTTTCCCCTCCCCAGGCCCAGCACCTATGCAGGTCACATTCCTGGCCACCTCTCACTCTCAGCTGGTTGTCAACCAAGGTGTTGGTTGATAACAAAGCTATGAACTGATAAGGCTTAATACCTTCAAGTGGTATTTTAAAAGACCAGGAAGCCTTCAATAGCAAAAGAAATAATAAAGTAACAACAGGCGTTAACTGTGTGTGTGTGTGTGTGTGTGTGTGTGTTGGGGAGATGTTGCTAATTTGGGACTAGGAGACTTTGACGGTCATTAGAATACCCCTACAGAGGCTAACTGTGTTACCAAGGTCACAGTGCAATAGTTTCTTCCATCCAAATCTGAAACCGATGCCATTGAGGAAATAATTGAAGTTATGGTTTCTCCATTTTAGATTTAATACATTTTATTCTTAGCCTACAATGCCTCAGGACAAACATAATGAAAATACAATTAACTAAAATGTTAAAATATTGATATGCCACATTCCTTGTGGCTGAATTAAAAAAGTACTCATTCTGTCCTCAGGAATATGATAGTCACAAAGAATAAAAAAAAAAGAAAAACAACCTTTAAGAATAAACTGCTTGCCAAGTATTTCAAGGTGAGGATGCCCAAGTTGGTAAATACGAGTTCACGGTACTTCCTTAACTGGAATTTCGTTTTTCTCTCTTACCATACATAAGACAAATTGGGCCAGAAAGGAAACTGCTGCCTGCTACAAGCTAAACCATGCTCAGGAGATTTGAAATCCAATAGTATTTCTGTACAAGTTAGTGGAAAATAAAACCCTCCAGGGAACTCTCTTACAAAGGATCTGAAAAGATTCAACTAATTTTGAATCAGGACAGTTGTTATTGAATGCTGGGGAAAGTTTTGTTGGTTGCAGTGTGGCTGCAGGTAACCCTGAATAGAGTCTCATAAGTATGTGCTATATTGTCTTTCAAATATTTATAATTATAGTGATCTAAAGGTTGCAACTAACTCATAGTATTTTTAAAGACTTTAATTTTAATTAATTTAATTAAAGAAAATTTAGATTCATAGCAGAATTTAGAGGAAGGTATAGAAATTTTCCATATACCCCTGCCTCTACACATGCATATCCCTCATCCCTTTTTAGAATAATATCTTTATTATGATTGATGAAACTAGATTGGCACACTATAATCACTCAACATCTATAGTTCATAAGAGAGTTTATGTATTTATTTTCATAGTCTACAGAATATTTTCACAGCCCTAAAATTTTCCTGTGCTCTGCCTGTTTATCCATCCTACTTCTCAAACTCTGGAAGCCACTAACCTTTTGACTCTCTTTATAGTTTTGCATTTCCAGAATCATACAGTGGTCAGCTTTTTCAGATGGGCTTCTTTTACTTTTCAATAAGCATGTAAGTTTCATGCATATCTTTTCATGGACTGATAACTCATTTCTTTTTATTTCAGAATAAATTATATTCTGTTGTCTGGGTACCTGCTATAGTTTGAAACTTCAGTGTCCCCCAAAGGCACATGTTTTAAAGACCTGTCCTCCAGAGCAGAGCTATTAAGAGATGGTAGAAGCTTTAAGAGCCTAGTGGGAGGTTTTAGGTAATCGAAGGTGTGCCATTCAAGGGGAGAGAGGGATCCCAGCACCTTCCTCTTTCTTATTTTGAATGCCTGCCATGAGGTAAACAGCTTTGCTCTGCCACATGCTCCCTGCCATGATATGCTGCCTTACCACAGGCCAAAAAAGAAAAACAAAAAACAAACAAAAAACAAAACAATGGAACCAATTAAACATGGACTGAAACTGCTAAAAGTATGAGCCACACTAAACTTTTCTTTATAAGTCAATTATCTCGGGTATTTTGATATAGTAATGGAAAGGTGACTAACACAGCACCACAGTTTATTCACCAACTGAAGGACATATTAATTGCTTCTAAGTTTGGCAATTATGAAAAAAGCTGCTATAAACATTCATATGCAGGCTTTATGAGAACATGTTTTTCTAATTTAAGTAAGTACCAAGGAGTGAGATTGCTAGATAGCATGTTAAGGGTATGTTAGGTTTCCTAGGAAACTCTTCCAGAGTGGCTGTACCATTTTGCATTTCTGCCAGCAATAAACAAGAATTCCTATTGCCCCAAATCCTTGCCAGCATTTGCAGTTGTCAGTGTTCAGAATTTTGTCCATTCTAGCAAGTGAGAAGTGCTATCTCATTGTTTTAATTTGCATTCCCCAACTAATAGTATTATGAGGCATATTTTGAATAATGAAAGAAAAGTGACTCCCAAATCCTCTGCTACAATAGAAGGACACTTTCTGTATTTACAAGAACTTTGTGAAGGTTTTCCCAAGCCCAATGGGAGCAGCAGAAGTAGTTTTGGGAGGATGTTTCCCAATCCAAAAGTAAAAGGGAGACTAAATAACTTTATTTAACGTTCAATGTTCCTAAATAGTTGAATAAACATTTTTTGAAAGATATCTACTTTTAAAAACTGAAATACACACAAAAAAAGAAAGTATGTTATGAGTTGACAGGTGAACTGTGCATAGCTCTTCAAGTGAATTAAAAGTGTGTATGTTGTGCTACAAATAATTATTTATAATGGAAATAGGGAAGTAGAGATACGCATTTGCTATACCTCCCTAGAAACTTTAGAATGATTCTGTTGGTAGAAAAGCAGCTTCTAGAAATGAATAAAATCTTCTCCAGTGGCTCACACTTTACCTAGTCTTCAGCCAAATATAAAATGCTGGAGAGGTGTCCAAAGTCAGAGATGGTGACATGCAGCAGGCCATTGTGAGCGAGAAGTGAACGATGATCTTACCCAGTTTACTAAAGAGGATGCTTCTGAAGGAGCAAGTGTTGACTAGAAAGTCAGCAGAACACAAATGGACTGCTGACATTTTCCCACCAATTTCCTTTACTAAGGTCAGTATAGAAACTGGGCCGCTAGTACCTGCTCTCTCACTGGATCTGGCCTGATCAGGAGCCCAAGCAACCCACTTCTCAAGCCTCCTGGACCTCCAGGAAGTTCTGGGAAACAATCATTTTGCAAATAAGCCACTTTAATAAAATGAAAATGCTTTCCATGAAATTTATTTAAGCATTTCAATATAACAACTTGATATATTGTTTAAGATAATTGGACTTAGAAAATGAGCTCTGTCCTTTGCTACTCTTGGTTATGTCAGTTTTGGTTATTGTAAAACAATACCATACGTAATAAAATTATAAAGAGGAGAGGTTTATTTTGGCCCACAGTTTGGGAGCTGTCAATCCTCAATTGGCTGACTCTTGCTTTTGGGCCTGTGGCAGGGCAGCACATCATGGTAGGGAATATGCAGTGGAGCAAAGCTGCTCATTTCTTGGCTGGGATGGGAAAAAGAGAAAGGAAGAGGTTGGGGTTCCACACCCACAGTGATGTAAGGCCTGCTATGATTTAGATATGTGTGTCCTCCAAAAGCTCATGTGTGAGAGAATGCAAGAATTTTCAGAGATGAAATGATTAGATTATAAGAATCGTAACCTAATCAGTGGCTTAATCCACTGATCTGGATTAACTGGGTAGTAACTGTAGGCAAGTAGGGTGTAGCTGGAAGAGGTAGGTCAGTGGGGGTGTGCCTCTGGGGTTTATAAGTGAACAGAGCTCTCTACGTCCTTGCTGCATGATTATAGTCACAAAATAAAGTCCTGAGCTGCTATCCTTAGCCACATCCTTCTGCTTCACATTCGGCCCAGAGATATGGAGTAGGCTAACCATGGACTGAACCTCGGACACTGTGAGCCAAAATAAACTTTTCCTCACTTAAAGGTTTTCTTGTCAGGTTTTTTGATCACAGTGATGCAAAAACGACAACTCAATCTCCCATCAGGCTCCTCTCAAAGGTTCTACCACCTCCCAATAGTGCCGTGGGCCGGGTACCAAGCTTCTAACACATATGCTTTTGGTGGACATTCCAGATCCAAATTAGAAGGGACTCATATCCTCCTCTGTCTACACAGCTGTTATGTGGATGGAAGGAACGCCTACTACCCTGTCTAATATTGCTCTTCCATCTGTGGCTCTCATGGGATATTGAACATTGGTCTCAAGTTTATTCTTATTGTGAAATTTCCAATTCTTTTCAACTGAAGGCCAATTATAATATGCTTAATGTAAAAATTAGATGTCATATTGCACTATGCCAGGTGTGGTCAGCATTCTTAGATTCAGCAGCTTCTTGATTTCAGTAACTTTCTTTCTTTCAATGATTTTTTTTATTTAGCAGTGTTGTTGGAAAAAATGTATGGCATACCTAAGGGAAGTTATATGATGACAAGAAATGTGCTCTTAAAAAAAGTGATTTTTGTACCCAAGGAGATTTTCCACAGGGAGGAAATTTGTGGTATACTTTATTTAGTTCTGAGAGATTGATATTTCTGAAAGGTTCCCGATAAATGTTACCCTTCAGTCCTGCTGAGGATCAAGATAATGTGAAAATTCAAACTAGGGGGGACTGACAGAGGCCAAAATATCAACTTAAAAACTATAAGTTTGGAAGATGTGGTTTGAGGTCTGACACCAAGTGGGCTTTTGGGTACTGAATCCAGATGCAGGGTGACATACCTCCTCACCCAGGACAGCATTGGCCAGGGCAGTTCTTCCTGGAGGGTGAGTGTATTAGTTTGCCAGGACTGCCATTGCAAAGAGCCACAAATTGGATGGTTTAATACAACAGAAATCTATTGTCTCAGTTCTGGAGGCTAAAAGCACAAGATCAATCTGCTGGCAAGGTCCTCTTCCCTCTGAAACCTGTAGGGGAGAATCTTTGCTTGTCTCTTACAAGCTTCTGGGAGTGGCTGCCAATCCCTGGCTCATAGCTACATAACTGCAGTCTCTGCTCTGTGTCACATGACCTTCTCTCTTCTCACACATCTCTGTGTGTGTGACTAAATTTCTCTCCTATGAGGACACCAGTCGTATTGTATTGAGAACCCACACTTATAATTTCATCTGAATGATTATAGTCACAAAATAAGGTCGGGGATTAGAATGTCAACATGTCTTTTTGGGGACACAATCCAACTTCGTATCAGGGGTCCTGATACAGTTTTCAGCACTGACTATAGAATGCTGGATTTCTGAGCACAGAGGGTTTTTTTTCTTCCATTCAAAAAGAAAAGTAATGAATACCCAGTCATTTACCTCTAAAGTTAATCATCAATTAAATAGGAAAAAAGTGAGCAAAGACTCAGAGAATGGAGTTCTGCCTTGCTGTACTTTGGATTTGAGATGATGCCCATGGGTTAAAGCTTTGGTCCACAGCCTGTGGCACTATTGCAGGTGGAGGAACCTTTAAGAGGTGGAGCCTAGTGGGAGGAAGTTAGGTCATTGGGTACATGCCCTGGAAGGGGATGTTGGGACCACACCTCCTTTGGTCTCTTTGCTTCCTGGTCACCATGAAGTGAATAGACCTTCTCTGCTACATGCTCCTATCATGACATACGGTGTTGCAACAGGCCGGCCAGTGCATTGAAACCTCTGATATCATGAACAAAAACAAAGCTTTCCTTCTTTTAAGTCAATTGTCTCAGGTAGTTTGTTACAGTGACAGAAAGCTAACACACACCTCCTGAAAGAAAAATCAGGGGGGAGTAAGAATCATACCTCCTATAATGATCTGAATATTTTTATTCCCCCAACCAATTCATATATTGAAACCTAATCTCCAATGCAATAATATTAAAAGATGGGATCTTTGGGAGGTGATTAGGTCAGGAGGACCCTGTCTTCAGGAATGGAATTGATGTTCTTATAAAAGAGGCTTGAGGGAGACTGCCGGCCCCTTCCACCATGTGAGGACACAGCACTATGGTGCTACCTATAAGGCACAAAGCCCTCACTAGATACCAAATATGCTAATGCCTTGGGCTTCTAGCTCCTAGAACTATGAACTAAAAAATTCTGTTGTTTATAAATTACCCATTCCAAGGTATTAGCCATCAGAATAGACTAAGACTAAATAAATTACCTCTCCTCATATCCATTTTAGTATTTGCTGAAACTTTCAACTTAACAAATATTAACAAAACCCACTTTCAAGCCATTGCCTTTGCCATGCACCTAAGAAGTATGTTTTCTTTCACGTGAAGATGCTTTGCATTTTGCGTTCCACTTGTATTCCTCAAGAAACAAGAGTGTGATTTCCCTGATCATCCCAGCATACATCTAGCAGAGGCTTCCAGTGGGCATTGCTTGGGTGGTCACAGCCCTATCACTGGGTCCATCGCTGTGTTGTGGGGAGTGGGATACTCTGGTCAGGCCTGAGTCATATGCTCACCAGAAAATGCAGAATCTGAGGGCTTGGACTTAGACAAAAGCTGCCCAAGGAATAGAATTGGGACCACAGAGAAACTTGCCACAGGTTTGTACAATCTTATTTGGGAATTGTAGCATTTTCATTTGGAATTGTAGTGGTTTTAATTGGGGTGGGAAGCATTGTGGAAAAGTGTGGGGATATTTTTGCTTGTCTGTAAATGGGAGGCATAACAATCTTTTAGTGAGTAGGGACCAGAGAGTCTAGACATTGTGGAACATATGGAATAGTCCCACACAGCTAAAAGTTCTGTGTATTTGCATGATTTCAAGAGTTCCTTTTGATATTCTTATAGATGAAAACCCTTCTTCACCCTTCTGTAAGTCTCAATTTTATACATGAATGCAAATTCCATTTTGCACCATTTAATATGTATTGATTTTTCCAGAATTGCAACTACTATGTAAATCCAAAAGGATTTTGTTGTTTTGAAGTGAGCTGAGAGTTGTTCATCATCTATGAAAATCAATTACCAATAGCAATGCCTGAATGGTGTTTGAGTTACCATCTTGGTATCCTGATATCAATCTGCCTCAGAGGCGATCACTTTTCATGGTGATTTTATGATGGCTTGATTAAATGAGCAATATATTTGCATATTGAAACACATTTTGATAAGTGATTTTTTTTTTGTTTTCTTCTTTACTACAGTTAAGGAATCATATTGACTACATATATGTATACAAGGTTATATTACCAACTAATTTTATTTCAGGATAATAAGGAGTATGTTATAAAGTATGCGTAACAAAAAGGAGGGGATTTGGTCTAAAATGAGAATCATTGATCTGTATTTCTCAGCTTAAATACACTACTTCCTCTAGAGAGTCTTCATTAATATCTCCCATCACAACCCCACCGGCCCACCATCTCTGTTAAGGGATATTATTGTTTTGTGTTTCCATGAGAGGTCCTATATATCTCCTTTGAGGTTCTTGCTTATTTTATGACCTATTTTCCTCAATAGAGTATGTGCTTCATGAGAGTAGAGACAATGGGTATCTTGTTCACCATTATAATACATGGTTTTAAAGCAATTTTGGATGCATAATAATAATAATAATAATAATGCCAGGTGCATGCTTATAATACCAGCAACTGGGGAGGTTGAGACAGGAGGAAGTTTAAGGCCAGCCTCAGCAACTTAATGAGCAATTTAGCATCTTAGTGAGACCCTGTATCAAAATAAAAATAAAAGGGCTGGGGATGTAACTTAGGGGTAAAGCACCCTGGGTTCATCTCCAGAATCCACCCCAGCCAAAAAAAAAAAAGAATGTTGAGTACATGAATTATTGAAAACCACCATGAATAAGGTTTTCTATTGTTTGTTCTCGGGTTTCATCTTATCTTGGCTCTAAGTCTAAATTCCCATTGACTAGTCCTTTGGGGCTTTACCTGGTTTCAACTCAGTCTAGTTTAGTGTCAGAAGTCATCCAAGAAGAGCCTTATGGGCAGCAGAATACAACATACACTAGTTTGGCAGTATGTAAAAACATGGATGTGTAACCGATGTGATTCTGCAATCTGTATACGGGGTAAAAATGGGAGTTCATAACCCACTTGAATCAAATGTATGAAATATGATATGTCAAGAACTATGTAATGTTTTGAACAACTATATATATATATATATATATATATATCAGTAGAGTAGAGGAACAGGGCGGGGAGGGTAAGGGTAAGCACTGGGGACTCAATTGGAGCAAATTACACTTTAGGCATTCATAGTATGTCAAAATAAATCCTAATGTTATGTTTAACTATTATGAACCAATAAAAATTTTAAAATAAAATTAAAAAAAAAGAAGAGCCTTATGTTTCATCTCATTCTGACTCCCCTCTGCCATTCGGTCCTCCAATATTATATTTCTTCCACTTAGAACCATCTTAATCAGGTCCCTATTGTACCTCTACTTAATAGTTTTTCATTAAGTTTTCTCTTATAAACATTTTAAAACATCACATCTTTCGTGAATTGTTCTGACCTTCTAACTCTCTATCTCATGCTCCATCCTAATATTAGACATGAGAATCTGTTTGGGGGAGAGAGGTCTTGGGGTGGCAGCTTCCCACAGAATTTACCTTCATTAATTTGAGCTAAAGTCATATGTCTGATTAAAAAAAAAGACTACATAATTTTTTTTATCACAGTTTAGTGATTTTCAGTGAAAGCAAGAGTCATGAAATCAATTGCATATGACCCATAAAATGTGCCTGGCAGCTTCAATTCTTCTTCAGAGCTCACAAGAAATGTTCTCCTGGGTTACTGAAAGAAGAATCTTCATCTGTCCTGGGAACAGAAAGAGAGAAGACATTAATGTGAGGGGGATTTGATTTTCCAATCTTTGGCTTGAAGTCAAATTAAAAATTAAATGCAAATGTATTACCGAGAAGGGGCAATACTATGGAAATTATTATCTATTAATATTGAGGCATGGGTTTGTTTCCAAAATTAGATTTTTAGGCTTTAGGGCAGGAAGAATGAGACAAAGAAATTATATATATATATTTTTTTTTTTTTTTGTACAGGGGAATTGAATCTAAGTGCAGTTAACCACTGAGCCATCCCTAGCCCTTTCTTTCTTTCTTTCTTTCTTTCTTTCTTTCTTTCTTTCTTTCTTTCTTTCTTTCTTTCTTTCTTTCTTTTTTGTTGTTGTTTGTTTTTGAGACAGAGTAAGTTGTAACAGTTAATAGAAAAGCTGTGTAGGGCCTCACTAAGTTGTTGAGGCTGGCTTTGAACTCACAATCCTCCTGCCTCAGCCTCCCAAGTCATGAGAACTGGTACATTTTGATGACCCAATATGATCTTGCCAGGGAGGGATGGAGTGGACTGGTGTCGTATCCTGGTAGGTTGGTAGGGGGCATCAAGAGAGCTGTGAGATGGAATCTTAAAGTAGTTTTGATTTGCATTTGTCTAATTGCTAGAGATGTTGAACATTTTTTTCATTATATTTGTTGATTAATTGTATTTCTTCTTCAGTGAAGTGTGTATTCAGTTCCTTAGCCCATTTACTGATTGGGTTATTTGTTTTTTGGTGTTAAGTTTTTTTAATTCTTTGTATATCTTAGGGATTAATGCTTTATCAGAGGTGCGTGTGGTAAAGATTTTTCTCCCAATCTGTAGGCACTCTCCTCATGTTATTGTTTCCTTTGCTGAAAAGAAGCTTTTTCATTTGATTCCATCCCATTTATTGATTCTTGGTTTTACTTCTCCTGTCAGAATAGCAATCATCAAGAATACAGGCAACAATAAATATTGTCGAGGGTGTGGTGAAAAATGTACACTCATATATTGCTGGTGGGACTGCAAATTGGTGCAACCATTATGGAAAGCAGTATGGAGATTCCTAAGAAAACTGGGAATGGAACCACCATTTGACCCATCTATCCCACTCCTTGATTTATACCCCAAGGACTTAAAATCAACACACTACAATGATACAGCCACATCAATGTTTATAGCAGCTTGATTCACAATAGCTAGACTATGGAACCAACCAATCAATAGATGAATGGATAAAGAAAATGTGGTATATATACTAAGTGGAATATCACTCAGCTTTAAAGAAGAGTGAAATTATGGCATTTGCCAGTAAATGGTTGGAGTTGGAGAATGTCATGCTAAGTGAAGTAAGCCAGTCCCACAAAAAAACAAATGCCGATATGTGGATGCTAATTCACAACAAGGTAGAGGACACTAGGGAAGAATAGTGTTACCTTGGATTAGGTAGAGGGAAGTGATGGGGGGGAGGGGATGTGGGCATAGGAAAGAGAGTAGAATAAAACAGACATTATTACTGTATGTGACTGCATGACCAATATGATTCTGCAACACGTACACTCCGAAAAATGAGAAATTATATCCCATCTATGTATGATATATCAAGGTGCGTAAATGCATTCTACTGTCATGTATAACTGATTAAAACAAATTAAAAAAATTTAAAAAAGAGCTGTGAGAACTGAAGATGAAGTGACAAAAGGAAGGAAAGCGAGAGAGGAGGAAAGGATTCCTAAATCAAATGTATCCTCTTTTAAAATCTATGACTGAAGAAACTCTGCTTGAAAAGATTATACGGTATTAACTGGGCATTTGTATGAATGAAGAATTCTTATGTGTCTGCAGAAAGAAGAGACAAGGATATCCAGTCTTTGTTTTAACTTACTTTTCCTGATCCTGATGGTACGAGGTGGGACTGATCCTAATGCACTGGGATGCTTCATTTTGCAAAATAGTCAATAAAACCTTCTCAATAAAAGTTAATTTTTAAATTGCTTTCGGAGATATTGCTGTTTAAGGAAATGTGGGAGTGAGTTGGATTTTGATAAAGTACACATTCTTCGGCTGTTTTATTGTTAAGTGAATAATCTTTTCACTGCTTCTGCTTTATAAGTCTTAATTACCTCGCATCTGCTTTGCTCAGCGGACCTGCATCAGCTCCTATGGAGCACTGTGAACGTGCTGCGCGCAGTTAGCCCAAGTTCTAGTTGAGCAGGTCAGAGTCATTTGAATAGCTCTCGAATTTCTCCCACAATCTGAGGGAATTACTGCCTGGCCAAACAGGCAAGTGCAGTTGGCAGAATAAATAATTCCCCTTCTAAATCTGTCTGAATAAACATTTGTACAATGGCTGATCAAGACCCTGTGTGTTAACTACCACGTCCAGCACTGACAATTTATATAACCTCTTCAGGAAGATTCTCCTGGCGAGTCTTTCATTTTCTTTGCAGTTCATGCTATGACATTACCAGGAAGTGTGGTGTGTGTTTGTGAAGTTGAGCTGCACGCTTGCATCCAATCATGTTTATTTATGTGGATGCTCTCAGCACCAGGGTAACAGCAGGTCTGGCAGAAGGAGAGGAACTTTTCTGTTGAAGACACACCGCAGATGCTGTGACTTGAAAGAACCCCTTTGATTCTTTCTTTGTCTCAACATAGCCCAGAAAGAAGGTTTTTGGGAAAACAATAACTTGAAGAACACGGATAAAGTTAATCCTTAACTTGAGACCATTAAAGCCAGGAAATGGAGGTGAATTTTAAAGTCTTGTTGGCAGTTACTCTGTATTCATACTTGTAATTACTTTTTTTTCCTCTCCTTCCTCCCTTTCTTCCCACAAAGATGGTGCCAGTGGGGGAAGAGTTGAGAACAAGATTTAATATTGTGAGTTGAAATTTTTCTCTTTAAGGTAAACTTGCCACCAGGTTTCTTTGGGCATTGAATTCAAATCACTTTTGTTTGAAAAGTTCGGTTTTCTTTTTTGCAAGTTTTTTTCCCCCCTGCATTGCTCCTTAACCCTTCCAGGTGTATTTAAATCTGGAAATCTCTTTCTCAAAGGAAGCTGACATGAATAGTGGGAAGACTTCCACACAGAAAACCCTCAGCTCTAGCAAACCACTAATCACCATTCCCAGGCGAATGAACGGTGATTCAGTGTTCATTACAAAATGACTCATAAGCAATCATGACCATTTGGAGGGGAAAAGACAATTATCAATTTCACAGACCTGTATGTAATCGTGACTACCGTCAGGGACTCAGCAATTATCAATTATCCATTCCCTGATTAATTAAGGGCTTAGTCTTCCCACCCATATAATGTGAACAATAGGACAGTGTTCCAAGCTGCTTATTATGTTTCCTCGGGACAAAGACTAGAGTGAGTGGTAATGGAAACCCCAGGTCTATCGATCTAGATTTCTTGCGTCTCCAGCCAAATACAGTAGGCACAGTTCAGTATTAATAGATTCTCACATTTACTATAAACTGGGATAATGCACTTCTCCACAAAGCCAACATTTAACATATTTTGTCTTTTTGCCTCAAAATCATCGCCCTTTTAAAATATTTTTGCAAATAGTGAAAAAGGCAGTCTGTTAAGAGGGAGGGAATGCTTCCCCTAGTACCAAATCTCTTGGTACATGGGTTAACGCCTTCATTTCCCTGCACCCTTCTCAAAAAGCAGCATTTTCTAGTGTTGAGGCTCTGGGTGGAGTAGGCGACACCTTGTAACTTTTTGCTTTGCCATTTCCAGACTCTCCATTCTCTCTTTTCCTCTCTTCTAGAACTCCTGGGTCAAACAACCATCCACAGCCTGTTCACTCTTGCAGTCATTCACCACCCCAGAACTACTTCCCTGGCTCACGATGATCTGTCCAAACCAATGACTGCCCTGTTTCTTGGTGATTAAAATGTCTGTTCACATGAACTGTCTCTCAATTCTTTGACCTCTTCTCCAGAGATCTCATTCTGGACACCTCTTCCACCCTCACCTCTTAGCAATCCCCTGTACTATCTAGAGATTCTATACTGTCCCTTTCAAACATCCCAGCCTCTTGCTACAGCTTTCTTTCTTTGTGGCTCACTTCCTTTACTACCCCTTCCTCAGCATTGCTGTGGCTCAATAGCTCATGTACCCTATTGCCTTTCCACTGTCCCTCACTCCCTTATGTCCTTCTTCCCCTCCACATCCAGATGGGATTGGATTGGATTCCAGCTTCGTTCTATAACCAGTCTCCTCAATCACTCTTCATTGCTTTCCCCTTCTCTCCTCGTCCAACTTACCTTGAAAAATCTGAACACTGGTTAAATCATTTCCACTTAATTAGTACCTGCATCACATAGCTAAAAGCGGCCAGAGAAAACCAGACGCCCAGGCCCATGACCTATCTAATAAATGACCATGAGTCTCCAGTAAGCCTTGAATGCATATGTAATCAGACTACATTTCTCTCTTTAAATATTTTTTCAATTTTTTTTCTTGACATAGTAATTATACATATATATGAATTATAGTGTGGAATTTCATTACATGCATACAGTGTGTAATTGGACCATATTTCTCTGGTTCATTCGTCCTCTGAGCCCTTATCTGTGACTCCTTTCCCTCTCTTCTTGCTTGTACCTTTTTCATTCACATTCTTCATTCTTGCTTCCTATTTAACTGAGAAAGCAAAGGTAACCACACACTTTCCTTACCTTGTCTGCTACCTCCTTGCCTCTGTCCCCATACACTGTCTTTCCTCCTGTTGTGATTGTCTAAACCCCAGAGGAAGGAGGCAACAGGATACCTCAAAAAAGCTAGACGGGACCAGGGAATGACACCTGATGAGCAGCACCCCAGCAAATGTGAGATGGCCAGAACACGTGGATCTTAATGCCTCCATCTCCTGCTAAGAGGGAATACCTCTCATCCACTCAGACTCTACCCTGGAGAGTTAAGAGACTGAACATTGACCCAACGAGCTGGAGTTGTCTAAAGAGAAAACCCACAGCAGTGCTGAGAAGGAGTTGAATCTTGCATGGCTTAAAGACAAAATTTAGATGATATGAGATTGCATTTTTTTTTTTTGGTATTGGGGGTTGATATCAGGGGCACCCAATCACTGAGCCACATCCCCAGCCTTATTTTGTATTTTATTTAGAGACAGGGTCTCACTGAGTTGCTTAGCGCCTCATGTTTGTTGAGGCTGGCTTTGAACTCATGATCCTCCTGCTTCAGCCTCCCAAGCAACTGTGACTACAGGCATGTGCTGCCGGCGCCAGGCAGGTTGTATTATTTTTAATTAGAAAGTCCGTTTCCTCACCCGAGCAGGTGGAACTTATATGTTACAGAAAAAAACGAGGGAACTACACTTTTGTGGCACATAGGAGTAATAATGAGTCACTTGGATCCACTCCTTACATCTCCTCTGGCACTACCTTGGATTAAACCCTTCTCAGCTCCTACTTAGGTCTCTGTGATGATGGCTACCTGTCTCCCTCTCTGGCCTCATCTACTCTAGATCACCTTGCATGGTGCTGTCAGCCCTCTCCTTTGTAGAATGCAAATATGAATTTGCTACTTGCCTTAGACTCTTTATATCAGAAACCTGGTAGTTTATCATGAACAGAAACATATTTCTTACAGTTCTGGAGTCAGGGAAGTCCAAGATCAAGGTACTGGTAGAATCAGAGACTAGTGAATGTCTGCTTCCTCATAGATGGTGCTTTCACCAGGTCCTCCGTGGTGGAAGGGGCTATCTGGCATCTCTTATAAGGGTACTAATCCCATTTGTGTAGTCTCTGCCATAATGATTGAATGCTCTCTGAAGGCCCCACTCCTAATGCCTTCATGTGAGTGAAAAGGTTTCAACCTGTGAATCTGGGAGATCAAAGCATTCAGACTGTAGCACCATTCCTTTGCTGACAATCCTGCAAAGTCTTCCCTTCATGTTTAGGATTAAGGCCCAAATCTCTGTAACAGCCTGCTTGGTTGGCCCTGCCTTACTCACTGTATTGCAGGGCATGTGTCACTTCAGGGGCACATACCTGTCAGTGCTTAAGCACATGTTCCAGCCCTTTGTGCCTGTCCCCATGTGGCTCCCTTCTTTGGAGTGACTCACCTCACTTGTTGGCCAGGTGAGCTCCTACTCACACCCAGGGTTGCCTCCAGGGGAAGGTCCTCATTAATAGCCTTGACGGAACTTATGTTTTCATTTTTGGACTATTGTACACTGCCTTTATGACATAGTGTACAGTGGTTTATTTGAGCCCTTATTTATATATCTTACATCCATGTCCCCCAAGGGCAGGGATCAGTCCTGACTCATTATGAACCCTCAGTGTCTAGCCTATAGTAAATGCTCAATGCATCTTTGTTGAAGGGAAAAGGAAAACAAATGAATCAATGATCTTTTGCTAGGTCTTAATTAGAGAGATATTAAGTGTAGCAATTTTTTTTTAAAAAGTGCTCTTGGTAAACAAAAATGAAATGACAGCAACTGAAATGACATTATTAAATGAGTTATACCAAATTTACCCTCCCTTAATTATTAGCACTATATGCATAAGTCATCATTTCCCCCTCTAATTTTCAAGGTAGAACTTCCATACCAAATGATTCTTATCCTTCTTAAAAAGTTGTTTGAAGAAATAGTAGAACATATAGACTACTTAATCAGGAATGTTGAAAACAATGCCAAAGATTTGAATAAAATGTTTTGCAGCACATTAATAAATTAACAAAAAGCAAGAAAGCATCATTTAGACATTGGAATGTGCAGATCACCTTGGTTAAAAGAATAGTTTTCATTATTTTAGTCAGTAAGCTGTGACCCAGGAGTGTATAACCCGTCCTGCTGTACTTAAAATTCTGTACTTTGCTCTGCTGTATGTTTCTCTTTTGCCTCTAGAAGCTTCCTCTGTTTTATGCTGTATGGTGGTTGTACTGGGAAGATGAGTGTTCAGAGACACAGGCACTCATAGCAGACAGTGGACTTTATTTATAGAAGGAGAATGCTTTTTCTCTCTAAACTGTAATAAAGTCTCTCTCCAATATATTCATCCTGATGTTATCTTATTTGCTTCATTGACTATAGAATACTTATACATATGCTCAAGTCTTATAAAAATTGAATTTAGCAGCAGCTATAAATAATTAAACTTATCTGAGCTGGGACTTGCCAGTATAAAGATGTTACAAATTCAAAGCCATAACAGGTATGGTGGAAGAAATGATTTATCATTGATAAGTTTAACAGCTACCAGCTTCGGGGTCTGCATTTCTACTTGTCTGGCTTGTTGCTGATTCCTGGAATCATTTGTGGCCACAGAGTCCCCATGGCATGGAACAGAGAGACAGAAGCCAGAGAAACAATTGCCGTGGTTTCTCATAACCTGATCTATGCATGTTCAGGTCATAGTGAGACTTTTCATCATTAACTCCAATTTATATTCTGGTAAGGTCCTACACCTGAGGAAATGCATCAATTCAGCATTAGTATTAGAAAATGCCACATTATACCTGCAGGGAAAAGTGGGCCTCTTTTAGGAGTGTGGTTCCTGCTTGTAGCAGCAGGTGCACCTCTTATCTTTCCCACTTTAAACATGTAACCATTCATCATGAGATAAATTCACTTCAAAATGGGAACATGGTGGTTACCAGATCAGTCTCAAACTATTCACTTCTGTGACAGTGCTTAATTAGGATCTCAGCTCAGGATAAAAGCTCCTGATGATGTCTTTGTATATTCTCTGATAAATTTGATTACTGATTCTGCATGAGAATTCAAGTAAGGTACTATTCATAAAAGTAAAGATTAAATGGATAACAGTGGGCTTGGAAATGAGATAAAATTCTTGCCAGAGAGAGGATGAGAGTGCTTTCTTCTCTTTCCTAGAGTGAGAAGGGTACTTGGATCCATCATGTGTGAGGCATGGAGCTGGTACAGCTGTCATCACACCGAAGCCAACTTGAACATAACTAAAAGCATCAAGGGAATTGTGCTGATGGTAAGAATCTCAACTCACAGATAAGACTGGTGTTAAGGGAAGATGTCATGGGTGACCACAAGGCCAGTGGGCCTCTGCAAGGTAGATACTGTGGCAAATTACATAGCTTGTAAGTATGTAAACAGAGCAAAAAACTGCTTGTGAAGCAGAATTTGATCAAAGGAAAGAATGAGGAGAGAGGAGAATGAGACGAGGAGGGTATAAGAACAGGCTTGTGAGGGAAGGGAAGGCTGACAATTTAAGCAAATCTGAAATGCTACATCTCAATTTTGTCTGGAGTCAGCTTGTATAATGGCAACCAGGCATTGTCTGTGTGTTTCAGCGTGAAATTCCAGCTGAAAAATTCCACTTTTGCAAGAAGCTCTTCAAGTGAGAGGCTTGTTCCATCAGGCCTGGAATACCAGCACTGAATGATGAATGATGACTCTCGAAGGGGCCTCTTATCAGAAGCCCTGTGGACACCCAGGCCTGCTTGATGACTAATCCATCCAGGACAGCTGGTATCCCCATTCTTTTTTTTTTTTTTAAATCTCCTGATGTGGAGGATCCAAAATATCATATCTCTTTTTACTGGTTGAACTCTCAGAGAGTAAGTTTTTTCCTTACTTCAATTGACAGTTGTTCCCACTTTCTTATTCCTCTGTGAGCGAGGGGGCTATTCATCAGCACTGTCTTAAGAAAAACACTCTTATATTTGACATTATTAAAAAGTCGTTGTGTAATTATATCTGAGCAATTCAATTCATTTCACACTTTTCCTTCGAATTAAGAAAATTTATATTAAATGGAATGCAGAGTGTGTGGTAGGTGGATAATATTTAAACACATTCGTGCTCCCGCTCATCAAGTTAAAAGTGCCTACCATGTACAATTATAGCTGTTAATGGAAACACACCTTTTCGGAATCAGTCACTGGATAGTAGTGTGCTTTTGCACAAATTTCTCAATGGCTCTGGATTTTTCCCATGCTATAAAACGGCAATGGCAATATTAAAATTATTGTGAGAATCAATGTGTTTAAACATGTAGAATGTCAACCACATATTAGATACTTAATAAATTTTAAATTTTAATTCAAGGAATATGCCAGATAGAAAAGTTCAGAGACAAATGTGATTTGGATCCTGTCCTCCAGGAACACCCAAAGTTCAGGGCCTGGGAAACATGACAAGAATGTGAGACAGCTTTGAGGGAGAATAGACCAGGGGTTGGACTTGTCTGGGGTTGTTCAGGAAAAGCTCCCCTGTGAGATACCTCTCTGGTAAAGTGAAAGCCTTAAAGGTTGAGAGTAGCCACAGCACCAAAGGGTGGCCTTCAGAGGTCCCATCTGCGAAGGGGCTTGACAGCTGGCTATTGCAATCAAATGTCCCCCTGAAGCCAGAAAATTCCCTCTTGGCTCATGAGTGCAGAGCATGCAGGACAGCACAGTCCGCCTCCCAGCACCTCTCCTCAGCTTGGCTAGCCACAGCAGAGGGCAGCAGGCAGCAGTCAGGGCTGGGGGCTGCCAGGCCAGGGTGTGGGGCTCCCCGGCCTCTGGAACATGCCCCTGCAGGGCTGTGCTTGGGGACTCTGTGGAGGTCGTGGGAAGGATTATTTGGAAATGAACTCCTGGTTGGCTGAATGGCCACTGTTCTTCATTTCTTGGAGGTTGGACAGAGGCCCATCTCAGTGGAGGGAGCTGAGCTCAGTTCTCAGGCGGTTTCCAGCCTCATATTTTGCTATCCAAACCCCAGCCCCGTTTGGCAGTTTTTCAGGATGGCCTGTCAGTTAGTCAGTCAGTGCATCAACTCTGATCTAAGGCAAGTTTCACACGTCAGCAGAGAAGAAACCCACGAGAGACCAAAATGAGGTAGAGTGGGAGCAAGCCTTAGAGCAGCAGGCCCTGGCTTGATAGAAAATAAGGGATCCCTCAGAGAGTAACACCCCTGGCCACGTTCCCCATCCAAAGGCTGCACGACAGGTCAATCAAGTAAACAAGGACAAGGCTGGGCAGCTCCCTGTGCTTGGCCAGCGCATCGGGGACAGGCCAGCTTGTGCGTGACATTCAGCACGAACGGTCAACTTGAATGGGTCCATGTCACTCTAGCTCCTAATCTCCTTTGGAGAAGGAAATGTAGTTGACATAATTTCTGTCCTATGCTATTTTCTCTCTGTTCTCATGTTACCATGACACGCCTCATAGGGAACCGATATGCATTTGTGGGTTGTGCAGGACGAGGACAGAATAACACTATGGATGGTAAGGGGGACAGAGTTTGCCAGACACACAGATCTTGGCAGAGTTTTAGTCTGACAGATGCCAGGTGAGATCCTTCAAATCTGAAGGGTTTGGTAACATCACTTCCTCCAAGGAAAGTGCCACCAATTCATGAAGGCTTTACACTCCTCTGGTGATGTAACAATAAAATAATAACCACTGCTCTTTGTTGAGGATGAACTTGAAGCCCTGAACGTGCATTTTCTTCAATGCCCGTCAGACCTGAAAAGTAGGGATTATGACCATGGTTTGTACACAAAGGAACCGAGGCTCAGAAAGTTTAAAAGACATGTTTGGGTTTGTAAAAGTTTGGAGGAAAGATTTGAGCACAGGCCTGTTTTTAGTGTCCAATGCTCATATTATTTTTACCATGGTATGCTTCATGTTGTTTTAAAAGTTTGAACTCTCTGTATATGTTACAACCTTTGTGTTCTTAGAACTGAAGTTCTCAAGGGGTATTCGGGTTGCATGTACTACTGGGTGCCAAGCCATCTCCAAATGCCCGCCTCACCCAAACCTAAAATTTCTCTCTTACTATTCAGTCATATGTCCTGACATCTAATCTGAGATGAAATCTTTCCTACCCTATTTCCATACTCTTTAACTGCACATCTCCCTGAGGTAGTCCCAGATTCTGCTCTCCATTTTTCTTATTGATTGCGCAGACTTTGGATGAAGCGACTCTTTTCTACATATTCACCCTCCCCAGAGTTTGCTGCTGAAGTAAAATTTAAAAATAATCCTCCAACATTATTGTGGCCTGAAGGAGCAGAAAAGTGGTGGGAACGATTTAATTCCTAATAAAGTCAGTACCTGTAAGTTATTGCAGGCATTGCGTGAAAATGCAGAGAAGTTGCTAGAACTCCTCCACTCCTGCAGAGCTTGCTGCTGTTCTGGGCCTGTGTGACAGTGTTTGTTCACTCTGCTGTCGTGTTGTGCTTCCCTGAGTCTCTCTGGATGGCACGTCATGATTTCTCCCTGCAGCAATGATGGAAATATGTCATAGATGTCAAAGGTAATGGCTGTGGCAGCAGAAGGTAACTGGGAATAAAGTGGGTCAAGCAAAACGTGATGATGCCCACCATCCCTTCTTTGCCATCAGATGATTTGGCTGGACAATATTTAGGGCAAAATAATTAGTTTTTTCTTCTTCATTTTTTTTTTAATCAGGTAACTATTTCTAAGAGAAGCTTGATACTTTGTGCTTTAAATCTGCTAAGCTATAATCCTTTTGGAGAAAATATTATTCTCTCATTGGTGCAATATTTATATAGAAAGGCCATTTCCCCCTCTTACCCAGACTAACCTCTCCAAATCCATATTGCACAAGTATATTTAAATGCAAAATTCCTCCAAATTAATATGATAGATTAAATAGTTTGAATAACCTTACCAAAGGTAGAAATTAATATGCATATACTTTTGTGAATTTCTGACTTTGCATGAAATGTATAGTGCTTCTTCTGTACTTTGTGAGCAGCTTTTGTGGCTTTTGGGTGACTTAAGGTTAGAGTCCGAATCTTAATGTTGTTATTGATATTGATATTAGTTTCACATTACCACTGTTTTCCACCACTTGGTTTTCTTATTTCTAAAATAGAAAAGAAAGAAAAGAAATGGGATTAAAATTATTCACACAAAATTACCCTGGGTAGATTTTGAGTATTTTTAAGTTTATATGAGTAAAATGATGGGAGAGGCTCTTCTACTCCTGGTAGTCAACAGTGTTCACTTTAAAAGTCAGTTTACATTTATAAAAGTTAAAATGCACAAATAAACTATTTATCACACTTTCAGCTGAAAGTCTTGGATTTTCCAAACCTAGTAAATTTGTGAGGATGAAAGTGATCTTAGACTTTGCAAGGCCTCATTGCAGATGAGGAAAGGAAAGCTCAAGTGGACTAGTTTGCCTGCCATTAACTAGCTAAAAGGTGGATGAGCCAGAACTGGAACAGAGATCTCTGCTCATAAATACACAAACTGCTAAATATATTTAAGCTTGTGATAGTTTGGGGTGGATTAATACTTGCTTTACTGTATTAAAGTCTACTTATATTGTTATCACATTTAAATTCAAGAATATCTCAAATTGTAGCCCATCAATCTTCTGCATATGTCTGCTCCTCGGAGATGACAACGGGTTCCCAGTACTGGGTCCCATGTGAACCAGAAGAATTATGCAGATCTTTTTGCAGATCTTTCTTTTATTATTATTATTATTATTATTATTATTATTATTATTATTAGTTGTTCAAAACATTACAAAGCTCTTGACATATCATATTTCATACATTTGATTCACGTGGATTATGAACTCCCATTTTTACCCCATAAACAGATTGCAGAATCACATCAACCGATTACACATCCACTTTTTTACATATTGCCATACTAGTGTATGTTGTATTCTGCTGCCCTTCCTACCCTCTACTATCCCCTCTCACCTCCCCTCCCCTCCCCTCCCATCTTCTCTCTCTACCCCATCTACTGTAATTCATTTCTCTCTCTTGTTTTTTTCCCTTTCCCCTCATTTCCTCTTATATGTAATTTTGTATAACAATGAGGGTCTCCTTCCATTTCCATGCAATTTTCCTTCTCTCTCCCTTTCCCTCCCACCTCTCATCCCTGTTTAATGTTGATCTTCTTCTCGTGCTCTTCCTCCCTGTTCTGTTCTTAGTTGCCCTCCTTATATCAAAGAAGACATATGGCATTTGTTTTTTAGGGATTGGCTGGCTTCACTTAGCATAATCTGCTCTAATGCCATCCATTTCCCTGCAAATTCTATGATTTTGTCATTTTTTAGTGCTGAGTAATACTCCATTGTGTATAAATGCCACATTTTTTTTTATCCATTCATCTATTGAAGGGCATCTAGTTTGGTTCCACAGTCTAGTTATTGTGAATTGTGCTGCTATGAACATCGATGTAGCTATATCCCTATAATACGCTCTTTTAAGGTCTTTGGAGAATAGACC
>NW_026000016.1:5277958-5294889 GCF_001458135.2 Marmota marmota marmota | reverse complement strand
AGCTGGGTCAAATGGTGGTTCCATTCCCAGCTTTCCAAGTTATCTCCATACTGCTTTCCAAATTGGCTGCACCAATTTGCAGTCCCACCAGCAATGTACAAGTGTACCCTTTCCCCCACATCCTCACCAGCACTTTTTATTGTTTGACTTCATAATGGTTGCCAATCTTACTGGAGTGAGATGGTATCTTAGGGTGGATTTAATTTGCATTTCTCTGACTGATAGAGATGGTGAGCATTTTTTCATGTACTTGTTGATTGATTGTATGTCCTCCTCTGACACTGAGAAGTGTCTGTTCAGGTCCTTGGCCCATTTGTTGATTGGGTTGTTTGTTTTCTTATTGTTTAATTTTTTGAGTTCTTTGTATACTCTGGATATTAGGGCTCTATCTGAAGTGTGAGGAGTAAAAATTTGTTCCCAGGATGTAGGCTCCCTATTTACCTCTCTTATTGTTTCTCTTGCTGAGAAAAAACTTTTTAGTTTGAGTAAGTCCCATTTGTTGATTCTTGTTTTTAACTCTTGTGCTATGGGTGTCCTATTAAGGAATTTTGAGCCCGACCCCACAATATGTAGATTAGAGCCAACTTTTTCTTCTATCAGATGCAGAGTCTCTGTTTTGATATCAAGCTCCTTGATCCATTTTGAGTTAACTTTTTTGCATGGCGAGAGAAAAGGATTCAGATTCATTTTGTTGCATATGGATTTCCAGTTTTCCCAGCACCATTTGTTGAAGATGCTATCTTTTCTCCATTGCATGCTTTTAGCACCTTTGTCAAATATAAGATAATTGTAATTTTGTGGATTGGTCTCTGTGTCCTCTATTCTGTATCATTGGTCCACCCGCCTGTTTTGGTACCAGTACCATGCTGTTTTTGTTACTATTGCTCTGTAGTATAGTTTGAAGTTTGGTATTGCTATACTGCCTGTTTCACTCTTCCTGCTTAGAATTGCTTTTGCTATTCTGGGTCTTTTATTTTTCCAGATGAATTTCATGATTTTTGCAGATCTTTCAAGCTCTATGTAGCAATGGGAGACTGGGAAAGACAGTGGCCATGTTCCAACCAGTTTCAGTGAGATATACATCTCCTTCCTCCCAAGACTAGACTGACATAGTATCCTGCTACTGCAGCAGGATATACTAAGTCCTTGACACTAAGGAAAATATAGGATCAGGAAGGCCATGGAAGAATCCAGAAATTCAAACAAATCCAAGAAACAGCTGTTCTTTTAGCTCTCAAGAAGTTTGTGATGTCTTTTTAAAAAATTATTCACACACATAACATATATTTTGAGGTAATTTAAAGTTGCATGAGAAAGAGGAAAGTTTTGAGTCTCTTCCTCTGTCCTGATTCTCTTTCCTGGGTTTAGAGGTTACTCATTCATTGGTCACACACCAAGACCCTGTTGGCTATTTTACTGGTAGTTAATGTCACAATACTTTAAAAGATAGGGTCCCGTGTTCTGCCTGTCCGTTGTGGGAGGTCACTAGTCTCCCCATCTCCTCTCACTTCCTCAGTGTGGACTTGGGTGTCTGGAAATGCTGCAAGTTGCTGTGGTCAGTCACTTTCAAGATTGGAATTTAGGGGGCTGGGGATATAGTTCAGTTGACAGAGTGCTTGCCTACCATGCACAAGGCCCTGGGTTCAATCCCCAGCACCACAAAGATTGGAATTTGAAAGAGAAAGGGAAGACCCTGCTTGGAGCCTGAGCCCAAGCTAAGTGCTCCAGCCAGAGTGAGCAGAGAGGCTCAGTCTTGGATGTGGATTTGGAGCTCAGAAGGCAATAAAGGAGCACTCAGTCTTTACATTTGGCTAGAAAGTACTTCCTTGGAAATTTTATCATTGAAATTGACTGGACATGGACTGGGGTTGTGGCTCAGTGACAGAGTGCTTGCCTCGCATATGTGAGGCACTGGGTTCAATCCTCAGTACCACGTAAAAAAACAGAGTGTGCCCATGCATAACTTAAAAAAGAGAGAGAGAGAGAGAGAGAGAGAGAGAGAGAGAGAGAAGAAATTGACTGACTGGACAGAATCCCGGAATGTCTTACTCTTGGCTGTAACATCCATCTCCACCATCATCCCCAGTGCCAGGTATCACTAAGAAAGTGGTGATAGTGTTGAAAGAACCCAAAGGCTGTTAGTTTGAGAACCATTACCCATTACAAGTAACAGATGTAATTCTAGAAAATGGTGTTTTCAGCATTAATGGTATACACAAGGAAAAACAGGATAAAAACACCAAGGAGTTGTCCAATATTTTATTTTCTGTTCTCCAATGTGGATAATAAAAAACCAACTCATGCAAATGTTTTGAAGAATAATGGATAAATGGTACCCAAATATAAGTACAAAGATGTATCTTTAAGTCAAGGTAATATTAATGAAAAAAAGTATTTTAATTAATAGAGATATGAAAAGAATGAGGTTAGAAGTTGTACTTTTAAGTTCTTTACATGTATAAATATTTTTGGAAATTGAATTTTTAGTGTCTAAATGGAAAATGATTTGGATAAACTATATGGGGATTTTGTAGGTAATTTTGAGATGGAAGAGAAATTTTTTTTAAAATTTAAAGGTTTATAATAAAATTCTCTAAGATTCTAACCATCTTGGCTTCTCAAACTCTGTTTAAATACCATAGGTATTAACATAGTTTAAAATCTAATCAATTTTTGATCAGATAATGCAACTGCATGGTAAAACACTCAGTGAAACTAAATCTTCTACTCCAGTGTGCAGTCCCTAGTTCCTCTCCTCAGAGAAAACTATCATTCCTTGCATTTTTTTCAGAGATACTCTGTGTTAATGTGAAAAGATATCTTAAATAATCAAGTTAAAAGGAGGAGGAGGTTATTTTCTGGTTCCTGGTTTCAGTGTCCAGTCACCTGGCCCTGCTGCTGTGGGCCTGGTGGTACAGGTTATCATGGTAGGAGTGCATAGCAGAGAGGCCTGCTTACGTCCTGGTGGCTGAGAAGTAAGGAGAAGAAGGGGCCACAATCCCACAATTCCTTTCAAGGCACACCCTCAATGACCTAATTTCTTCCAACTAGGCCCTGCCTCTAAAGACCTCATTACCTCCCCACAGTGCCATAGCCTGACCATCAGTACATGGGCCTTTGGGAAACATTTATGCAAATGGTAGCACTCTATACATAGACATATTTCTTAAAATGCCTATCACTTTTATAACATAAATATTGGCACACTGAAAATATTGGCATCCTGGAAACAGGTTCTACACCTTGATTTTTTTCCCATCTATTAATATATCTGAAGATTCTTCCATTCATATGCTTATCTACTTCGTTCTCTTTAACACTGCAGGGTCCGTGTTGCAGATGGAACATTGTCAGTCTCCTAATTTCTCAGCTTCGCATTTTCAAGGCACTGAACCACCCACACAGCACTGAACCAATAATCTTCATCTTGTTAAATCCAGTGGACACTTTTCCATCATCTTATGTGATCACTGAGTAGCATTTTCTATTTACGATTTACAGCAAATCACTTCCTCTTCTCGTAAGCCTCTTCGCTGAGCTCTTCTGATACCATCTCACCCCTCTCTTCTCCCTACCATCTTCACTCCTTTTTTCTTTCTCTGGCTGCGGCTCTTCTTAGTTTCTCTTTCCAGTAATTTTTTCTCTGTCTTGCATTTAAACATGTTGGGTCAAGTTCTTTTTTTTTTTTTTCACACTTGAGTCAGTGGCTCTGGGTGACTTCATCTAAACCAGGGTAGGACAACCTTTTCTATAAAAGGCCTGATAGTAAATATTTAAGCTGTGTGGGTTTTATGGTCTCTTTCCACTACTCAGCTCTGCCACTGCAGCAGGAAAGCAACTGCAGATGATAGGCATATGAATGATCTTGGCTGTGTTCCAGTAAGATGTATTTGCAAAAACCAGTGATAGGCTGGACTCGGTTTGTGGGCCATAGTTTTGTGGCTTATAACCTAAACCCATGGCTTTCGTTACCAATTATATATGGACAGTTCTGTTTCCAGTGGAAAATTTCCTTTTGTACTCCAGACTGGTATGTACAGCTGCTTTAGAACATCTCACAGGACTGCATCTTTAATATCCCCAAAGACACACTCATTCCTGTCACACCCAGGTCCTTCATACCTGGTCTCCTTACAGTGTTCCTATCTTAGTGATGAACATTAGGACTAGAAAGTTGAGAGTCATTATTATTATAAGGGGCTTGATCGTGCTGAAGTTCTGTCCTCAAGACTCTGGAGCTAGGTTGCATGGATTCAAATCTCAGCTCCACCATCTATTACATCTGGTACTTGGGCAAGTGTCAGTGCCTTCATCTGTAAGGTGGAAGAATAATAACTGAATAATGCATATAAATGTTTTTAACTGACTCAGTATGTGGTGTCTTATTATTGTGAACTTTACTATGGTTAATATTATTATTTCTTTAATTCTCACTAATAACCAGTCAGTCCAGGATTCTTACAACTGTATTCCTTAAATACAGTTGTAAGCTCTTTCTGCACATTTACTTCTGTTTTCTTTGCTAACCACTGGTTGAATTAAGACCACCCATCACCCAATTTACTATAAGAGGCTCCTAGTGGTTCTCTTTGTTTACTTTTGCTTTCCTCCAGTCCACTCTCTACAGGGCTCCAAGAGAAATCTTCCAAAAACACAAATCTGTTTATATCCTTACATTGTTAGGACTATACAGTGATCTTCCATTGATACTGGGCTAAAGCCACTATCTTAAAGGCTCTGCTGATCTGGTCCTTGCCTCTCTCTCCCCTGCCTCTCCTTCGTTCCCTCCACGTTGACACCACTCTCGCTCTCACTACCCCTGACTTTTGCTTTCAAGCTGTCTAGTCTTTGATTACTTCAAGTGCCCACGCTCCTTCATACCTCAGGGTATTTCTACTGGTTTTTCTGTTTGTCCAGTCAGGCTTCACTTAGTTAGTTCCTTCTCCTGTACTCATACATGTGTTGCGAGTTATTCCCTTCATGTCACAATATTATCTAATTTACTATGTTTATTGCTTAAAACGATTATTTATTATCTCTAGAAGTAGAACGACAAAAGACTCTTTGAGTCTAGAACTGTGTGTGTGTCTTATTCATTGTTGTGTCCATGCCATCTAGCTCAGAAAAACTTTGTTGAATAAATGAGCTCAATAGTTTATTCAAATAATTTGTGTAAAAGTCTCAGTGATTCATCTACGCACAGACCTAGATATTTTGTGTTTATACAAGGTTTTATATTTTTAAAAATACTTTCATATACATTTATTTACATCCACCTAGGGAAGTAGATGTGACAACTCTTAATTATTTTGACTTTTTCATTGAGGAAATCCAGGTGATTAATAAGAGAGGGAACATGGCTCTTGTGATGCCCACTTCCCTGGTTTTCTGCTTACCATTCTGGCATTTTCTTGTATATAAGGAAAAAGTATCACTGAGAACATTTCTGACTGCTATGAAAGAGAAGCTGAGGTTGGATTGAGACCAGCTGAGATTCAGCTTTGTGGTCTGAGAAATGAGACTAATTGGAAGAAGTTTCCACAGGAGCCAGGGGATTAAGGTGGGCTGGAGCCTGAGCTGAGAAGAAAGGGATGTGCTGGTGCCCTGAGACCTAAGTGAGAGAACTAAGTTAAGAAGCAGTGTCCACTAGTGACCAAGCACCATTTATGTGTGGTGTCCTGCATTTGGTACCATGAGATTCAAAGTCCATGTGACCTGGTCTCTGCCTTCAAGAAACTTGAAAAATATAATGCAAAGCACATAATAATTTGTGCAACAATACAACTTGTACTATAGTTGTATGCCAAATGTTATGTAGTATTGCATGTTTTTTTGCAAAAAGTATACCTTAGCAAAACTTGAATAATATAAAAGAGTTGGACAGGTGGGAGAGACATATTTGTTTATTAAAGCATTTCTTGGACACATACCACATTTCAAGACTTTGTCTAGGCCCTTGGGTTGCAGCTGTGAACAAAACAGGTACTGTTTTTTGCTTTTATGGAAACATAAAGACAGAGATCAGATTATGAGAGCTGTAACCGTGAGACCTTTGCCTAGAACTGTGCTATCCAATCTAGTAGCATCTAGCCAGATATAGTTATTTAAAATTTCAATACATTAAAATAGAATAAGATAAAGCAGTAATGAAAAATAATTCAGTTCCCCAGTCTTATCAGCCACATTTCATATGCTCATTAGCCATATATGACTACTGGCTACATACTGGACAGTGTAAACATAGAACCTTTTCATTATCGGTGTCCAACACTGTTCTGTTGGGTAGGGCTGGTCTGTAATGTAATGTGTAGATTGAAAGCTCTCTTTAAGATGAGTAACCCAGTATTGGCCAATAGTCTGGATTTGGGGGAAGAGGTAAATGGCTTGGGGAAGGGTCACAGTAGTGGCTGTGGGAATGAAGATGGATTTTACTGTAGACAGAGTGGACAGAATCACATGTGAGAACAGCATTCAGTCGTAACTCTGAGCTCTATTCTGAGGGATTAGAGGATGAAATCACCTATATTAGTTGGTTTTTCATCACTGTAGCCAAATACCTGACAAGAATAACTTAAAGCAGAAAAAAGTTTATTTCGGTTCATGATTTCAGAGTTTCAGTCCATGGTTGACTGACTCTATTGCTCTGAACCCAAGTGAGGCCAAACAACATGGCAGAAGGGCATGTTGTAGGACAGCTGCTTTGCTCATTGTGGCCAGAAAGCAGAGAAAGAAAGGGGAAGGAAATGCAGGGCAAAATAATGAGCCCTTCCAGGGCATGCCCCCGGTGACACCTACTTAGTCCACTCAAACTAGGATAGACTGATTAGGTTACACTCTCCTAATCTAATCATTTCACCTCTGATTATTCCTGCATGAACACAGGAAATTTTGGGGAACACCTCACATACAAACCATCATATCATCTTAAACAGGCACTGGGGTTAAGAGGAGGAGCAATTTTAGAGGCCATATGATAAGAACAGTTTAAGAACTGGCTCTATTTAAAAACAATGGGAAAAATAAGCATTAATGTGGAGCAGACAGTAGAAGACAAGGTTCTAATGAGAGAGGGAGAGCAGTGGGGAGAGAAACTATTAAACTATTTTGTCTGGGATAATTGGCTCTTTATGTGACTTAGTCTAAATGTTAAGATTGCCCATGTCATCTTAAGTCTAACTTGTCCAATTTTTAGCTCAATTTTTAAAATGTAGGATTTGATCTGGATTTAAAAAAGAAAAAAAAAGAGCTTTAGTGTTCAAACATAATAATAAGAATTAAAGTGGTTTTTTTTTGAGTTCTTAGGAAGATTAAATGTGGAAATAATTCTTAGCATTGTCCCCTGCCCTGAGTAGGCAAACCATATCTGGTAGTGCTCTCCTTCTTTAGAGGGAGTGCAGATAACACCAAATCCCTGAGGAATACCTAATAATTCCACTGGATTCTGCAGTTCCACGTACCTGGTGTAGCTGTAGCCAGCTGCATGATGCTGTATTTTCATTCCTGTTGGAGTGACTGACAGCAGCTCCCTGCCAACCAGAGGAACAGAGGCAGAGAACCAGCTCTCGGGTGGTTGGGGTCAGTGACCCTGGCTTGTGTGTCCTTTGTGGTGTGGACTGGCCCACTTGTTTATCCCACAGTCCCAGACACAGAAGGCTGAACTGGCTGACTTCTAAGGCCCTTTGCAATCAGGATTCTGTGATCTCAGAACACAGATCCAGGAAAGCTCTCATGTTTACTTTCAGATGATCAGCAATCAGATAGCCACCTATTAGATTTGCATCTGAGTTGGAGAAAGCAGCTCTGCCTAGGCAAGTCCAAATGTGTCTAATAAAAAAAAAAAATCACATCTTCATGAAGGCACACTATTCAGTAGATGTTTAATAGTGGCAGACTCGGTACCGAATAAGAATTGGCTGGCTTGACCTCGTGAAACAGTGGCAGAGGCATATGTTCATGGGACTCGAATTTAGATACTGGCAACTTCTTTTGAAAATAGTAGAGTTCAGGGCCTTTGAGGCAACCATTGACTTAATTGGCCTGGTTGGCAACATGGTGACAGGCATGGGTCCTAGAAGTGGAAGGATGGAGGGTGGGGGGTGGAAAAGGCACTGATAAAGGACCATAAAGGCAAGTGAAGCTTGGGATGCCAACCCACCCCCCCACTGAGGGTCTGGGTAGTTTATCCTGAAACTTAGGAATCCAAATTATGATTGGGGATGTGGTGAGAAAAAAGTACATTTCAATGAAAATCCAATTAAAGGAACAATTAATTGGGCACTTACTACTCACAAAGCACTCTGCTTGATGATTTTAAGGAGACAAGGATGAATCAAATAAGCTCTGTGCCCTGAAGGTATTTGTAATATAAGGTGGGTGTGGGCGTGGGTGGGATAGACACGAAGTAAACAACAAAGGGATGAGTTGAGGCTTAGAAAACATGAGATGGAGATGAATGCAGATAACCAGGAGGTAAGCGCTGAGTTACCTGTGACTGACTATTCCCAAAGGAACCCCCAAAGAGGCAGACCCTTAATGACATCTCCACCTCTCCCCAGTTCCCAGCCCCACCAATATTCTCTGCTGCTGGAAAAGAAATTGAAAAACTTGGGTACGTGGTGACTTTCCTTAGTAAATCATATTTAAATGAGACAGCTGTATTTTTGTGCTTTATGCTTAGCCAAATCCTATTTAATTAACCTACTTAGACTTGTTGATTGAGGTTAATTAGACCCTGGGATTGATGTTAATTGCCATTGTAAACTGCCAATGTTATAGGCAGTGCATTTTGGATTTGGCCAAAAAAATTTTTTTTGAGGTAGAGACCTGTTTTTCTTAGCTTGCTTACTTTGTTTTATGCTTCTCCTCCCTCCTTAGATTAAAAAAAAAAATTCCTCCATCCCTAATTGTATTTGACTTTGTTTTTGTTGTGGACAGTGCGTGGATGGGTTATTTAGTCAGAAATTCCTTAGGTGTACAGGAAGTCTCTTTTTTTCTTGGTCCCTCTTATATTCTCTCCCTTCTGGTTATGTGCCCTCCCCATGCCCACATGTGCACGCAGGCACACACATGCATACACACAATGTACACACCAACACACATGTGCATACTTACATACATGGCATACATGCACACACAGCATATACACGCACAGACACATGCACACATAGGCATACATGTGCATGCATGTGTGCTATGTGTGTGGGAGGACGAGCCCGTGCACACACACACACACAAACACACACGCAAACACACACACACATACACACTATGAATTATTTTTTTCTGGTTTAATTTTTCCAAAGCTGCATGGATTTTCTTAGAGGCTGTATGCTGTTTATAGGACATTCAGTGTACTAACAAAGAAAATAAGTAGCTTACTTTTTGGTAAAGTGAGTGTGTGTGTGGTGGTATAGTATGAGGAGGGCATAAAGGAAGAGAAATAGAGTAAGAGAGAAAAAGAGAAATGCCCCACTTTCAGATCCAGAATGTATTAAGGGGTATGACATTTCTCCTATTTTACTTCAGGGGTAAGTGTTTAAATTCAGAAGGAGAAATTCCTGTGTCAAGAACAGTGCCAACTCTTCCTACCACATCTTCCTTGTGCTTCTAGGTCTTTTATATGAACTCAGTTTAGTTAAAGCAATCTGTCACATTAAAGGTTCTCTCTTTTTGCACATCCACGTAGACATGTCTACATGTAAGAAAAGCTGAGCACATTTATACAAAACATCATTGTATCTCAGCTGTCTGCAATGGGTTTCTCTGGGGACTTTCAAAATGCCAACTCTGGGCTCTGTGGTCACAAGCTTCCTTTTACGACCTCCCCTTTTTTCTTAATAAGGAACAGTTGGCTCCTGAGCACTATGTCTCCCTACCTTCAACAAATTTCAGACAGGCCAGATTCTAGTCCCATCTAATCTCTCACTGAGGTTACTCCATCTGATGGACCCATTGATGATAACATAGTGACTAAGATGGCAGAAAAATAAACTCTTATCATGTGGATTTAAACTTTTTTCAGGAACATTGTAGTTGTGAGGTCTTTAAAAAGGACAACAGGGGAGCTTTCCTAAATGGGGCGATGGAAAGAGGTACAAGGGAGCATGCTTTTTTTTTGTAAGTATATTTGTGTGTTTGTTGTACATCTGTTGTGTATCTATTGAAATTCTTAATATCCAATCTCAAAAGCTTGAGATAAATAGAATATATAGAAACTTAGCTTCTAATTTTACTGACCAGATGGTCAGATCTTATTCTGTTTTCTTTTGCCATAACAGCATACCTGAGACCTGGCAATTTCCAAACAACAGGAACTTATCTAACTCACAGTTCTGGGTCTGGGAAATAAAGCCAACGTTTCAGAATGTTTGATGTCTGGGGAGGCTATTCAGACCTTCCACCATGGCTCCTGGTGTATTGTGTCCTCATCCGCTCGAGGGGAGAAAGCCTTGATCTTCACATGGCAGAAGACAGAAGGGCCAAGAAGAAAAAGGGGCCAAACTTTCCTTTTTATAAAGGCATTAATCCTATCCAGGAGGCAGGAGTCTTCCTTGTGCTATCACTCCTACAGGTCCCATCTCCTAATACTACCACAGTGACAGCTAAATTTCAACACGAGTTTTGGTGGGAACACATAAGAGTGCTAATTCTATTCTCATTTGCTTCTCCTGTGTACTTTCTTTTTTTTTTTTTTAAATGTTTTTTAGTTGTTGATGGACCTTTATTATTATTATTATTATTATTATTATTATTATTATTATTTTATTTATTGACATGCAGTGCTGAGAATCAAACCCAGTGTCTTAATATGCTATGCAAGAGCTCTACCACTGAGTCACAACCCCAGCCCCTCGTGTGTGCTTCTCAATGATTGAAAATTCTTGTGATTTTCTGGTTAATATTAAGATCACTCAGATTTCCAGTTCTCCCAGCACCATTTGTTGAAGAGGCTATCTTTTCCCCGATGTATGTTCTTGGAGCCTTTGTCTAGTGTGAGATAACTGTATTTATGTGGGTTTGTCTCTGTGTCTTCTGTTCTGTACCATTGGTCTACATGTCCATTTTGGTGCCAATATCATGCCATTTTTGTTACTGTAGCTCTGTAGTATAGTTTAAGGTCTGGTGTTGTGATGCCTCCTGCTTCACTCTTCTTGCTAAGGATTGTTTTGGCTATTCTGGGTCTCTTATTTTTCCAGATGAATTTCATGATTGCTTTTTCTATTTCTATAAGAAGTGACAATGGGATTTTAATTGGAATTACATTGAATCTGTGTAGTGCTTTGGGTAGTATGGTCATTTTGACAATATTAATTTTGCCTATCCAAGAGCATGGGAGATCTTTCCATCTTCTAAGGTCTTATTTAATTTCTTTCTTTAGTGTTTCATTGTAGAGGTCTTTCACTTCTTTTGTTAAGTTGATTCTTAAGTATTTTATTTTATTTTTTTGAGGCTATTATGAATGGGGTAGTTTTCCTAATTTCTCTTTCAGAGGATTCATCACTGATGTAGAGAAATGCATTTGACTTCTGGGTATTGATTTTATATCCTGATAATTTGCTGAATTCATTTATTAGTTCTAGAAGTTTTCTGGTGGAGTTTTTTGGGATCCTCTAAGTATAGAATCATGTTGTCAGCAAAAAATGATAGTGTGAGTTCTTTTTCTATTTGTATCCCTTTATATTCTTTCATTGTCTAATTGCTCTGGCTAGAGTTTCAAGGACTATGTTGAATACAAGTGGTGAAAAAGGGCATCCCTGTCTTGTTTCAGATTTTAGAGGAAATGCTTCCAATTTTTCTCCATTTAGAATGATGTTGGCCTCGGGTTTAGCATAGATAGCTTTTACAATGTTGAGGTATATTCCTACTATCCCTATTTTTTCTTGTGTTTTGAAAATGAAAGGGTGTTGTATTTTGTCAAATGCTTTCTCTGATATAAATCATATGATATAGTCATATGAATCATATGATATAATCATATGATTCTTATCTTATACACAGATACAATTCTGTGTATAAATTTAGACTTCATTTGACCATTTGTTGAAACAACCTTGCATCCCTGGAATGAACCCTTCTTGATCATGGTGCACTATTTTTAAATATGTTTTTGTATGTTATTGGTCAGAATTTTATTGAGAATTTTTTTCATCAATGTTCATCAGGAATATTGGTCTGGAAATCCATATGCAGCAAAATGAAAATAAACCCCTATCTCACCTTGCACAAAACTCAACTCAAAGTGAATCAAGGATCTGGGAATTAGACCAGAGACCCTGTGCCTAAGGGTATGCTCAAATCTTCATCACGTTGGATTAGGCCCCAATTTTCTTAACAAGACTCCTAAAGTTCAAGAAAAAAATCAAGAATTAATAAATGGTATGGACTCAAACTAAAAAGCTTCTTCTCAGCAAAAGAAACAATGAGGTGAAGAGAGACCCTACATTTGGGTAGCAAATTTTTGCCACATGCAGTTAGATAGAGCACTAATTTCCAGGATATATAAAGAACTCAAAAATCTTAACACCTAAAAACAAACAACCCAATCAATAAATGGGCTAAGAAGCTGAATAGACACTTCTCAGAAGAAGACATACATTCGATCAACAAATATATTTTAAAAATGTTCAACATCTCTAGTAATTAGAGAAATGCAAATCAAAACTAAGATTTTATCTCATGCCAGTCAGAATGACAGTTATCAAGAATACAGACAACAATAAATGTTGGTGAGAATATGGGGGAAAGGCACACTCATACATTGCTGGTGGGACTGCAAATTGGTGCAACCACTTTTGAAATCATTATGAATATTTCTCAGAAAACTTGGAATGGAACCATCATTTGACCCAGCTATCCCACTCTTCAGTCTGTACCCAAAGGACTTAAAATCAGCATACTATAGTAACACAGCCACTTCAATGTTTACAGCAGCTCATTTCACAATAGCTAAACTGTGGAAGCAAACTACATGCCCTTCAGTAGATGAATGGGTAAAGAAACTGTGGTATATATACACAATGGACTCAGCATTAAAAGAAAATAAAATCATGGCATTTTCAGGTATATGGATGGAGTTGGAGAATATCATGCTAAGTAAGCCAATCCCCCCAAAACAAAGGCTGAATGTTCTCTGTGATAAGTGGATGCTGATCCATAATGGGGGGGCTTGGGAAAAGTGTAAGAATTTTGATGGGGCAAAGGGGAGGGAGGGTTAAGGAGAGGGTATGGGGGTAGGAAAGATGGTGGAATGAAATGGACATCATTACCCTATGTACATGTATGACTGCACATATAGTATGATGCTACATTGTGTACAGCCATAGAAATGTAAAGTTGTGTTGCAATTGTGTACAATGAATCAGAATGCATTCTGCTGTCATATATACCTAACTAAAATAAAATCTCACTGGGGCAATTCTGTGTATAAATTTAGACTTCATTTGACCAAAATTAGGTATTTTAAAATTGTCTTGAAGAATCTATCATGAACATTTTCACTTGTTTCCTGCAAAAGCTTATTTTTCATTGTTTTTTTCTAAATTAAATTTTTCTTAAAAGTGTATTTTGTCTACTTAGAGACCTCTTACCCCACGTCTTTTACTAATGCAAGATGGGCACATTGATATTTGTCAGTTTAAAGATATTTTAAGGGTGTACTATTTAATATTCATGCCAATTCTCCTTTGACAAAAGAACAAAATTGATGTTGGAACATTCTATAAAAGGGTTTGCTTATTTCAGCATATGTGAATTTAATGACTTAAGTTTTAAAACCAGATGTTTAGTGTCTGATCTACTCTTTGCAAAGTAGCTGCTTCTTATTAAGAGAAGTAGTATACAAATTTTAATATTTATTCTATATACCTTTTTTAATATTTATTTTTTAGTTGTTGCTGGACACAATACATTTATTTTATTTATTTATTTTTAATGTGGTGCTGAGGATCGAACATAGGGCCTCACAAATGCTAGGCAAGCACTCTACCACTAAGCCACAACCCCAGCTCTTTTATATACCTTTTAATGTCTTTATTCTATGCAAGACCTTGTACTGGGTGCTTGAGTCTTAAAGATAAGAATGGTTCACCATCTCAGGAAGCACACAAGTTATAGCAGAGTGTGCTCAGGGTTATGATATGCACCATTGACTATAGGGCAGGGGGACAAACAGAAACTGGAATTCTGGGGAGTTGAAAAGCTTCTTGGAAATGAAGAGACCTGAGATTTTTTTTGAGTAATGAACACAAATTAATCAGCTTAGTGTTAAGCGTTTGATTTATGGTGACATTCATGTTATTTTAAATCCAATAATGTATACTTTGTTTTGTGTTTTCGGGCCTTGCTATCTTTTGTTTGTTAAAGGCCTGAAATTGGAAAAATACACTTTTTTTGTAATTTGTATTTTACTTATTTCTAAAAGTTACTTGACTTGATGAGGCTGATGACAATGTGTCTTCGTTTTGTGTACATTTACATCCACTGAGAAAATTTAAAGAGAGAGAAAAGGAGGAACAGGATTAAAATTGTAGGTTAACTGAGCTTTTATATTTTGATAATAAATTTACCTCTAAATAGCCAATGCAGAGATATGTTTTATACTTTCATTTTTCTGATAAAATAAAAGAAGGAAATTAATCAGGAGAAACAGACTTTTTCTTGGTACTAAATTCTAAAAGGAATGTATCATGTGGATCGTTACTTGAGGGACTTGGAACACTCCCTCTCTGAATTATGGTTATTTCCGTGGGCTTTTAGCAACACCAAGAGCTGAGATTTCAAGCCTGGCAAGGTTTCTTTGGCAAGTGCCTAAAGGGCAGAGCCTCTGGGGCTGATTGAAGGGACCTCCTAATTAATCAGACACTCTACACACAGGTAGCAAAACTGACGCTTCTTCATGAAGGTCACGGGACCCTTGCAGAATACCTCCTTGCTAGGAAAGCCCTGCTCATCCCAGTGAGGATTTGAGCTGGGGGATGTTGTCTTTGGATTTGCGGCTATAGTTAAAACCCACTGTTCCATGCCATAGATCAAGGAATCGGTGACTCGCCTGGAAAATGTTGAGGCAAGGTACTGCCAGTTGGCCAGTTTGACCATGAAAGAACCTTGCCATGATTCCTGTGGAACATTTGGTCTTGAGTGCTTCTGTCTCCCTACACTGGGAATTAGCTACATAACGTGCCACATAACCAGACTAGCCAGTAGGGAGAGATGGTATGGCCAAGATGATGACTGTTTTTGTTGAGTGGTTCTTTTTCATGGTTCTTAAATGTCAGGTCCAGTCTTTTTTTTTTTTTCCTTGAGACCTTTTTATGTTCACTGTAGTAAAATTATGTCTCTAATTCATCAAAAAGATGATGACTAAATTAGACATGTAGCAAGAAGAGGACTAGAAAACAGCCTGGTCCCACACCATAGGGAATTAAATTTGGATCTGTGAGAAAATCATTGCTGCCCACTCAGATTGCTAGTAATGTATTATGAACCAGGCTTTGAAGGGCATCAATAGCTGACAATCCACACCAGTACCCACAAATTGACCCATGGACAATTCTTATCTATGAAATCAGAAGCTTATAGTAGATCAGTTAACATGACCACTTAGCTTGTTTAAGCCAGGGTGGAGGTAGAAGTTTAGAGGACATCTTGGCTGTTAGTGGAAGTATTGTTCTTGGATATTTTATGTGCAAGATAAAAGCATTTACAAATCTCACTTTTTGTGAGTCTTCTGTTTACCAGGGACTTTCACATACATACATCAATGATTTAGTTTTTCACAGTACCTGTGAAGTGCAGAGGGTAATAGGATTATCTTTGCTTTACATTGATGAAACTGAGTCGAAACTTGAGAACTTAAGTGATGTATTCATGATCACATGGAAAATAAGCAGGAAATTTGAGATTTGGACTTAGATTTTCTGACTCTAAATCTAATATTCTTCTACTACATCCAAAGAGCAATTCATTTCAAAGAAAGCTGATGCAGAGTCTGGATGAATTTAAAAGTAGATTGACAAAATAAAAATAAAGTTACCTAAATGTTAAGTTATGAATCATCATTAAGTAGTCACAAATTCCAGAATTAGCCCAAGTTCAAATGGAACAAAAATGAGGAATATAATAGTTTCAGTATCTTACAGTATGAAATTAATGTAATTAGATATTGTTCTATCCTGTGACGGGAAAAAGTATTTGTTGAGATGTTCTGAAGGATTTTTGAATGTTCCCAACACAAAGAAATGACCACTGTCTGAGGAGACAGATGCCAGTCACCTTTATCTGATCATTACACATTGTATACATGTATTGAAATGTCACAATGTGCCCTGTGAAGATGTGCCATTATCATGTGTCAATTAAAATAAAATAATAGAAATCAGATTGTTATATTTAAGGTTAAAAAACTTGTTTAAGTGCTTGGCAATAATCAAGACCTTCAAAGACTAGTTCAAGACTGCTGTCCAATTATAATACATCCTGGTCAGTTCTTTCTGCTCCAGCATCTATGACACCCAATGGTTTGCTCTCAAGCAATGTTTGCACAGGGATTTGGTAGTTATGAAAGACATGGAAATACGTCTCTTTGGTGGCCTCATAGTTTAGATTCTCTGTGCCCTCCATTCCAGCAACTCTGGGAATGTTTAATGATATCATTGAAGTTCAACAACCAGAAAAGCTGTGCCCCAGAGGGACAAAGTGTGCTCTGTTCCTGAAGACACGTCGCCACATGCCCGTGCAGATGTGTGATGAGCTGACAGCACAAAACCTCCACCCTCTTACCAGAGGCCCCCCTCCCTGCTTCAGACTTCGCTTGTGTATCATCTGTGTTCTCGACTGGTGTCAAAAGACCCAGGAGCCTTTTATTTGTCTGTCTGGATTGTTGATTCACTCTTGGCATCACAGAAGGACTTTCTGCCTTGCTCTTCTCTGCTTGC
>NW_026000016.1:5229258-5277944 GCF_001458135.2 Marmota marmota marmota | reverse complement strand
CTGTCACAATTTCAGGAACTACAAGCAACAGATCGTTTTATACTTTAATCCATAAATAAACATTTCTTCCTTTGAACTTCATTAAATTTGGATGTGTTTTCATTTTGAAACAATCTGGCATCCCTATCATTTAGACATATAAAACTATAAAACTAGCAATTAATTTTGGTCTTTAGGAGTACTGGTGGTCTAAAAGCAGTGAGTTTATGCCAACAAAAGCAAATGAAAACCTCAAACATGTAGACATAACACTTAAATAAGAAAATTACAAAGCGCTCTGCTCAGTAGCTAAAGGAGATTATCTTCAACTTGCTCCTGATGGTGTCCATCAAAATTTCCAGCTTGTTTAAAGAATTTCGAAGACAGGGATTCTATTTCCTCAAACGTTATTTATGTGAATATAATAATTCTTTGACAAAAAAACTAAAAATTAAGTCTTAAGTTGGCTCATTATGAAAATGTTGAACAATATTTACCAGGAATTAATTCTATTAATTGCAAATACATTGAAGATCTGAGTGCTTATTTGACACAAAGCACTGTGCTAAATATTGAAAGGAGGGTGAGAGGGTTTCTTCTTTCAAAGAGCTTATAAACTAGTAAAAAAAGACTCTTAATCAAAAGCAATTATCTGTTGACTGTAAAAGCCAGACTCCTAGTCACTGTTTGACTCCCAAAGCTGGGTCATAAAAGACATTGAAGCTTCTGTCAGAGTTCTTTCATATTCTTCTTTTGGAAAGGAGAAAGCCCATCTTCTGCTAGGAGAACATTCTAGCAGCCCTCTGGGGAGGCCAATGTGGGAAGCACTGAGACCCTTGCCAACAGCCAGCACTAACTTGCCAGCGTGGTGTGTGAGCTACCTCGGAAGCAGATCCTCCAGCCCTAGTGGCGTCTTCAGATCCCTACGGCCCCAGCCCACATCTGCAGCAACCTCAAGGGAGACTCAGAGCCAGAACCACCAGACAAGCTGCTCCTGAATTCCCGACCCACAGACACTGTAAGTGGCAATTAGTGATTATTTTTGTTTTCGGTTGCCAAGTTTGGGGATGATTTGTTATGCAACAATAGATAACTAATATGCCAGGTGCTATTTTGGTGGTCAAAATGGAGAGTAAGCCTGACCATGCCTGCAAACTTCCAGAGTTTATGATCTGTTAAGGAGACAATCAGTTAAAAAATAAATATGATGGTCAATGCTTATAGCATCTCAACTCACAATAGCTAAACTATGGAACCAATCTAAGTGCCCCTCAACAGATGAATGGATAAAGAAACTTGGTATATATACACAATGAAATATTACTCAGCCTTAAAGAAGAATGAAATCATGGCATTTGCTGGTAAATGGATGGAGCTGGAGAATATTATGAGAAGCAAAATAAGGCAATCCCCTCAAACCAAAGGCTGAATGTTTCCTCTGATATGCGGTTGCTGATTCACAATGCAGCGGATAGGTGCTAGGGAAGAATAGAGGTACTTTGGGTTAGACAGAGGAGAGTGAAGGGAGAGGAGGGGGTACTGGGGTAAGAAGGATAGTAGAATGCATCGAACCTTATTACCCCATATGCATATATTATTACATGACTGGTGTGATTCGACATCATGAGTGTAACCATTCATGTATGATGTGTCAAAACGCAATCTACTGTCATGTATAACTAATAAGAGCAAATAACAAAATAAATATGATGGGAGACTGAATGTAACACCTTTCAAGTGAGCTGTGGCTGTCTGTTCTATGAGTCAAGAGAAGATGAAAATACTGTTTGATAGGAGGAGATGGAGAACAACTCCTGACAGGGGCTGGGTGGACTTTGAATGGGGTGTATGATTCAGATAGGCAAAGCACAGGGAAGAGCACCTGAGGTAGAGGAAGAAAAAGAAGCAGTGACAGTGGGGTAGGAATTTTTGCCATCGTGGGTTGGGGTATGGTGAGTGGATCAGCCAAGACAAGAGCAGGGTGGGGTGAGGAGAAACCTTGGGTCATCTAAGAGAGACTCAGCTCCCTGGTTCAGGTCAGACTTTATCTGTAGCTGACAGAAATCACTGGAGACTTTTGAATTGGTATGTGGCAACACAAGAGTTTAAAATTGGCTTATCATTTCCATTTGTATTTATTAATCACCGACTGTGTGCCTACCACTCTTCTAGATATTGTGAGGGACCAAATGAATAACAAAATACCTCTGCCCTCAGGGAATGTAATCTCGCTGTACCACACAATATGCACTCAGGACAGCAGAGATCAGTACATCTACATGGCATGGATTGGAAGGCAGCAATGAGTCATCTGGAGATCCAGGGAGTCAATAATAATAGAAAAAGCTTATCTTGTGCTTGCTATATGCTGAGGACTATTCTAAAACCATTAAAGCATCATCTACACGAGAGAGTTAATAGTAGTATCACTGTTTTGCCAATGAGGAACCAGAGACATGGAGAGTTTAAGTAATGGCCCTACATCCCCAAACAGAGAGTAGAGAAAGGATTAAACCCAGACGGTCTGACTCTAGAGTGACCAGCCACTGTGCTATACCACCTGCTAAATAATAGTGTATCCTGTTAGGATACGAGTGTAACTATCAGATTTTCAACAAAGGTAAAGTATAACTAATATATTATTTTTATTTTTCTTGATTGTATCTCTCAAAAATTCTCTGAATAAGATCAAAATATCCAGGCTGCACTGAGAAAGTTCTGGAATACCACAGTAGGGCTTGTCTAGTGTTTTCTTTCCACCACCTTGTTTTGAAAGCAGAAGTACTGGAAATATTGCATAAAACCCCAGGCTGGCCAGATTTCAAGGCTTATTTCTAGACCAGAGTGGTTTGGATCCGGTTGAATAAGATTCTGAACATTTGGATGTGGAGACAAAACCGAGCCTCAGCAAACTGAGAAATGACAAACAAACCAAAGATTTTCAAATTATGGGATGGTTTAGGGGGTATGGGCAAATGTCCATTAGCAACTAGGATGCAATTATCAAGCTTGTTTTTAGCCTAGGTCCAAAGGGTCAGTTTTTGTTTTCAGTTGCTCTCCTCTGAAGTGCAATTCCTGCTTGCCTAGGACCTGGCAGCAACAGTAATTAGAAGAACAACTTATTTTTGTCAGTTTCCTGTTAAAATTTTGCCCCCAAATGATTATATTGGCACTGACTAACTTGTGCTCTGTTCATAATTTTCATATCTTCAAATTTGATAATGATGAAGGGATTAGTAATGAATAATTATAATAAAACAATGATTTCATGAATTAATGAATAATTAGAATAATTAAAATTACCTGTGGTCATAATTACCTCATCAAAGTTCAATTGAATACCTTTCACAAGCCAGACGCAGTTGAGCACTGAGGACGAAGGTGCTAAGATATGGGCCCTGGCTTCCTAAGCTTACCTTGCAGTAGAGAAGACAAATTGGTGGTCTGTGGTAGTCTCAGATGGGACTGAGTACTCTCCCCCACAGTGGGGATACCAGAGGCCATTTATTTAGCATCCGTGAAGTGGCAGATGCTGTTTAATATGTCTTCTCTCTACCATTCCTAATCCTTACACTTTAACCTTGTATTTACAGATGAGGAAACTGAGGCTCAGTAAAGCAAATGGCAAAACCGAGATGTGAATTCTCGTCTGTCTCGAGCTTTTCCTACTTTCCATATTTCAAATGTGTGCCTGTGAACCCAAGTCTTCCTTTTAATCTGGAACCACAAAAAAAGATAGTCTACTCACTTGCAAGACCCCACTTGGGTCTTAGAAAGAGGTGTTGATTCTTTTTGCATAAAATGATGCACTGGGGAAAGCAGGAGTATAAAGAAAGGTGGGGAAGGTTTCTATTTCTCCCTTGCAGGACAAGCCCTGATTTCTGGAGCTGCTGGTAGGTGTCAGCAGGCCAGTTTGTGCATCAGTGGCCACCTCTGTCCTACACAGAGAGCTCACAGGAGAGTAACATGTTACACGGTGCCATGAATTTTTAATGAGTTGAACTTGAAAAGTCCTTTCAGGAGGTGAGTAAAATATGGAGTTAATTGAGCACCGCTGCTCCTTCTCCATCTCCCACTGTAGTCTTTAAGTGAAATATGGCTGAAATATCAGCTGTCAGATAATGAATATTTTAAAGAAAATTCTATTATGCACCCAAGGTTCATTCAGCTCAGTAATGAGAGTAATGAGGATGGTTACCTTTAGGGAAAGGAAGTGAGATCATTCTTGCCACTTACTGGGGGCTGGTGTGACAGGCATCTGCTCTGAACATGGGGCTATGTCTGGGGAAATCACAGCTGCTTGTCTTAACCTTACCCGGTAGGAAAAAGTCTACCTTACAATGGTTTGGAGCTCTATCAGTGGCAGAGCTGGCTGCAAACTGTTTTTATTCCCTTGGCTGATTGTCGAGGTAGAATCCATCACCTGATGACTATTCAGAGGGTGAGATTTAAAAAAAAAAAAAAAAAGAACATGATTCCATCTCTCCTTTCCTGCAAAGCCCTCTGTGGCCCAAACAGAAAGAAACCACAAAGGCAAGAGAGGAAAAGTCAGACACATCCCCTTCCTCCTTGACATGAATGCTCCGCACAGATGCTGGGAAAGGTCTGACCCTGGGAAGGGTAAAAGGAAAGGGAATCCGTTTTCAAATTGTTTCAGAGAAGTCGCCAGAGAGAAAAGAAGGTCACCTTGAAATTGGGAGGAGGTAAAAAAGTGGGCAAGGTTGATGACTGTTCTTGACGTTACCTCTGGTTGAATATGGGCTGTTGGGCTTTTCCCTTGAGTTTGGAATGGAGTTTGGGGCAAACCAAAGAAGAAAAAGAACAAAATCATGGTGCTCCAGGGGAAGGTAGCCCTGACAGGGCCTGTCAGAGATCAGCAACCTTGGTGGCATGGTCTGGAGTTGGAAAATAGCATGCACACAGGCACATTTTTACAAAGGATAGATAGAGAATAGTTATAACTCTATGTGTCGTGTTATAAAGTCAGTTTTGTGATTATCTCTTGTCAGGCTAAAATGGAAATATTTGTAATTTTTCTTCATGCTTTTCTAGTAGGATCTGATGAGCAGCATAACTGAACCAATCCCGGACAAAAAGCAGCATTCCTTGCTCTCATCTCTGCCTGTGTTCCTGTGTCTTTAGGTCAGTTGTCTTATCCCGTGCCACGAATGTGGTGCAGAGACTCCTGGTTGTCCTGGCAGGGTCTCATGCTTCTGGGTTTTGATAGTTTTTTTTTTTTTTTTTTTCTGGTGTGAGAACTGAGAAGTCCCTTGTGGAAGAGTATGGACTATTCTTGATAATAAAAACCATCACAGATATTATGCTCTGTAGGTACCTGACGTCTATCAGGCATATCACAGACTATTTAGTTTCTCATTGGGACCCAATATTATGTTATTATTTTTTTTTTCATTTTACAAATGAAGTAAATAAGGTTCAGAGAGGGTAAGTAGTTTGATCCAGAACACACAGCTTTAAAATAAGCAGCTGAGGCTTGAATCCAGATCAGTGATTCTAAAATGCATCCTCTGCTTTTCTCCTTCTGGGAAACCATGGAGGTAGAAGGAGGTAATACAGTCTTGGCGCTAGAGAGTGGGTATCTTGCTGGGTCTTCTCTCTGCTTTCCTAGGGCTGTTGGGGAGGTTGGAAGAAGCCCTTTGTCTTCTGTCTTTGGCTTGTTGCTTCTTGGTCTTGGGTGGTCATAACCTGGTCCCTGGCAGCTATTTATGGAATTTCAGCTGGTCAAATACACACAAGGGACAGGAAAAGGCTATTGAATGAGGAATTTCTACAATAAAATCTACACCCACCCAGAAACAGGGTTGCACATGGAGAAGGCCAGTACACTTTTGCAGGTCCTGGCATGCAAAAGCTGGAATGGAGACTCTGGCTGGTGGAAAAAAGACACACATTTGGTTCTAAAATCCAAACCTGGCAATTTAATAATAGAAGCACAGAGGTTCTGTTTTCACCTAAAAATACTTAATGCAGTTTCTCTGGCCTCATAAAAATTTCTGGGTTTGTGATACAATGAAATAGTGCCTATTGGAGGGGATTGAGTACCAACTGCAGAGAACAAAACAGTCTTTTCTGCCAACGTGGCCCTACCCTGACCAGTCTCTGCTGGTGCAGCTTCTGGGAGCAAAGTGGCCGTCTGAATGATAATTACTGATACTTAAGAAGCAGATACTAAGTGTAGGCTCTTCACATGTATTCTTTCATTCCAGACTTTAAACAATCCTACAAAGTAACCTTTTTTTTTTTTTTTTTTTCTTGCTTACAGAAGAGGGAACTGAAACTCTAGAGTGTCAACTGATTTAGGAACTTCCATACCTCAAGATGGTCTTCTCCTTTGGGTCCTTCCAACATGTTCCCTGTCTTTGTACCAGAAGGCTTTTGTCCCCATGGGGACTCCAAGTGTGCCCTCTGTGTGGCCCTTTCCCCTCCTCCTTCTCTTTCCCAGCCACATCTTATCTAGATGGACCCTGGAGGGTACATCTCGTTTAGCAAACACTGTGCAGAGAGTCTTGCCTGGAATTTAGGCTGCATTTTCCCCTGATCCTCTCCTGGATCAGGGAAGGAAAAATGGTCCTTGTGGTCCAGAGAAGAAAGGCAGAGGTGGGAGCGGGGTACCCTGGAGAACGACCAGATTATTACTTCCAGATAACAGGTGTGTGAGAATTGACTTAGTCATTCCCAAGTCCAGGGTCTGGCCATGGACTGTGGGATCTGAAAATGCATTTAATTTGGGGAACCTTTTAGAGGAACAAACCTGCAAAGCTGCCTAGAGAATTAGAGATAGAGTTTGAGAAGAGGTCCTCACATAAGTGGGGCTTTGCTATAGAAATATCAGCAGCCTCACTGCATAGTTTTTAGCTGAAGTTTTGAAAAGATGTTCAAGGTGGTGAGGGCTGGGCAATCCCTCATACCCTGTTATACCCTGTTATAGTAAACAGACATTTTAACCCAGGCATTGATTAGACAAATATTCATCATAAGCAGGCACCAAATATCTACACAATTAGTTCTGTAACTCAGTGAAATCCTAGTCCCTGGTCTTTTCAATGTTCTCACCATGGAGGTTCTAAAGTAGCACCTTGCGGTAGGATTCTGGGCTTTATCAGCATCAGGCAGACTGGCTACACTCTGTCCTGACTGCAGAGTAGACTTCAAGTGCTATCCTTTGGGTACTCAGTCCTGGCCAAATGCTCTTCTATGCCCAGTTCATGCAAGGCTGAGGAGTATTTCTAAACAATTTTAATGAACGTTTGTGCTCTAAATGCTTTTAATTTTAACCATGAAAGACAACCAATATTAATCGTGCTATTTAAAGTTCACTAGTTTCAGCAATGAAAACCCATTTTTGACATGTAGTATACTTCTTTGCAAAATGTTAGCTTTTCTTTATAAAATTGTGGTAAAGTTTATATGATACAAAATTTATTATTTTAATGATTTTTAGTGTGTAGTTCATGACATGAAGTACACTCACATTATTGTACAGCTATCACCACCATCCATGTCCAGAATTCTTTTGATCTTGCAAAATGGAAACGTTATATGGATTAAACACTCCCCATTATCTCTTCCTCTGAGCTGCTGAAACCATCCTTCCACTTCTTGTCTTTATAACTATTTCAGTACCTCGTTAGGTGGAACCACATAGTACTTGTTATCTTGTGACCTATTTCACTTGGTGCCATGTCCTCAAGGTTTATTCATATTGTGGCATATATCAGAATTTTCTACCTTGCTCAAGTGAAGGTAGAAAATTCCATCACCTCTATACGCCTATCTTGTTCATCCATTCATACTTGGATGGACACTTGGATTTCTGCCCATTTGCTACCTTGAATAATAATGTTATAAACATGGGTGTCCAAATACCTTCAATACCCAGCTTTAAATTATTTGGGGTAACATGGCCAGAAGTGAGTTTGCTGGATCATGTGGTAATTTTATTTTTAATTTTTTGAGGAACCACCATATTGTTAAGCAAAATGTGGTTTTGGTCATAATAATAACGGGAGATCTTACACTTGCTATTACAGCATGGGGCCCTTTATGATAAAGTACTCTCACCCAATTCTGGACTGGGCATTCTAGAGAGCTCTTAGGAGCTGACCATACCTAGAATGAGCATGTAAACTCATTGCCCCTTCCCTAACATCGGAGTATTTATGCTAAGATATCATACCTTATAACTCAACAGCTATATGACATCCTATATTCCCAAAATGAACAGGAAGTTCTTGGATGATTGAGATGGATGAATCTAGCATTTCTTCATTTTCCTTAACTCTGTGATAGTTACTCACTTAAGAAAGTTAGAGAGGTAAGAAAACACTGATTGAAAGATGGAAAACCCAAATTCTGGTATGATGTCTTCTCTTTATCCTACAGAGCAATCTTGGGCAAACCTACCATTTTCTTCTTGAAACTGCAAAGGTCTCTTACTGACCTCGTGAGGATTTATGTGGTTCAAATGGGATAATATGGCTGAAAGCACACGTTTATCTGTAGTACTCTGGTACTGTCATTTATGACAGGTGGTTTTCTGAGGAAGGAGAAGATAGAACAATTTGATCCTGTGAATTGCCTTCAGATGATACTGTACCCCACGCACCTGGGACCTGTTCCTTCTTATAGTGGAAAGCAAGGGGAACTCAGGCTCCTTTCCAAGGCTGAGAGAGAAGCCCTGACTCCACCCCCTTTTGTTCCTCCTTTCTCAAGTCTGATCCTAAGATGTGATTAGAGGTGGGGGAGGGCAGAGAGCAGAGGAATCAGGAGGTAGGTGGAACCATCTTTTTAGATTTTGAAACTGCCGGGTTCTGCCTGTCTCAACTGCATGGCTTCTTTTTACCCTCCAATTAATACTGCCTCTAATCAGTGAATCAAGCTTGTGTCAGATCAAATAACAGAAACCTGAACACTGGGCCCTGCTTGGCAGGCTGCAGGCTCACACTGAGGTTAGTTTGCAGGGAGTTTGACTAGAGTTTTCTGGAGAGAGAGGAAAAAAAAAGATATCTTGTCTTTGTTTTTAATTAATGCACTTACCAGTTTTTCATTACAAAGCATCACATGAAGAAAATCAAAGAAGTCCGTGTATTAATAATAATAATAATAGTAATAATGATAATAAAAGGTTCTATTAGTAATAGAAAACATTTTCTAGAGACACTTTGGACAGAGTTCTGATAGACTTCACTTCCTTCAGGTGAAATCACAGCATAAATTTTAGATTTGTTCAAGTATTTTCATGATAGGTTAGTGAGAATCTTATTTTATTAGTGTCTAAAATCAAAAGAAAAAAATATATATATATATGAGTCTTATCTAGATTAGAACATGACTCTTATAATTCAAACAAAATGAGAAAAAATTTTTAGCTCTTTTAAAAATTGGCTTTTGTTTTAGTTTAGTTACAGTCTTGAGAAGCATTTGATGAAAGATTATTCTAGGGATTTGTTTTTGTTCTCTCACCCTTTTCTCTGGAAAACTTGATCAGGGAGGTGTAAAGGATGATTTTGTTTCATTTGACCTGTCAGATCTGAATCCTCAGCTAGAGATGGGCTGGAGTTGCTGAATATCCTCCAGCAGTTTGCCATATTAACTGTCAGTCACTGGAATATAGAGCTATGAGCTGTGTTCCCTGTGGGGCTGGTTTGTTTCCTTTGGGTGTGTTGTGTTAAACCTACTGAAATATGCTGGCTGGAGCACACCATCTTTAACTGCTGTTTTCACTGTGAAGTATATCTCCAGGACTTGCCAAGGGAACAAAAACTGATATTTGCTTCAAAATGGAAATGTTGCCTGGTGTAATAGTCAGCTTTTCATCACTATGACAAAATATCTGAACTAATCACTTAAAAAGAGGAAAGGTTTATTTTGGCTCATGTTTTCAGAGATTTCAGTCAATGGTTACTTGGCCCCATTGCTTTGGGACTGTGGTGGCATAGTACATTGTGGTGGGACTATGTGGCAGAGGAGGCCTGTTCATGTCATGGTGGCAGAGAAGCATAGAAAGGGTAAGAGGGAGGGGTAGGGTCCTAAAGGCCCCTACAAGAGCACACTTTCAACCAGTTAACGTCCTTCCACTAGGCCCCACCTCTTAAGCGTTCTTTTACTGCCCAATAGCACCATAGGTTGGGAGCCAGGACTTTAACACCCATGTAGAGGACATTCCATACCCACCTGGGCAGTAGTTGTTATTTACCTTTTCGTTCTTTCAAAACAGGTTTCTCCATGTTACCACCTCCCTTGTCTGGCCCTGCCAAACTTATGACTTCGTTGAGTTCCTCACCTGCAACTCCTCCCTTGCTTCAGCAGATTGAAGAGCAGATGAAGTAAAGATGGGAGAGTGTCAAGTGCTCAAGGCATGAACCTAGGGGAATGACGTTCTTTCTGCAGAGTGTTACGTGTTGACATGATACCTTGTTATCTCATTATAGCTACCACAGGAGTTGGTAGGAAGGGTGTGTGTGTTGCACTCTTCCTATTTTACAGATGAAGAAGTTGCAAGACTAGCAAGTGAACAGTAAGCCAAAGTTTGAATGAGGAGAAACTTTCTGTTTCTGGTGTGGGGTGGCTTCAGAGTGTGACACAACCTCTTGGAAACTGGTGTTACAAGATATGGGGGCAGACATTGGTTGGCATGAAATCAAAAGGTCCAGGTTTGAGTGTGGGTCTGGTCACTTACTACTTGTGCAACTGAGCAGTGAAACCCTCTGAGTTCATGTTCCATTTCCTGTCATGTGATTCCTACTTCATAGAATTCCTGGAGGAATTGAATTTAAAAAATGCATAGTGACACCTTATAAAGATCTCCCTACCCACCAAAAAACAGTAAGGCTACTAAAATTTTTGAAGTTGGCTGCATTTTACACTTTTACACTTGACAAGTTCATTAATTAGGTACTCCTATGCAAGGGGGTCAGTTAGAAGGGTGGAAGGAAGAAACCTGGGTCAAGAGCTCTGAGAATACTGCTGCCTTGGTCTTGATCATTATAGTAGTGGCAAAAGAGCTGTAGAAGACTATTGGTGATATCAGTTCCTTTATGTATAAAGGAAGGGCTTGAATAATTAAAGAAAAATGACAACTGCTTTCTTAGCATGTGAGTTCACTGATTTACCAACAAATACTGATTGATTATGCAATATTTACCAGACATTATTCCAGGGGCAAGTTGTAGGCAGGACAGATAAATTTCCTTTCTGATATGGATATTACAGTTGAGTGAAAAAATAGAGATAATAAAGAAATAATGCACAAGTACACAAGAGATCACTGGTTTTATGATGAAAACAAAATAGGGCGATGCTCACTAGAGTGGCTGGGAGGCTTCTTTGGATAGGAATGTGAGAGAAGCTGTCTGGGGGACATGACATTTGACTGAATGATAAGGAACCTGTCATGCAAAGTATGGGGAAGGACACAGCAGCCCGAGGGCTCAGAAAGCCTATTGGTGGTCTGTACCAATGCAGAGAGGCACTGAAATGAGCATTCTGAAGTGGTGGCTAATCCAAATGTGATTAATGTTTGCCCTTGAATATATTGCTCAAGGTACAGTTTAGAAGGGAGGGACATTCCCACTCAAAGCCACACTGACATCTTAGCTCAGATTTGCTCCATAGCTCTAGGTCCATCCTTAGAAGGAAAAAGAGATGTGAGAAGTGTGCAAATTGTTATATAGCAGGTGCAACCATCATCTCCAACATGCTGTGACTAGGTGAGTTAGGCTTCCTGAAGGGGAGAATTATTCTCTGGGTTTAGAAAGTGAAGGGCAGGGAGAAGTTGGGAAAGTATCTCGGGTCCATTGATGACCCAAATCTGGCTGTAGTAAGAGGCTAACAAAGTTTGGGAGCCAAACTGACTGAAACAGAGGGTTTTGGAGGCACTAAAAAGAGATGGCCATAGTGAAGAGGGAAAGGGTTTTGTGGAAGCCATCAGAGGGTGGGCTGAGGTACTTGGATTTTGTTGGATGGTTAGGGAAGAGGGTTGGCAGCACTCAGAGGTGGATTTTATGTAGAGAGAAAATCTCTGGAGGAGGATACTCTGCATGCTTGTTCCCTCTCTCCCTAGTTGTTACTGCCTCACCCCCACCTCCCACCACCAACCAGCCTATCTGTCTGAAAGGCTGGACCTGTGCAGTTAAATATGCTCCTCCTTTGAGTTGTAACCAACCCTCTCCCTGAGTGCCCAGGTTTATAATATGAGGTTACCATGACAACAACAGAGCAGAAATATCCCACAGAATTTAAACCCAGCCATGTTGGAAAAACCTGTAGTTTAGAATGTCCATAAATTAGTGGAAACTAGGGACAAACCTCATGCTTTGGAGCGTCTTGGAAGGTAATCAGGAGTGTTCATCTGACAGAATACAAACACACACACTCACACACACACACACACACACACACGGACCAGAAACCAGCAACCAGCAACCAGCTAGCCCTCTGCATTTGGTGGACATTGGTTAGGAATCTGTTTTCCATGTTTAGTTGGCCTCAAAAGTAAATGTTGCTTTTCCCTCTTCCTCATAAACTTCTCTCTGCTTTCTTATTTGTATACTACCTTCCACTTGCCCACTTTTTTCTCTTTATCAATATCTTACCCTGAGATTTTTCCTGGAATGAACTCAGTCTTGCTAAATTTCTAAAGTCCCTCCCAATTTAAGCAGAGATCAGGAGGGATCACTGAGCTTTCTTACTCTGGAGGAGGATACTCTTGAGTGCTTATTCCCTCTCTCCCTAGTTGTTACTCCTTCCTCGCCACAACCAGTCTGTCTGTCTGGAAGGCTGGACCTGTGCAGTTAAATACTACTCTTTTATCTGATTTTCTCTTTGCATTTAAGCCTCAATATTGAAATTTGGAATGGAAAAAATAATGAACTATAATTACCACTTCCCAACCACTTGGAAAATCCTGTTTCTCTCCTCTGCCATTCATTCATAAAAATTAGTGGATTGTTTTTAAAATTCTTTTGTCCTGGTGGCTCTTCAGGAATTTGGGGAAAGATTCTTCAAGAAGTGAGAAACAACACATCTGCAATCTATTTTGCTATGCTAGCTGTGCCACTGTGTTAACCCTGTGATTCTTTAGTAAAGAGGAAGATGCAGTATATGAAGGCTGCTGCAGTCTTCTTAGTCACTATTAAGAGGGGAAATGCATGCCACAGGTCTTGGCTGCAACATGGGTATACCTATGTGATTGTATTAAGGCAGCTCCTACTAGGCTAAATGATAACTGAAAGGAACATATAATTGATTTCTGGGAAAAGTAATCTCAAGTGAATTGTATTCTATCTGACCAGTATCTAATGGTTCCATGTAAACATTTTGGTCTCAATCCCCTGATAAGGCAAAATTTCAAAGTAGGCTAGTTATGTACCCCTTACTTCTCCTTTTGTGTACTTTTCTGTGCCAGGTGCAGCAATTCTAGCTAAGTATATCTGGACAGAGAAATAAATGACTCATTGATTATTTGACAAGTAGTAGAATGCATATTCCGAGTCGGGTGATCTGACCAGCCAAATCACTTAGAACTGAAATCAATAACATCTCCCAAGGACTGCTTGTATCCTATAAGTAGTGCAACAAAAATAATAACAAAAAAGGAAAACAGGAAAGAGGAAGGAAAAAATGCATATATTCATAAGTATAAACATTTGAGCATTATTTGCTCAAATCAGAAACAAATCAAATATCCACTGACATAGGTGGGACTAGTTGAAAATTACGATGCATCCACATAATAAAGTGCTATATAGCTATGAAAAGAAATAAGAAGTAATTTATATACTGTTATGAATGATTCTTCAGGATATTTTATAAAGTAAACATGATAAAGTTAAAAAAAACCAAAAAACTCCACAACTGTGTATAGTATGGTACCTTAAAATCCAAAGAAGAATAAGAATACTACATATGCTAAAATATACCTGTATATATTATGTATATTTATGCATGCTAACATACACACCACATATACTGGTATATAATATTATATATAAGGATATTTATATATACACATTGCATAATATAATATGATGCATATTTATATAATTAACAAAAACCCAACAAAAATTCACTGAGGAGGGTAAGAAGGGCAGAATAAAGAGGATAGAGAGAGAAGCTGGGCCTCCCTGAATATATTTTGTTTTGTAGCTGCAATTTTGAAATCAGATATTTTATCAAATTATGAAACAAAATTAAATTTAGCAAGCAATTCCTAAAAGAAAATGAAAAAAGAAAAGTAAAATGAACAAGTGAAACTGGATGTATTTCAAATTGGTGGCATAATCACACAGAGAGGAATTATTGCAAATGGCTTTTTAACACATTTATCTACATATCCCTTGAAAAGTATAGCCCCAAAGAAAACAACAGTAACAACAAAAAACCCAAATTAGGAAAACACCTAATTTTGTTTTTAGCACCCATATTGTTAGTAAAATAATATTGATGTTAATAGTCTAAAGTTGTTAAAGATGTTATCAGATAAAGCAATTACATAATTTTGATAATTCCATTAGGAATTCTGTAAGAAAAAAAGGTGTGCAGAAGAGGAGGGAGATGGAAGTAAGAGCCTTCAGCAGTCATCTCCCCACAGACACACCAATCTAGGCAGCTGTTCACACACCAAACTAACTTCACAACAGCTAAAGCAGCCAGGCGAGAGACTACATTGCCTGGTTTTAGTATAATAAAAATAAAAGCATTAAAGAAGGCAGGAAGAAGAGTTGTCTGTATCATCCCCCAACCCCCAACACACAACTCCTAGGGGTATAGGGTGGAGAGAGAAGCCTCCTACCTGGGGAAGGGAGAGGGATTAAGTCAGAGCTTTACACTTGACAACTAGTACTAGGCCCCTAAAATCATAGAGGTTAAGGAAAGACCCCCATAATACCAAGCTTGGTAGGAACTTATGAAGTATTTTTTCTTTGAGAAAATGTAAACCTTGGTTGTATGTTAGGCCTGGGAACAATGATCAACCGATTATCAATGAGTGCCTCTAGTGGACAGATCGTGGTTTCTAATATCACCTCTCACATAGAGAACTAGAATTTCTTAGATAAATGGCTGATTCCAGGTCTGGGTCAAGAAATATAAAGCAAGTAAATAACACATCTAAAATTGCATAAAAAGAAAAAACTGAGGCAACTGGAGGAGGCTACCATTGGTTAAAAAAAAAGACAATCTCAGTATTGATAAGAATAGTAATTGCAATGAATTCAAATCTATCAAGTAAGCATAAATCAATGGGATCACAGTAATATTAATAGAATCTTTTAAGGATGCTGGTGAAACAACTAATTATTATGAAAGCTAGAAAATAAAGGAAAAGAATCAAGAATATTTGGTTTTCCAGAGGCACATTTATTCTGTTCTTCTGGATAATGAATTTGATAAGGGGAAGTTTGTCTACACATAGAAAAATTGATATGTACAAGAGAAATAATGGAATTAAAATATAATTTGCAACCTCAAATGAAGTAATGAATAAAGACAATAATCATCAATGACTGCTAATGGTAAAATGTGAGAAACAAATGTCGCATAATTTTTAGTGGAAGCATATACACCACCTAGGAAATACTTTTGCAAAAAAAAAAAAAAAAGGAACTTGAACTTGCTCAACTATCTAGGTCTCATTGCTAGTTTATAGGAAATACAGGGAACAGAAGAATGTAGTAAATAATAAAAGCTTTGGGATACAATCAGCAAAATTCAGAATGTGAGGCATTTTACATGACACAAGATCCAGCTTTTCCAATAAATCATTACAAAAATTAATAAAGAGGGAAAAGGAAAGCATACAGATCTAAAAAAATGACTGAAGAGACATACCAACCATTTGTCATGCATGATCCTTATTTAAATCATGATTTCAAAAAATGTATAAAATTATTTGAAATAATAAGGAAAACTTGAACACTAAGTCTTTGATGATATTGAAGAATTATTCAATTTTTTAAATAAATAAACTTCAGTTTTTTTAGAGCAGTTTTAGGTTCACAGCAAAATTGGCAGAAAGTACAGAGGGTTCCCCTATATCTGTGTCCCCACACATTTATAACCTCCTCTTCTACTGACATCAGACCCCAGAGTGGTATATTTGTTCCAATCCATGAACCAACATTGACATATCATTATCACTTAACAACAATAATTTACATTAGGGTTCACTCTTGGTGTTGCATATTCTATAGGTTTTGACAAGTATTAAATGATAGGCATCTGCCATTATAGTATTATATAGAATAGTTGGCCATAAAAATCCTTTGTTTTGGGCTGGGGATGTGGCTCAAGCGGTAACGTGCTCGCTTGGCATGTGCGGGGTGCTGGGTTTGATCCTCAGCACCACATAAAAATAAAATAAAGATGTTGTGTCCATCAAAAATTAAACAATAAATATTAAAAATTCTCTCTCTCGCTCTCTCTTTTAAAAAAAAATCCTTTGTTCCTAAGTATTTCTCTTTGCCCTTTAACATTTATCACCCATTGATATTTTTACTATGTTGATAGTTTTGCCTTTTCTATAATATCACATAGCTGGAATTTTATGGAGGGTAATCTTTCAAAATTGATTTCTTTTACTTAAGTAATATGCACTTAAATGTCCTTAAATATCCTCCATGTCTTTTTTTATTCACATTTTAAAAAATTGTTGATAGATCTTTATTATTTATTTATATGTGGTGCTGAGAATTGAACCCAGTGCCTCACACATGCTAGACAAGTGCGCTACCACTGAGCCCCAGCCCCAGCCCCCCCCTCCATGTCTTTTAATTTGTTTTTAGAGCTAAATAGTATTTCATAGCCTGGGTCTATCACCGTTTGTTTAAAACTCTACTCACCTACTAAAGGATATCTTGATTGCTCTAAGTTATGGCAATTATGGAAAAGAAACTCTTAGAAACACTTCTGTGTTATATTTTGTGTAAACATGTTTTCAGTTCATTTGGATAAATAGAAAGTAGAATGATTGCTGAAATGTATGGTAAGGCTATGCTTAATTTTGTAAAAAACTATCAAATTGTCTTCCAAAGTGGTTATGCATTTTGTATTCTCACCAGCAATGAATTAGAGTTGTATTACTCCCACAACATTTTCAGGATCTGGTGTTTTGGCAAGTTTGATTTGGGTTTTGGCAAGTTTGATAAGTGTGTAATGGTATCACATGATGGTTTTAATTTCTTAATAACATATGATGCTGAATATCTTTTCTTAGGCTTATTGCCATCTGTATATCTTCTTTGGTTATATGAAAAGTCTGCTCAGGTTTTTTGACTCTTTTTTGATTGGTTTTCTTGCTTTCTTGTTGAGTTTTAATAGTTCTTTGTGTATTTTGAAAACAGTCCTTTATCAGATGTGTCTTTTGTAAACATTTTCTCCAAGACTGTTGCATGTCTTTGCATCTTTTTGATAATATCTTTTGTAGAAAAGTTTATCACTTTAATGATACCAGTTTATAGATTATTTCCTTCAAGGATTATGCCCTTGATATTGTATCTAAAAACTCTTCATTATCTCCAAGACACCCTGGGCTTTTCTTCTATGTTATCTTCCTCTTCTAGGAGTTTTATAGTTTTGTATTTTACATTTATGTTTGTGATGCACTTGGAGTCAATTTTTGTGAATGGTGTAAGGTATTTGTCTGGATTTATTTTTTTTTGTGTGAATGCCCACTTGTCCCAGCACCATTTATTTAAATTACTCTTTTTTTGCTTTATTTGATTACATTTGCTTGTTTGTCAAAGACCAGTTGGTATACTTAGTAGATCTAGTTCTAAGCCCTCAATTCTGTTTTTTTTAAAATATTTTTTTAGTTGTTAATGGACACAATATCTTTCTTTATTTTTATGTGGTGCTGAGGATCGAACCCAGTGCCTCACACATGCAAGGCAAACACTTTATCACTGAGCTACAGCCCCAGGCCTCTATTCTGTTTAATTACTCTGTTTGTCTATTCTTTTGCCTACATCAATCTGTCTTGATTATTATAGTTTTATAATAGTCTCGATGTTGAATAATGTCAGCCCTCCAACTCTGTTCTTTCCCATTATTATTGGATTGGATATTCTGTTGTCTTTTGCCTCTCCATATGTGTCAGTCAGCCTTTTGTCACTGTGACCAAAATACTCAACAAGAACAACTTAGAGTAGGAAAAGTTTATTTTGGCTCATGATTTCAGAGATTTAGAGATTTAGTACATGGTTGGCTGAGTCCATTGCTCTGCAAGGTAAGGCAACATGTGGTGGAAAGGCATGGCAGTTGGGAAGTAGAGAGAGAAAGGGGAAGGGGCCACAGGAAAGATGAAGTCTTCCAGGGCCACACCCCCAGTAACCTCCTCTTCCAGCCATGCCCTATCTGCCTACTGTTACCACCCAGTTACTCCTTCAAACTGGGATAGACTGATAAGCTTACATTTCTCATAGTCCAATCATTTTACCTCTAAATATTCCTGCATTAACACAAGAGCTTTTGGGAGACACCTCATATACAAACTATAAGACCATATAAAATTAGAATGGGGGAGGGGCGCTGGGGTTGTGGCTCAGTAGTAGAGTGCTTGCCAATTTGGTAGAGTGCTCTACCAAATTCTTTTCAATTTCATGTGCAAGGCCCTGGGTTCGATCCTCAGCACCACATATAAATAAATAAATAAATAAAATAAAATAAAATAAAATAAAATAAAGGTATTGTGTCCAACTACAACTAAAAAATAAAAAAAATATATAAAATAAAATAAAATTAGAATCGGGTTTCAAATCCATAAAATCCTGTACTTTTGATTGGGTTCATATTGAATCTATAACTCAAGTTGGGAAGCACTGATATCTTTTTATTATTATTTTTTTTAGTTGTAGTTGGATACAATACCTTATTTTGTTTATTTATTTTTATGTGGTGCTGAGGATCGAATCTGGGCCTCACATGTGCTTGGCGAGTGCTCTACCATTGAGCCACAACCCCAGCCCAAGAACTGATATCTTAACATTATTGAGTCTTCTTATGTATGAACATGGAATAACTTCATTTCCCTATTTCTTTGATATATTTCATCAGAGTTTTGTAGCTTCCCTCATTTATATCTTATACATATTTTACTTAGATTTACACCTAAGTATTTCATTTTTTAGAATACTAATGACAACACTATTATATTTTAAATTTCAAATGCCACTGTTTCATTGCTGATATATAGGAAAGGGACTGACTTTTGTGTTTTAACCTTGTACCTTATAGTAATCTGTCTATAATCACTTATTAGTTTCAAAGTTTCTTTATTTTTTTTTCAGATTTTCTATACAGATGATCATGTCATCTGCAAAGAGATTTTATTTCTTTCCTCACAATGTGTATAACTTCTATTTCCTTTCCTTTCTTATTGCATTGCTAGGATCTCAAGTCAGATACCAAAAAAATAATAGTAAGAGGGAACATTCATGTCATCCCTGATCTTACCAGGAATGCTTTTAGTTTTTCATTGTTACGTATTGGTGTTAGCCGTACTTTTTTGTTGTTGTTGTTGTTGTTAGATATTCTTTTCTACAAAGAGAAAGTTTCTCTTTATTTCTAGTATGTTGAGTTTTTTATTTTTAAATCATGAATGGATGTTGGATTTTGTCAAATGTTTTTTCTGCATTGATATCATCATGTGACTTTAGCCATTGTCATCATGGAATGATTAATGAGATTTCAAGTGTGAATCAATCTTGCATCCCCTGGGATAAATACTACTTACTCATGGCATGAAATTATTTTTAGACCTTATCATATTTGGTTTAGTAATATTAGTTGAGAATTTTTTCACCTCTGCTCATGAGGCATATTTTTGGTAATTTTATTTTCTTATGTCTTTTATTTTGGTATTAGGGTAATGCTGACCTCAAAGAATAAATTAGGATTTATTTTCCCCACTTCTGGAAGAGATTGTGGAAGATTGGTATAAGTTCCTCCTTCAGTGTTTGGATGGATTCACCAGTGAATTCACATGGGTCTGGTGCTTTTTGTTTTAAAAGGGTATTAATTTATTGAATTGCTTTATATATACCTATTCAGCTTGTAGTTTGTCTATTTCTCTTTTTATGTAAATTTTGGCAGATCGAGTCTTTCAAGGAATTGACCCATTTTATCTAGGTTATCAAATTTGTGGACATATAGCTGTTCATAGCATTTTTTTTTTTAAATCCATAAGCTTTGTAGTGGTATTCCTTCTTTCATTCTTGGTATTAGTAATTTGGATTCTCTATTTTTTTCTTAGTCTGGATAGAGCTTATTGATTTTGTTGATTTTTCCCCCCAAAGAACCAGATTTTGGTTTTCTTTTTCTTCTTTTCAATTTCATTGATTTTTGCTCTAATTTTTATTATTTCTTTTCTTGTTGTTTCTATATTCTGTCTATTTATATTAAACATGTATTGTTTATAGTAGAACAATCAGTCATTGTCATGGGGCTAGGAAATAGATAAGGATGACCATGTGAACCTTTGTTGCAAGACAGTTCTACTGGCAAGAAATTCCTTCAATTTTTATTTATCTGAGGAAGTGTTTATTTATCCTTCACTTTTAATGGGGAATTTTATGTAGAAAATAATTTTGTATTGATAGTTTCCCCCCCCAGTTTCAATACATTTTACTCCATTCTCTTCTAACTTTGTTTTCTTGGGAAAAGTCAGGTATCATTTTATTCCTCAGGAGAGAAGACACTTTTCCCTTCTGGATTTTTTTTTTTTTAATTTTTGGTTTTATAAGTTTGAATATGATATGCCCAAGTGTAGTTATTTTTGGCACTTATTCTACTTAATATTCTCTGAGCTTCCTGGATTTGTGATTGGTGTTTGAGATTAATTAGGGGAAATTCTTAGTCAGTGCTTTTAATATTTCTTCTGTTCCTCTCTCTCTTTCCTTCCATTATAATGGTATTTCTATTAAGGGTGTGTAACACATTTGGTAGCTGTGACACAGTTCTTGTGTATTCTATTCTGTCATTTTTTCAGTATTTCTTCTCTTTGCTTTTAAGTTATACATTTTCAGTTGTCAAATCCTCAAGCTCAGGGATTCTTTCTTTAGGCAAGTCCAGTGGGTCCATTTGTGAGTCATTGTTGAACAATGATTCCATTGTTCTATTTATTTTTGGTGTGTTAATAATAGGGTATGTTTTAACGATGAGTTCTTTTAGGGATTCTAGCTGAAGTATTTAAAAATTAAATCATATTATTATGTCTCGGATTTGCTCCATACTAACCCAGTAGAGTATGTGGAGATGGGGGAGGGGCAGAGAATAGTTAGAGGCAGAGATGAACAAGTTTGGTCATAATTTAATAAATGTTGAAGTTGGGTGATCCATTTATCATACTGTTCTGTCTGGTATTTGTATATATTTGAAAATTTTCCTTAATAAAACAGATTAAAAAGAGGTTAACAGAGAGAGGGGGACAGTTTAATTCAGAAAATAAAGTGGTCGTTTCAGATCTCTCAGTACCTGGGAAGAATGTTTCCTGAGCCCTTCAAATTATACATAAATGACCAAAGTTGCCAGCATACCTGCTCAGGAGCTATATGCCTCCTGCAGATTGTTTTTATGGTACACTTCAGTGCTATGCTTCTGATTCTATAAAAAACGGGTATCTGCTGCAGCCTGCACAGCCCAGGGCAAATTCCACGTGTGCTGTTAATCAAGTTTGCTAAACTGCCACCAAGTCTAGGGGTCATTGATCCCCCTGGACTCTGCTCAGTGCTATTGATTCCTTCCTGCTGCCCTGTGGTCGTGTGACCTCTCTGAACGCCCCATGGCCTGTGTTTCCTGTCCCTCAAGGAGCATGTTTGCCTGTTCCATAGCTTCCCTTGCTGCAGGGAATCCAGTGTGATGCCTAATAAAATCTACTGAGCAACAATAAAGTTCAAGGTTGGCTCTTCCTGCAGAGGAGTTTAGCCTTATCTGCTTTCAGCACCACTCTCCCTGTGGTACTTAGACTTGTTGAAGATTTTCAGAGCAATTGGTTTTCAAGCTGTCACTGCTAACCCTGACTTGAGCCTTGGAGATGACCTTTCTCCAGGCTGGATTATTTATGTCTATCCTGCAGCCTCACTAGGGAAGTGTGTTTTGGCCCCCAAACAAAGATGACTGTCTCCTACGTGACCTCCAAATAGTTCCCTCACATGACCCTCCACTGGGATAATTTGTTGAAGTTTGCTGACTTATTTTAGTTGTTTAATTTTTGAGGTACCTGAGGCATCTCTTTGGGGATCTATTGTACCCATTTCAAATAGATTCAAAATATATCCCACAGACCGTGGGTATAATTTTCAGAAAGTTCCTGAAGACTTTGGGACAATGAATTATAGTGCTGACCAAGATGAAAAATACAAAAATAAATTTTAGGTTTTGAAAGTAGCATGGCCTAGTGGTTAAGATCATGGCCATTATCAGGCTGATGTGAGTTATTAGATCTATCATAGCTGTGTGATTTTTAAATTAAATTCAATTTTTAATTAATAAATAATAATTGTATATATTTATGGGGTACGATGTGAAGTTTTGAGGTAGGCTACATTATGGAATGATTAAATCAAACTAATTAACATATCTATTATCTTAAATGCTTGTCATACTTGGTGGTGTGAACATTTAAAATTTAAAACCTTTCTTTGTTTCTTTCTTTCTTTCTTTTTTTTTTTTTTTGGTACTGGAGGTTGAACCCAGGAACACTTAAACACTGAGCTACATCCCCAGTCCCTTTTTATTTTTTATTTTGAGACAGGGACTTGCTAAGTTGCTGAGGCTGGCTTTGAACTTGTGATCCTCCTGCTTCAGCCTCCCATTGTAGGTATGTGTCACCACACCCAACTTTAAAACTTATTTTCTTAGGAGTTTCAAAATATACAGTATATTTGTATTGTTAATTATCACACTAGTTGTGCCGTAGATCTCAAAAACTTATTCCTCCTATCTAACTGAAACTTTGTACCTCTGACCACAAAATCTCCTCATTTCCTTCCCTTAGCCTCTGGTAACAAATTGCTGTGTGATTTTGAAAAAAATCAGCTAATATCCCGAACCTCTGTGCTATAGTTTGGATTTTGAATGTCTCTAAAAGATCTATGGATTAAAAGGCTTCGTTTCCAGGGTTGTGTTATTTGAAGCTGGTGAAACATTTAGGAAGTGAAGCCTTTGGGAAGTCCTTAGGCAAATGCCTTTGAAGGGAATTGTGGGATCCCAGTCTCTTCCCCCTTCCTAGTTGTGTTCCTGCCTCATGATGTAAATGGCTTTGTTTCACTATACATTCCTATCCCAATGTGCTGCCCTCACCAGAGGTGCAAAGAATTGGGGATACTCAATCTTGGACTGGAGCTTCCAGCACTGTGAACCACATAAACCTTTTCTCTTTATAAGTTAATTGGTTCAGCCATTTCATTATGGTTGTGGAAAGCAACTACTATTGTACATCTCATCACAGGGTGGTGCTGTAAAGAGTGAAAGAGTATGGGTATGCTTGCCACATAAGGATTGTTCATTAAATGCTATCACATATCATCTATAAAATTAATCACAAAATGTAGTCATCATTCTTACAATGACAGGTTTCAAAACTCACAGCTCTTCACACATGTATCTCTTACAACACTGAATATCTTTAAATATAATTATTTCTCTTAATCTGTTTACTACCTAACCAAAATGACAGAAGCTCCCCCATGTTAATTTTCTTCTTCTTAATATTTAGCAGTACTGTAACATTCAATTATTTTTGCTCAAAATTTTTCACTTATTATCAGCAACAAATTAAACTACCATTTTTAAAGCCATAAAATAGTGTGCATATACAAACTCACGTGCCTCCATATCTATGATCAAAATATGGACATTTGCGACATTGGGTTCGTTACCTACTTCTCACAGACGTGGCTATTGAAGGCCATTTCAGAAGAAGGTTGTTGAAGGCTCCTCCTTCATCACCCTAAAAGGGCTAGAGTCTGGAGTAAGGTCATTGCCCAGTGGGAAGGCGGAGGATGTGCTACAGTTTTGTAGATGCTCATAGATGAAGGCTGTTAGCCTGTGGTAGGCATTCCTTTTGTGGTCTTTCCTGTAGGTAGTATGCAGTTTTCCAAACAATTATATTGACTAGCACTTCCCTGGATTTTTCTCTGGTGTTTCTGAGTTCTGTGTTTAGTTCTTCAGGGGTGTAAGAAATGGAGCACAATATGTTAGAGGAATGCTAGTTGCAGCATAAGGTACGGAAGTAGGGAATCTTACATCTGGTTTAGGTAACTGAGATGCCTGACAGATAAAGATGCTTTAGGTTTTTTTCTGCCCAAGTATAACTGTGAAAACAGTATAACAATCAATCCTTAGTTAACTACAGTTACATAGTCATTCACTTACAATGATGAGACTATTGGAAGCAAGTTTTAGAGAAATCTACGCTTCTCCAACTACAAGTTTTAAAGGCCTACTCACTGTATTTCCAGACCTCTTTGATTTGGTCATAAGCCCTTTGTTATCCAAGTTCCCTGATTTAACCTTGATTACCATTCACTCATGTGCACATGAGAGAAGTTCTTTGAGATGGGTTTGGGTCAAATATTTCTGTCTACTTGTTATAAAAATGAAAACAACATGGTGAAAATGTTAAAACATAAAAAAATACCTTCATAACTTTATGTTCCGGGTGCATGAGAAATTCTAAAGACTTATTGCCTCAACCTGTTCCTCTGCCTGCAGTCATCTCCTTTAAATAATTTATCTTTCTGGAGGAAACTCAGTTTTCCTCTGCAAATTCTTTCAGTACATCTACATCTTTTAATACACACATGTGTCACACAACAATAACATACTGTCTCAATCTTTTTTGGAATTTTAAAAATCCCTCAGTGTCCACATTGCTCTTTCAATGTAGGAAGCATCACAGAGGGATACAGAAACTGCTCCAGGATGAAACCCAGTTCCTGCTGATACAAATCAGCAACTTATTGGATAGAGCGAGATTTTCCTAAAATCCAGGAAGTTAGCTTCAATAGGTTCTTCGCTCTTTTCTTCTGGAGATATTAACCTTATCAGTTTGTCACTTCTGTAGTTTCCCACATAAACAGTCCTGGTGTATGTTAAATATATGATTTTAAAAGTCATCAAGTTAAAAAAAAAGTAGTAGTAAGAGAATAGAACATATGCCTGTAAACCTATGATTTAGGTATAACCTTTATTCAATAACCCAAGTGACTACTTCAAGACATTGGAAGAGAACATCCTGATTAAACTTACTCAAGTAAAGTTAGAGTTCTCATAAACTTTATTAAATATATGTTTGTAGTATGATTTTTTCCTTTAATACAACTGAGAATAAATTACTTGCACTGTGTCTCATCCAACCTTGAAATGGAATTCCCTTAGTAGAGGGAATACCAGAGGCAGGGCTGCCTTGACCCCAAAGAACTGTGAAGAAGTTTATTTTTGCCGCCATCTTACCTTCCCTCTCCCACTATCCTGATTTCCTATAGTTCTTCCTCAGGCTCTATCCTGTGTCCAATTCCTCAGGGCTTCCTAGCTGTCAGTTAATAATAGCTTTCAATGCTGTTATTCTCAGAGTTTTTGCATTTTAATAGGACCCCCAGGGACTAAAATGCTTCCAGAACCAAAAGAGTGACTCTCTAATGGTGAAATTCTAGGTACTGGTGACAGGTGTTGTGGGAGGTTTTATGGGGGGCTTCTCTCAGAAAACAAACCCCCCAACAGCCTTCAACTGGACTGACTTGGTATAGTTGGACCTTCCAAGGAACACAGAAATGTGAGTTAATCAGCAAGGAAATACTGAACTTTTTTGGAAAACAATCTCTTAACCGTCTCAGATTAAAACTTAATGTTTTAATTGGTTTTCCAGTTAACAAATATGTGGGAATATTGGAGGTATTTCCTGGCTGGGAAATTTATGCAATATCATAGGGAATATCCTCTGGAGTGATAACGCAATACAGATTGTTGAGATGGAAATGTTTTGTAATCTGTGTTCCAGGTTTTATCCCCTTTCTGAGGGAAGCAATCCCATTGTTATAGAGGGAAAATGCTGGATTAACTCTTAGGTACAGGCATGCCATGATAATACGCCTCGTACTGAACGGTTGTTTCCATATACATTTTGTACATGGACAAAAAAAGAAAAGAAGCCAAGATATTCTTCTCACCATTGTTCAGCATGAGAGGATGTCAGACTCCTGCACTTTATCTGGACCTCTCTATCGATCTTTTTTTTTTTTTTCCCCTCCCCCTGCTAAGTAAACAGTGGAGCTTCATCCATTATTCAGCTATCAGAGACTGTCAGGATTTTCTGGCTGTGGAACTTGGGAGTTCTTACATTTCTTTAAAACTGTGGAAAAATGTATTTGCAAAACTGCTGGAAAGGGAAATGAAGAAAGATATCAACTCCTACAATATAATTAATCCTTGTGAGCATCTCCCCCAGAGGGCTAACTTGAGTTTTTCTTTAGTAACAGGAATTAAATTTTATTTCTGTTTTTTGGTTGTCATTATTCATACTTAACTACCTGTGGCAAGTACTGTGGAGGAGAAAGAGACTATTGTAAACAGGTTTGGGGCACACAGGAAGGAAGGGGCTTTGAAGCTGTGCCCCATGAGAAAATGCACAGAGCCGCTGTGCAAGGCTCCACTGTAAAGTCAGTAAACACACAGCCCTGCCCGCCAAGCAACTGCTACAAATTCTACTTTAATAGCTCTTGGAAGGCTTTCTGCTATCTTTTGCATGTTGAAGGCTGCAGTTAAAAGTTGTCTTTTGGAGAGATTTTTCCATTTCAAAGTTTCAGGTATAAGAATTTTGAAAGGCGTGTAAACACTTGTGTATGTGTATATATTTTTTATAGCTTTCATCTTTTGAATCAAGGATGGTGACCTCTGTACTTGGAAGTAGAGAGCAAACAGTACAAGGAGGAAACAGATGGAAAGGCAAGGGGTTGATTGCAGGCTGCCTAAACACTTAACATGGATCCATTTCCACTTCCAGATGATGGCTTCTGAAGGCTTCTAAACAGAGGGGGACTGCACTGTCTTGTTTCTATGTGATATTAAGTGCAGTAGAGAGTGCTCAGAAAAGATATGACCGATCCTTATGAGCCTATATTAGTGCATAATAAGAGGGTGGAAACTCAACTACTCTTTCTTTCATAATGTGATTACTGTTGGAGTAGTCAGTTGCTATAACATTTATGTAACTGTGATTTAAAAAATCATTTGAAAAGTTCTTTCATGGTAGAATGTAGGTGCTCAGGTAGAAGAAATGATAACAATGACAGCTGACATTCAGGAAGTACTTCTTATCTGTAGAAAGAAACATTGAAAGAAGTAATCTAGTTAGAGAGATCCAGAGCTTTTGGACAACTGTATATCAAAAGTCACCAATAGTATTCCAAAGAAAAGAGAATCTCAGGAGGAAGTTATAAAGCCTCATATGTTCCAAAACATTATCAATGTCTGCATGGAGACAAAGAACATATCTGCATAAATCCAGGCAGAAGAGCTAATAAGAATGAGAACTCTATGAAGATTTAAAACAGAATATCAGGCTAGGGATGTAGCTCATTGGTAGAGTGCTTGCCTAGCATGCCCAAGGCCCTGGGTTCCATCCTCAGTAACACACACACACACACACACAGATTTAACACAGAATCCAATGAAATCAAATAAACATTCACAATTCAGATAATGGGGGGGGGCATATAAAGATAACATTTTTTGGGATTCTCAGAATTTAACTGGGAGAAAAATAAACAACTAAAATAAGTTGCAATATAAAAGATATGCACTAAAGCCCCAAATTGAATCCCTGTTTTGACACAAATTTGTGCAGTTTTGAGCAAGTTAATAATCTCTAAAAATGTTGACACTATCTATAAAAAATTGGATACAAAATAGTACCCCTGTAATAGGGCTTCATTGGATAGTGCATGACAAATACCTACCATGTAGCATCCAATGCATTTTAGTCATTGTTATTATTACTGTCTTCATAGTTATTGCTTATTATAATAAATCTATGGTAGAGATATCTGGTCAGTAGATGATTACAAATTTAGTGAAGACAGTGATGAATTTTAACACTTAAATAATAAATTGTGCAAGTAAGGATTGGGTAAGTTTTGTTTAGCAAATGTTTGTATGAAATGGAGTTGAGGGTGTTTATTAACAATTAAAAATAAAAACTTTATTTTAAGCAGTAGTTTAAATTGGCTATTGAAAAAGAGAGTGACTGAACTGATTAAAACATATTGCCCAGGTCCAAGAAGTTAGAAGTCCCTTGGCATTCTAAAATAGACTCATTATGAAGGACTGCACACAGTTCGGAACAGCTGATTCTGAGATGATGGGCTAGAGATGCCATGAAAGTCTGCAGGGAGGTGTCAAAGAAGCTGTCAATGAAACGATGTCAATGAAGGGCACAGAGCAAAGGTTTGGAAGGCACAGGATAACTGCGTTAAGTGGATGGTCAAAAGGTTGCACATATCAGTTTTAATTTATAGAGCTGGCAGAGTGATGAGATGGAAAGGCTCATGTCATTGAAAGAAGATTTTCATTAGTTATACTTCCAGAGAGGAAGGACAAGTCATGGAACACAGGGCCATATGAGGGAACACCAGTGCTGGTCAAGAGACAGAGATCAGGCTACACTGTGATCATATTTTCCATGGGATAGATAAGGCACGCCAGGGAAAACTGTTCAGGATTGGCAAGTTTAATAATTCCAGCACGTTTTGTGGGCTGTTCTTAGTTGTCTGATACCTGATCCTGGGTTGATTTATGGCAGGAGAAAAATTTGGCATGGTGTTTAAGAGATGAAAGAGGTGATTGGAGTATGGTCTCAGGATTCATTTGGTTTATATACAAAAGGCATGTGTGCAGGCAAGTCGTTCGTTATCTTATGAATTAGCTGCCCCTGGGAGGGGCAATCTCTTCCCATCCAGCTACGTTCCCCACAATGCCAAAATATCATAAAATATAGAGAATAAAAATATGATTAATACATTAAGGTACAAGCTGTAGCTTCAGGGGAAGAGCTAAGAACCATGGTGAGAAATTTTAGAAAGGCAAATTTTAGGGGGAACATCTTTTTTTTCCCTATGAAATAGAGCTATCTTAAAGTGGAATGGATGCCTTTGTCACTCGGAGGATGCCAGAACTCATATGTACTCTGGGACGTGATAATCAAGTCATTAATGTTTTAGGTGGGATTCCTTCAATGACTAGGAGTTTAGAATAAGGTATAAGTCATAGATTCCATTATTCTCCAGCTAATGGCATGCCTTGTGTGGGAAGGAAATCAAATGACAGTTATCTCTGTCTTCTCTACTTTTTAACTTCTTAGGAGAAGAACCAACTAAAAAGAAGAAAATTCAGCACTGGGAATAAGTGACTTTTTTTTTTTACATAGTTGTAATAACTGGGGGCTCTGACAGGGAGAATTGGAACCAAGCCACCGGAAAAAGAACCCCCGTATTTTAGTGTGAGTTAAGTATAAGCCAAGTGGCCAGATGCCTAAGTTAAAAACAATGGGCTGACCTTGAGTTCTCTTGAGAAACTAGGGACTTCTTGGTTTGTATTGGCAAAGTCTTTCTGTGAAGTCATTCTTCCATCAGAAATACATGAAGCTCTAGCTTTCCCCTGTCCACTGGGACCTTTACTGTGTCCTAGGACCACATTTTATAATTAGCTCATTTGTTGGTTATCATTTTGAGTCTGTGTTCCCATTAAGTATGGAAAGACCTTACTACTGGGATGTTCCATTTCCTATTTCTTAAAACGAAGGAGCTGTACCAGGATGATTGAAAGGTATTCTGCTCTTAAAACTCTTAGGTTCTTTTATGGTATTCTCTATGGGATTCTAAAAACTTCTGAGATTGACTCAAGTCCCATGAGCCACACTTTTTTGTTGGCAATGTTCTGTATGTCTGTCCAGTGTTATTTTGGATGCCTTCAACTGTTATCAGTTAGGTGTACTCCCCCATTTTAAAACCAAAGAAACTTCAGACAGATTAATAATTTGTCCAAGATCAGGCAGATAATGAAATGAGTAGAAAAACACAGTCTGCATATGTGATTCTTCCCGTCTTATCCATGAGTTCTGTATTATAAATGCTGAGCATCATCAATCAGAGCATTCATAACACGTTGGTGGGAATACCAGTCTTTGTTTCCCAGTAAAGTCATTGCCTTCTGGCTTGGAAATATTTATTGTTGTATCTGAAATCTGGGATTTGAAGATGATAACTATAGTCCCTTTGCCTCCATCTTCAAACAAGAGTTTAGTTTCTGGTGGTGTATAAGGGAAGAAAAGCAAAAAGAATAAAAAATCTACTTGAAAAATCATGGAAATATTTTAATTTGTCTTTCATTGAATTAAACTACATTTTTTTCTTTACAGATTTTGTGTCAGTTTTGTTGGCCCCAGTACTTCTTAAGGAAAGAAGAAAATTCATTTTCATTTATAAAATTCTCTTTGGATATGCTAGGACAGGCACCTGCTTTGCTTATAAAATCTGTCTGACTCAGGATGTCTTTCAAAGTGGTGTATTTTATGGCTTTGAAGATTGTTTGAGAATCCTGGATATAAAGGACTCAATGAGGGCACTTGAACTCTCATCCAATGCTAGAAAATAAACTACTTGCATCTGAATGCTTTTTCTCCCCCTTGCTGAATTCTCGATCCTCCTGTCTCAGCCTCCTGAGTGGCTGGGATTAACAGGTGAGCACTATTTACTGTTCCTAGCTGAATGGCTTATAAATGACCATAGAAAACACAAAATTATCCTTCCTTTTCAGATATGAGTTGTTGCATCTCCATTTATTTTTATCAACCATATTTTTATCACCTTTTCTTTGTAACTGAAACGGTGTCAATTAATGCGTTATCGCCATGAAAAACATCAATTGTACTTATTTTAAAACAAACCAACTTTGTGAGGTATGGTACAAAAAGTCGGGAGTGGGAAGCTCTCTCAATGTTATAAATTCATTATGTTTAAGGCTCAAACATCTGTTGGGATTTTGTCGTCTGGATAAGGGATGCTAACCAACTGGGCTAAACAGTTGTGTGACCATCTGCTCAGAATGAAAATATAGAGGGGGGAATTAGATTTATCATTTTGTGACTTGGTAAATTTAGTATGGATATCTACTCTTACTGCATATGTCTCTGTTTTCAAACATTTGAATGAAAGTTTTTCATATCTAGTTTCCACTATATATCTGTGAAAATAAACTTTAAGGGGTATGTGGTATGTGGCATATGTCTGACACAATTTGGGAAGGGGCTGGGAATGGCAAGTGAAACTGTTGGCAAAGTGATAAAACATTTAGGCTCTATCGTTAGGTAACTTTTGGGAGGAAATACCTCAGTTTCCTCACCTGTAAAATGGAGTAATAAAATTCCTTATTCAAAAAGCTTTATAGGGATTACACAAGATAATTAATGCATGTTAAACACTTTAGTATAATATCTGGCACATAGTAAATACCCTCCTAATATTAGTCACTCTTCATCAGTAGTCATCATTATCATCATTGGGATCATAATCATCATTCAAATCTTATTTTGGAATACAAAATAGACTTAAAAGCCTTAAGGAGCTTTCTTTCTTAGATTTATGTTCTAATACATATTCACTGCACCAGAAACAAATTAATTGGTGTGTATATGTAAGCGTGAGCATGAATGTTGGTGGTGTGTGTGTGTGTGTGTTAGTGCATTCCACTTTTTGAAAACTCTGTTTGATCCACTTTAATTAATTGCTTCATTCACTGAACTAATGCCTGGCATTAACAGAATAATTTATTTTCCCCCTTTTATGTATATGGATTCACTATTGAGGATGCTGTTACAGTGAATGTTAAAATAATGACTAATACACAAGGGGCCAATTTAGCAGGAACCTGTAATCATGGCTTCCTGCAACCAGGCCCCTGAGGGAAATATATAATTACAGATCAGTAATTGTAGATAACAGTATCCTGGAAGATTGAGCACAGTCCAATAGAAACCAGCCCCCAAAGCTCTTTTCAATATAGGTTTTAAGAAATTAAAGTTATCTTGGGACAATCTTGTTTTTTCTTTGTCTCTCCTCCTCTACCTCTCTTGGTCTAACCTCTTCAATCTCATATCCCCAACCACTAATTCCTAATGGTTAGAATTGTCCTCCTCTCCCTCACATACCCTGCCTTGCTCCCACAATCCCAAACCCTTCCTTGTTTCTTCCCTCCACTCTCTCTCTTCCCTCCGTTGTCTTCTTCCAGTACATCAATGGGGCATACACTATGCTTCAGCCTTGTGTTAGATTAAGTGGTAAATAGAACCAGTAGGTATTTTCTTTGCTTCTATGGAATTTACAGAGCAGGGTGTTAAAAAATACAGGAGTGATTAATTTTAACATTTATAAGGACAATGAAAGAGATGTTCATGAGATATGAGAGTTTGTAACGTGGATAGGCAAGAAAAATGGTTTCTGTGGTATGACAGCTGAGCTTGACAATGAAAGAGGAGTCAGTTAAATGAAGGGGGTGGGGGTGAGGGGAGAGGCAAGCATTCTTATTAAAGAGAAGCACAGATTTTACAAGACAAAGTGAAGGGCAGGAGGGTACTAAGAGTCTGGAAAGAAAGGTGCTGGGAAGAGAGTGGCTGATGCAGGAGGAGCCTGGGATTTTTATTTACATGCTAAGAACAGTGAACAGCAATGGAATGATCTTCGATGTGACTGTGTTGAAATACAGTATTTAGAAATACTGAAAGTTATAGAATAGAATAAACAAAGATCTCTGAATTTCCCACCCAGCTTTATTAGGTTTAAAATTGTGCCATAATTTCCTTCTTTTTTTAAAAAGTTATGCAACATTGTAGATTTTCTTGAAGTCTTTGTGAATAATCTTTGTAACTTCTTCCTCTTTTCAAAGATAACCATTCTAAACTGGGGATACAGCTCAGTTGTTAGAGTGCTTGCCTCCCATGCACAAACCCCTGGGTTTAATCCCCAGCACCACAAAAACAAACTTAAAAACATGAAAAAAGATAACCATTCTATAGAATTTACATTCATCATCCACATTCAGGTTTTTATAACCCCACTGAAGTTCTATGAAGCCATAAACAACATACAATATTGCTTTCCAAGGTTTAAAATTTTCTATAATTAATATTATATACTTTAAAATTAATTATTCTATAATTAATTATATACTCTGTGATCTTGTAACTTGCTCTTTTTATAAAACTGTTTTTTTGGTTTACACATTTTGGTGTAGCAGGTTATTTTTAACTGCAGCATAATATGCAAATATGTGAATATAAAATTAACATAAAAATTTGTTTATACATTTTCCGTTTAAAAGCACATAATGGCTTGGTACATACTAAGTATGCACTCTACCACCAATCTATACCCCTGCTCTGCTAAGAGACTTCTTGTACAAGGCCCATTGGAAAAATAAGCAGAAGTTGTTCTTGGAAATATTCCCAGAATTAGAATTACCGTATTAAATGAGATGCACAACTTCTAACAAATTACTTTCCACTGTCTGTTTGTCAATCTTATTGCTATGCAATACATACCATAATCTAATAATAGTTCTTGATATCTTACATGGCTACTCTTCTACTGTTCTTGAAATTTGCCTTCTGTAGGAATTGAAGGTGAGCTTCTCAAGGATTTGATTTTTCCTCTCCTTTGCCCTTGTTTCTTACTGTGTTTTGTATGTATCCCTTTCCTTTCTTATTGAATTTTAGGAGATTTCTACATATACCAATTGTAATATTTGTAGATTGTATGCACAATAAGTGCTTTCTCCAGGCCCATGATTTATCTTGTTAGCTGATTTGTTTACACAAGTGAACACAGCAAACACAAAAGTTTTCTGACATAAAGTAAGTTTTGTTTGTCTTGGTGGTACATGCCTGTATCCCGGCGACTAGGGAGGCTAAGGCAGGAGGATCCCAAGTTCAAAGCCAGCCTTAGCAACTTAGCAAGTCCCTAAGCAACTTAGTGAGACTCTGTCTGAAAATATAAAATAAAGAGGGCTGGGGATGTGGCTTAGTGGTAAAGCGCTCCTGGGTTCAATCCTTGGTACAAAAAAAAAAAAAGAGTAAGTTTTAATATTCAATTTAGTTTTAAAATTTTGAAAATAATATTTAAGCTTATGGTTTGTAATTTTCACTGTTTAGTTTAAGGAATCATTACCCAAGATTTTATTAAATTATTTTCCTGCATTACGCTCTAAGTTTTTAAAAGTCTGACATTTTAAGGTTTGTAGTCCAGCTAGAATTTATTTTGGGGTAAATAATAATTTGTTTTACAATCTCTTTTTATCCATTTTTTTCCTTAACATGTTTATTTTTGCCTGGCTTTAAATTACTATGATAAATTTGTTTTTAAAAGTTATTTGCTTGATCCATTATTCTCCTTAATTTGTAATATTATAGTATCTTTTGTTGCACATGTTCTCTTACAAGTAGCATACAGGAATTATTTTTTAAATTATGAGATAATTTCTACCTTTAAATAGATGGGAAAATCCTTTTACATTTATTATAATTATTGATATATTTTTACCACCCTATTTTGAATTTTATTCAGACCATCCCCTTTTATCTGATTTTTTTCTTCTTTTTCCTACTCTCCTAGGAGTTGGTAGTTTTCTAAATTTTTCCTTTTTGATCTTTTCTGATTTGTAAGCTACAAATTGTAGTTTCATTTTTCAATAGTTGTTCTTAATTTTTAAACCAATTTACTAGTTATAAATTTCTCTGTGTATGTGTCATGGCACATAAGTGACATGGGCACATAATCAACCATCAATAGAACATCTATCCATCTTATTTTTGAAACTAGTTTTCTCTTTAAGAAAAGTATTTGGGGGGGGGCTGGGGTTGTGGCTCAGCGGTAGAGCGCTCACCTAGCACGTGTGAGGTCCTGGGTTCTCGATCCTCAGCACCACATAAAAACAAATAAACAAAATAAAGGTATTGTGTACAACTAAAAAATAAATATAAAAAGTATTTTTTTTTCACGTAATAAATATGCTTGCTAGAACATTTTATTGTTTTTTCTACTCATTTTTATTTTTTGAAACCTGTATCTATTCTCTGAGTTTGTTTTTCTTTTCTCTGAAATAATCCTTTAATTTTTTAAGTGATATTGAAATGCTCTTAAATTTTCAAGGTCTAAACATATTTTTCCCTATAAACTCTCTAAAGTTGAGAGTTATTATTTTTTCTCATCAAGTTGAAGATATTATTCTGTTGTTTTATGTTATTTGTTGTTGCTGGTGAGTTCCTCTGCCATTCTAACTAGTTCCTTTGTAGATAATGTCTTTTCTCTCTGGGAGCTATTTTTCATGTTCTGTAGTTTTAGTATGATAATTTAGGAAATGGCTTTAATATTTTAATCCTGAATTCTACTTAGAGGGTACATTCCATCTGAGGATTCATGTCTTCAAATCCAGGAAAGTTTGAATTCTGAGTAATATTCTTTCACCATTTTGTCTATTTCCTTCTTTGAGAAGTCCTGTTGGGCATTTGCATCTTTCAGTCATTCTCTGTGTATCTGAATTGCCTACAGTCCTGCTGTGCTACATTGGAGGGGATTCCTTGCAATTCTTCTCCCTGTGTCAAGTTTGGGCACATATCATCTATTAAGGTTTTTTTTTTTTTTTTTAACTCAGTGTCTTTATTTTTTTCGTTTGTTGTCATTTTAAAGTTTCTCACACTTTAAAAATGTAAGTTATCCATTTATCTCATTGGGCAATGAAACACCTATTTTTAAAAAGTTTTGCCAGATGGTTCCAAAAGCTTAGCTTCCTCTGGGGCTTATTCGTGTTTTGAATGTTGATTTTATTGGCCTTCTTTCTCAGTATTCGATTTCTTCCTCTGTTTTGGAATTTTGCTTTGCAGGCTTATTTTGAGTGGGAGCCTTTTGTGTTTGTTTTTCTTCTTTCTGTGTTCAGCCCTCTTGGGCCAGTGGTTTTGTGGTCACCTTTGTCCAGCTGCTCAGGGCTCCCTGCCCTAAACCTGTAAGGTTACAGGGCTCCTGTTCCTAAGTGGTCTTGGGGATATTGTGATTTGTTCTCTGCCTTGACTGAGGATTAACTGTCTTTCCACCTTTTCCTTTCTGTCTTATAGCTTATTAGAAATCCTAGCCATTGTGGGGATAGTTAGCCACAGTTTTCTTCTTTTATGGATTGGTGTTGGATGGAGGGTAGGAGTTCTTGAGTGAAGTTAGTGAAGTTGCAACTTTGCAGTGGAGTAATTTTGTCCTTTTTGCCTCACTGGAACCAAACTGTGACCTGCCACATCCTCTTCCAGGATGGGCATCCAGGAGGCCCCTGGCTCCAGCACAGCCCACTGACTTGTGCTTCTTTTCTATTTCTGATTTGTGGGGGGACTATTAGGGTTGTTTTTTTCCCCTCATTATGTCTTTAGTTTTATGTTTTGTCTATTTTATCTGGTTTTGCTCTGTATTGGATTGGGGGTGGCACATTCTATCAACGGGGGTCTTCATTAGGAAGTGACACTGTTAGAATTATATATTTAGAAGAGCTGTTTGTGTACGGCAGTTTGAGGGTAGTCAGGGAGGCAGGTGATTAGGCTATTTCACAGTCCAGGTGAGTTGACCTTGACCTGAACATGGGGATTGGAAGTGGAAATCACAGAAGCTTGCTCATACAACTTGCATTTAGTTTCTGGGGACTATGATTTTTCTCATGGAAGGAGGTAGGGAGTGTCTGCCTCTAGATGTCTCTCCATTGGCATTGCGAAGTCCCACTTGAGTTTTCTTGGGGTGTCCTCCTATCATTTGCTTCTTTCATACGTGACTTTTTATTTTTAAATATCCCTTCAATATTTTTCCTCTTTGCTAATGTTCTCTCACTCTATCTTACTCCCCATCATTCACAGGACTGTTGAATTCCTGTGTTTAAAAATAAGGCCTGGCAGAGAGCATTCTGGGGCAGGGCCCTGGATGGCCTCTGGGTCTACTCTTCTGGTGTTAGGAGGGCCATGAGAGTCTTTCCTACCTCTCACCCTCTTCTCCTCTCCCTGTCCTCCAAACGTCCTCTGCTATCTAAGGCCAAATGGGTTTGTGAATTGCTGATGAAAGATAGGGGTGTCCTGCAAGCAGACAGATGGAAACTTCCTAGGGCCTTCTCACATTCTCAGTCTTAGTAAAGCCAGATAGGCTTCTATTTGGGAAATTAGTAGTGGATGATATCTTTCAATTTCAACCCAATATATGACCTCCTATCCAAATATCCTTTCCAGAGAATATATGGAGTGTGATATCTGGCCTTTCAAAGGCTTCAAAGCAGCTACAACTGCTGCATTTGGGGAACAGGAAAATGCAGAGGCGTTTGACTCTATTATGAGATTACAAGTGGCAGTGAAGGACCCCAAGTCACTTGCACCTGGCTATAGATGCTGAGAAAGAATGAACTAAGTTTTGGGAAAAATATTAGCACAAAAAGGTGGCATTACAGTGTTCCCTCTGACTCACTGTAAAATCCCAAATCTTTACCAGTTGTAAATGGACTAAGAAACAACAGTACTTCTGTCTTACATCATAGTTTACAGAGTCCCTTAGCATACCATTTTCTAGAACTCCCAGAGGATCCCCAGGAAGAAACAAGGGCACATGCTGTTATCTCACTTTTGAAAAGTGAGAAAACTTGGTTTAGTGAAATGTTCAAGGTCATAGAAGTAGACTCTGGAGTGTGTCTGGAGTGTGTCTTCACTCAAGTCTCTCAGATCTTTTGTGCTTGTTTTGGAGAGGTTTAGGTGAGTGAGATTTGGAACCTGTGATGGGCTGATAGGAGATCCAATTCTTTTTTCCATGGAATCTGGGTAACTGGTTGAGTAGCAAATGAATAAATGAATGAAGGAGGCACTGCAGAGAATTGGACCATTGTCTGTCTCTGGATCTTTGTGTTCAGTGTGTAGTAGGGTCTAGTCTGGTGTACTTCACACCTTGGTAGGTCAGGTCAGGGGCTGCCTGCCATGGGGAAGAATCATGAGTCAGTATCTCTGTGAGTGAGGATGGCTCCTAAGCTACTCATGTCTGTTGCGACCAACAGGAGGAGGTTTTGTGAGATCTCACAGGCTTTCTGCTCCATCCTCAACATTTTCATCCAGGAAAAACCAGAGTACAGGTGGGGAATGAAGGAAAAATGGAATCATGAAGGGCAAAGAGAAGCTTAAGGGACAGGGGAACACAGCTAATGGGTCCCTAGATCTGCTTGTTTATCTAAAAGACATCCATGAAATGCATGCTAAGTATCAGAATCCAAAGGTGATCAAGAAAGAGGCTCTCTGGTTCTCAGAGTCCATAAGTCCTGGAGACAGACACACAGGTAGACATAGCCAGGACAAGGTATTATGAGCAGCGAGCAGCGCTTGCCCTCTCATGGCAGGGGGCCTCCTGTGCCTTAGGAGAGTACTGTTTCCAGGACCAGCTGGCTGGGAACACTGGTCTCTTCCCAGCTGTCTCCCTCAGCAGGAGATTCAGGCTGGAGGCTAATTTTGGTTCTGAGCCAAAAGTGGAGAGCAAGCTTTCTCAGAATTATGCTTCAGCTTTTGGCAGTACTTCCCTGTGGCAACCGAATCAGATCCTCTGGAGGTATTTCTTTCCTGCTTTTCTCTGTTACAGGTAGAAAAACAATAAGGGAAGGGGAGGGAAGCTGAGAGACACTGAGCCCCAGGAGAGGCTGGTCTCCAAATACTCAGCCCCAAGCAAGTGCATAGACTGTTCCTGATGTTCACATAGACCACAGGCCTTTTCCAGAATTTAACACTAACTGGGGCTAAGAACACTGACAAAGATTATCTATCTATATAGACAGATAGATATGGACACACACACATATGCACACACACAAATATTTTATATATATATTATAACATATATTATATATGTACTATATAATATATGTAATATTATATACACACTATATAATATATATGTGACATTATATATATCTATATCTATATCTGTATCTCTCTCTCTCTCTCTCTCTCTATATATATATATATGGAGCATGGTAGCAAAATTGATCCTTACAAAAACATTGAAAGACTGAGAGTAATTTCCGGAATGGCATTGTAGGAATAAATTTATTGTATCTAGGCTCCTCTCCCTAAGAAAGAAAAAAAGAAAAAGAAAAAGAAAAAAAATCACCCCAGTGGCTATGAATATCTTTGCAACTTTTAATTTTGATACAAGTATTTTCTAGACTGAGTAGGTTATATGGATCCTTCAAATCCAAGTTAGTTTTGACACTGCTAAACATGGTTACTGTCAGTGTGGGTTAGGTTTCCAGTGAGGAAATTAAATAATGTCATTTAGCTGTTAATAATATTAAGCCTATAATGAGAACGAGTTTTATGAGGCGAAGAAGGCCCCTTTCTCTTGGCTCAGTGAGAAGTACTGCTGAGCTGCAGCCTCCTGGGCTGATGGTTGGAAAAGGCCTTTCTGCCCCTGGGCATCTTAAGGACACTTGTGCCCACCCCGTGTGCAGCCTGGACTGTCCCACCTGCTTATCATTTCTGGGTGCTTGCTGGCTTTCTCTTCTACAGTATGCACTGCAAAGTTAATTACTGAGGTGAGGATAAAATGCCCCCTTCCATGGAAATTATGGAAATACTATCAGAAGTTAAGGATTAATGAGTATGAACAGGTGTGAGATTAGATGCAGCTGAGAATAACAAGGCATGGCTTCTTGGTGCTTGTTAGAGTCATCATTAAAGTAGCTAAAACAAACCAAGAAATTTTATTTCTCAGGTGATTTTTCTAATTTTTTTTGTCTTTCCTAAGCATTTGCATTTCTTGTCCTTGTAGCAAACAATCTCATTCATCAGTGACTTCCTACATCAGGATCAGCTTTGTAGAGGGTTAAATTGCTCACATACAGCTCTCTGAAATGTCAATCCAGAGACTATGTTAATTGGCATCATTAAAAACTGCATGCACCAGCTTGAAGTAATTTATAATCTCATGTTTCCAATCAGTAATTTATTTATTTATAAATAAAAACTCACAGAAGTGGTGAAAATCTTGTTCTTTTCCACAAAACACATGTATCACTTTCAGAACTTTATTGTGTGCTCTTTTTTTTTTTTTGGTCTGTTGTTGGCATTTGAATTCCCTCTCATCAGCCATAGGGTGACATTGTCGAAGCTGAAGAATCAGTCACCATGAGACTGCTCACCTCAAAGGGTCATCCTCAAATAGATGGTGGGAGTTAGAGAGTAGAGAAACCCTAGCTTTGTACTGAAGTTTATTTGATTAATTGTATGAGAAAAATCCATGTTGTGTACAGGGTGCTATGGACTTCGGGGCACATGATTTATAGGAAAGTACTTCTTCCCTGAAGGAGTTTGTGTTTCGAGTGGGGAGACAATGTAACAATACTAAACTTATTTTATCATCTTACTGTTGTCATAAGAACTCCAGGGCAGAGTGAGATCTCATTGCTGACATTTCCAGAGCTCCATCTGGGTGCTAGCCCTGAGATTAAGGAGGTTAAGGGGCTCACTTGGTAGTTCCTCCCATGCGAAGTGGAAGCTTTTGGGTCTACAGTTCAAGCTACCCAAGTTTATAACAAAATGGAGATGGATACATTTCATGCTGAGTTTTTTTTTTTTTTTTTTAATACTGAGAAACCTAACTGCAAAGAGTATTGAGATGCCATTTAAAACAGCTTCCTATATAGACAGTCCCGTGGGAGGGTTCTTCCTGGGAAAAGAATGCATGCCTTTTTATTTTATATATTTTTTAAAGAAACAGAGTCTTGCTATATTGCCTAGCTCCAAACTCATAGACTCCAGCCATTCTCTCATGTCAGCCTCCTATACAGGCTGCATCACCTCTTAGGCACAATATATGTCTCCTATGCCACATATCTCAAAAGGGAACATATCTCCTTAGGGTGCTGAGGATACTTCTGGGCCACTGAGAATTGAAACCTGCATTCAGTTGATTCCTGATGGGAGGGAAGAGGTTTGGAGGGTCTCTCAGGGGCTGAATGTCAGAATCTGGAAAATATCCTTGACATTTGACATGGAGGATGCTTTCCACAGCTGTGGCTGAGCAAGCTCTTAACACATCCATCTCTGGAAGGTGGGAGGAGGAAGTTTTGGAAGCTCACTCAAATCAGCTTAACTGCCCATATTTCTCCCAGTCTATCTATTTAGTGAGATTTGAAACTTCTCCACAGATTAGAAGCTCGAATATGCAAATACTGGTGGAGGTGACACACTGAAATTTATGTCCTGTGAATTAAAATCATGCTCTTGGTAAGGATAAATGAGTAAGAGCAGAGTTACTTAATAAACTTCAATAGAGGGAGGGTTGAGGGAGGAAGTTCAGGTCTGGGAATCTGAACACAGGTGATCTACCTGGAGGGGAAGCACAAGAGAAACCCCATCTTATGTGATGGTAGGACAGAAATGCTTATTGGTTGATTAGTGCCAGGCACAGTCTTAGTACTTAATTTCACTTTGTCCTCCCGACACCACTATGAAGTAGGGATTATGCACACCCACTTTATGGATGAGGAAACAGAAGCTTCAGGGGCTACACAGTAAATTCCAGGAGGTTCCATATAACATTTGTCACACCAGCTGCAGGCCTTTGTAGAGCAGCTTCAATAATTTATATTTTTTGTCTTATCATTCATATACTTTGATACAGAGCATTAGCCCCAAGCATTAATAACTGACATTTTTTCCTTTGTACTCAAGAAGCCATGTGTTCATGGCAGTGAGCGCTAAATGCCCAAACAGAGGCGCTGATGATACATTCGTTACAGGGATGCAGGAGCCAGAGAGGTCAGCTCAGGCCACCTGGCTTGGGAGACTCCTGGAAGCAGACAGAAGTGAGTCAGGTCTAGGGAGAGAGGGCAGGATGGGGACACTTATAATCCAGTAATTGGGTAGGCTGAGGAAGGAGAATTACAATTTGGAGGCCAGAGTGACACCCTGCCTCAAAGTAAAATAATAAAGGCTGAGGATGTAGCTCAGTGGTAGAGCACCTCTTCATTCAATCCCCAGTACCACAAAGGAGAAAGAAAAGGAATAAATCAAAGGAATTAGTGGCTATTCTGTGCTGGTGGGGTTTGGGGTGAAGGAAAAGAGAGTCTAGTATGGCTAGAGAAAGCTGTCACAGCCTCCTTTTCCTGATGAGAGTCAGATTTAAGCTTCAAATCTGCCCTTTAATTGTGAGGTCGCCACCACCCGGCCTTAAGCACTCCTTCTCCATTGCTTGCTTCTCTTTCTGTTCAGTATCATCATACAACATGATATACTTATTTGGTTTGTTAACTGCCTTTCTCCCACAAGGTTGTAAGGTCTAGAGCAGGGATAGTTGTCATTTTGGATCCTTGCTGTATCTTCTTCTCATAGGGGTATACACACACACAAAGAGCATATTTAGTTCTGCTCTTATAATATATAAGTGTATAAAATACATAAAAGTATAAAATATAAGACTCAGTGTTCTCTCATCTTTAGCTCTGTTTTATATTTTATGATTTTTTTTGATTTTTAAAGAAATGGTAAATTTTCACACACGTTGTAACTGGATGATTTATTGTAATAATTATCAATATTTCCAAGACAATATCTGGAAAATGGGGAATTAGGGGGAAATAAAAAGACTTAGGGCCTGGAGAATAGCAAGGCCCAACAAGTTTTCAGAAGTCCTCTGGAAGATCCTGGGAAGCAGGAGTCTGGTGATTATGTGAAAGTTCTGGTTTAGAAGCCTGGACCTGAGAACCCCAAGGAGCCAGGTGGAAAGCTATTGAGCTGGTGCTGAAACCAGCAGCTGGTGCCTGTGGCTACATGGGAGTGGGGTGCCAAAATCAGTCACATCACCCAGCCTTGAGAGAATGATGGAAAATAAACACTCTCAGGAGCATGACTCTGCCAGTCTACAGAAAAACACAAATTAAGATCTTGGAAAAGAGAAACTGGGGAGATGGTATGTCTCCTTAAGTCTTCCTGCATTGAATTAAAGCTACAGAGAAAAGCTTTCAGTGCAAATAAGCTCTACACTGAGGTTGTTTGTTTTTGATCTCTCTTGTTTTCTGAGAACTGCATTTGGGATTTTAAATTTCCTTTTGGGTATTACATTTATCACATGCATGTTGACAAAGTATTTTTATCATTGTTCATTTTTAAATGTTTAGAAATTTCCTTATGATTTCTTCTTCAAATAAGATGTAATTTGTTTGTTTCCAGACATATGGACTTTCTTCAATCTAGCATTTTTGGTAATAGTTTTTACTTCTACTTCATTTTGATAAATGAATATCATCCATATGATGTTATTTTTTCCCTATAATTTATTGAGGACTATTACGTGGTCTGTACCTAGTCAGGTTTTATAAATACTGCAGGTGTGCTTGAAAAGAACTTGTATTTTTGTTTGGTGAGTGTAAAATTTTATATTTATGTTATGTCTTGAGGCTATTAGTCATGTGATTTAGATCTATGTATGCTAATTTTTGACAGCTTGATCTATCTTGTCTGAGAGGAGTATATCAAATCTAAATACACAGGAAATTTATATCAAATGCATCTACATTCATGATTATTAAGCATTTTTATCTAAATTTTCCTTTATAAGAGTATATGTCGTTCTATGTATATTTTGGTTTTCCTTCATTATAGTTTTCATCTTGAATTGTTTTTGTCCAATATTAAAAGTTATTCCATCATTTTCTACATGTTAACTTGACTCTTCTTTTTCCTCTCTCTGTTTTCAACCTTTATATTTTGAAATTTTAAGTAGAGAACATGAGTGTTTTGTCTCTCTAATCCAATTTGAATAACATGTTCTTTCGATTGGTGAGTTGAGCAAATTTAAGTATTAATTAGAATATTGAAAAATTTTATAGTGCTTCCTGCATGACAGGCATGGTTCAGAGGATTTTGCATAGACATTTAACTGTCATTGTAATCTTTGAGAAAGATGTCATCTTCTTGTTACATACAAGAAACTGAGGCACAAATAGGCCAAGGAACTTGAGCAAGGTTACACAAATAAATGGTAGAATCAGGAGACAAGACCCAAGCACAGGCAACCAGGTTTTGTACTCCCATGTAACAATGTGCTGTGACACCCCAGGGTTGTAAATTGAGGTTTGACTGGGATTTTGGTCTTATTCATGTTTTTTACTTGCCATCTATGTTTTCCTCTTTTTCATGCTTTCCTGTCTCAGACCAATTTTGTTTTCTAGTTTCATGGTCATTTCCACATTGGCTTTGGGGTAAGAGCCAGTGGCCCATGTTAATTTCTGTTGGTTAAGGATCCTTAACTTCTCTTTCCATCTTAATACTATCACTATTCAATCAATATGAACCCTCTGCTCTAGTCTTTTTGACTACCCTATTTTCCATGTCTTTTTCTTTTTCTTTTTTTTATTGTCTCTTGTCACCTAGAATTTCCTCTTCTCTCTTTTTGTCAATTATTGAAATTCTTCCCAACTTTCAAACACACAGTCCAAATTCCTTCTCTTTTTATAAAGTCTTTTTGACTTCATGTTTCTTGGATGGATTCCCTCTGGTTCACTTAAGCAGAAAGAGATATATTAATGAGTATTAAATAACTCACATAATTCCCTGAAGGTTAGAAAAACAGGTCTGGATGTCTCACAGTTAGTAACCCCAGGAGATGTAGGGATAAAGTGAAAAGCCATTTCTGCAGTCATTGTCCATTGTGACCCACTGTCACTTGGCACTTATGACACTGGGGGATAGACATAATAGCTTCCCCCAGTGTTTTCCCAGAAGTTCACATCTATGCCACTATGTTAGCAAGAACAGCTCAACTACACGTATGATTGCTTCTTCACAGGGAAGATTTCTCATGTTGGTATAGTTTGGTGAAACCTGCACCATATCCAGAACCCATAGCTGCAAAGAAGTCTGATAAATGCAGATTATACCTTTAATATTGGTGTTCTAGAAGGCATTTGCAAAGAGAGTTGGGCAAGTCTTCCCTATCTAGAATTAATCTAATCCTCCCATGCTCTCCCTCTCTACCCCACTATGAGTCACTCCTCTTATATCAGAGAAAATATTTGGCATTTGTTTTTTGGGTGATTGGCTAACTTCACTTAGCATTATCTTCTCCAACGCCATCCATTTACCTGCAAATGCCATGATTTTGTTCTTTTTAGTGCTGCGTAATATTCCATTGGATATAAATGCCACATTTTTTTTTATCCGTTCATCCACTGAATGACATCTAGGTTGGCTCCACAGTTTAGCTATTGTGAATTGTGCTGCTATAAACATTGATGTGGCTATGTCCCTGTAGTATGCCATTTTTAAGTCCTTTGGGTATAGTCCGAGAAGAGAAATAGCTGGGTCAAATGGTGGTTCCATTCCTAGATTTCCAAGGAATCTCTATACTGCTTTCCAAATTGGCTGTATCAATTTGCAGTCCCACCAGCAATGTATGAGTATACATTTTTTCCCCACATCCTCACCAACACTTGTTGTTTGTCTTCATAATAGCTGCCATTCTGACTGGAGTGAGATGAGATCTTAAAATAGTTTTGATTTGCATTTCTCTGGAATGCTAGAGATGATGAGGATTTTTTCATATATTTGTTGATTGATTGTATATCCTCTTCTGAGTTGTCTATTTTAAAAGTATATTTGTTATTCTTTCAGCTGGACTGTTGAAATTATTTGAGGATATTTTGACCTTACAATAGTTGAAAAAATATCTTAAAATATCGCTTAAATAATAAATATTTGTTGACTACATAATGCAATTACAAGAGATTGGATTTACAAAGGTATGTCCTATTTTTTTTTTATTTGTAGGTAAGACTAGAAATTTATAAATCCAAATACACATCTCAAGAATGTTATTATTTGCTTATAAGATAATTCTTGCCCATCAAAGAAATCGGAAAAGAAGGTGTAATACAAGTTCCACTGAAACAAATATGCTCTGGTAAGACCTAAAATGTAAAATATGGCTTTCATTTATAGAAAAATCACATCACATATGACACATAAGAAATGCATTGTACATAAAGCACAATGTGCCATTATAATATTTAGCAATAGAGTAATTAGAACTGAGAAGTCCCTAAGTCTGCCAAGTTCTGATAATAATACATCTCATAAAATGAAAAGAGCATTTTAGAATGACCTGAAATCATAAAACCATATGAAAGATGGGTGCTCATATTATTTACGGCATGTTCACTTCTGATCTCGGAAACAACTTTCAACATGGGCACTTAGACACTGTGATATTTCTACCTGTTGTTCTGGTCTCTGTTTGGATTGGTGGTGGGGCGGTCTGTACTCACCTTTCATGCAATATGTGGAAATTGTGTCTATTGTGCATCTTGGCTCTTTCCCTTCTCCCCCATCATCATTGCCATTGCCTTAGTACAGTTTCTCTTTTCATTTTTTTTTTTTTTTTGGTCTTTTTATGGCTTGGACAAACATTGCTTATCTTCTTTTCCCCTTAGTTGTGTTGGGGAATTCTTTTTGGCTATGAGTGATAGAAACATTTTACTTAAGTGACTTAAACAATAAAAATTTATGATTTCAAATAACTGAGGGTTCAAAGGTCGAGTTGCCTGAAAGCAGCTGAGGAATGACATGAAGAACCCAAGCTTGCTTTGTCCTTCCTCTCTTCTCTTTAGGATCAGCTTTATTACCGTGTTGCCTGGGGCAGCTCATAGCAATGAACTGGTAAAAAGAAAGTGGGGAGGGAGGGAGGGAGGGAGGGAGAGGGGGGTAGATGAGACTCAGAGAGATGTCCCTTAAGAATGCAACATGCATCATTTCCTTTAGGCTGATCAGCCCAAACTAAGGCTCTCATCAGTCCCTGAATCAAGAGCCTTTGCCAAAGGATCGTCTATGTTGGTTGGCTTAGGTGAACCAGGATCGCCCTTTGGAACTAGGGATGGGGTAGCAAGACAGAGTCTCTATAGGAATCTCTATTCCAAAAGAATTAAATGAAGGGACCAATTACTGAGGATAGTAAGGTTTCAGGGAACTTTAAAAAAAAATGGTGACACTCCTTGGGATTAGTAATTATGGAAAGCTACAGCTATCCCTGAACCTGAGAAGCATGAGAAGAGAATGATGTTACTGAGGCAATGAGGGTTGTAGCCATGGCAGATGCCAGCAGACAGATGTGTGGTCAGAGAGGGATGCAAATCTATGTCAGCAGGGAGGCGGGTAGGAAGAAGTACTATAAGATCTCTCTTCTCCCCCATGTCATTGTCTCCCAAGGCAGAAGGTAGGTGTCATGAAGGTCAGATGGTGTGAAGAGCAGGGCAAGAAAGTGAAGAGGCTAGTTCTGGAGGGACAAATGCAGACTAATCCGCACAAGCACCAAATAACCTGTTAGGAATGAAAAAGGAGGAAATGGGAGAGAGATGGCAACCTGCATCCAACACACTCCTGAATCTATTTTCTACCCTGGAGGCTGAGGGATCATTCTAAAATACAAGTGTGAGCATGTAAATTCCCTGCTTTTTAGAATTTTGTTTTTTTAAAGTATGAATACCTAATATTTATATATATTTGACACAATACAATTTAATTAGGTGTAGGTATGCAAGTGTGTCATGCTCAAATCAGGCTAATCAGCATTTCCGTCTCCTTTAACAAATATCCTTTCTGTATACTGGGAACAGGTGAACACTTTTCTAGAAAATTTTCTTGTTTTAAAGCTTTCAAAGAGTTTTCTGTACCTTTAAGATAAAATCATTAGTGTGCACACAAGGATCTGCACCATGTGACTCTGCTTCTCTTCCAACCTCATTCCTTTTTTTTTTTTTTTTAATTTTTTATTGTGGGTTGTTCAAAACATTACAAATTTCTTGACATATCATATTCGACACTTTGATTCGAGTGGGTTATGAACTCCCACCTTCACCCCATACATAGATTGCAGACCTTACCCTTTTTCTTCAGGTACCCTGAGGTCCAGTAATATCCAATTCTTTTAAGTTCAGCTTGCTTGATACCTTTTGCAAGTTGTACCCTCTGTCTTCCTACCATGTAATTGGACAGAACACTGTTCCCTTAAGATGGGTTGAACTTTACCCTACTCTGGAATTCTCACCTGCCCCTGACTCCAGGTTGGGGGGTCCTCCTCCCCTGCATCCCCAAGGTCCTGAGATTTACGTTGGTCTCAGGTGACCACACTAGGGGTGACATTTCACTCCTTTCAGTTTACAAAACTGAGAGCCCCTCTTCAGAGCAGACCTTTAGTTTTTCGTCCCCCATAACAGTGAGGATCTCTTGAATATATAATTTCATTTAAATGTATATTGATTTAAATGCATATAGATTTTATTTTATCCAACAGCTTTTATCAAAGTCTAAAAGAGCACATAATTTAGGGCTGGGATCATGTCCTGGTTTTACCCTACAGTTTCTGCACGACTGTGAGCAAATCCATCACCTTTTTGAGCTCATTTTGTCATTAGAGATTAGAGATGAAAAAACATTATGCAGGAATATTTTCAGACATAAATGCAGTAATGCAAACCTTCTCATACTCACAGCCTCGTTCTTAATTCTCTCCATCATCCAGTTCCCCAATTACCCCAATCCCTCCTCATTAGACACACACCTGGACCATGGTCCCAACACTGCCAGCCCCACCCCCCCACCCCCGGTT
>NW_026000016.1:5141466-5229233 GCF_001458135.2 Marmota marmota marmota | reverse complement strand
ACCCCCGGTTCTGCTGCCTCTGGATAGCCCTCCCTCCATCAGATTTCCTGGTAGATTTTCACTCCTTTCTTTGTACTGTACTCAGTCTTGGAATTCAGGGACTAAATCAGAAAATCTGTTGAGACCATGTATATAAAACAACGGGGTCTCTTTTCACCATAAGTGAATTGTTATTTCATTTAACATCAGTTCTAGTTCTGATACTTCTGGAAAAAAAAAATGAGGCTCAAGTCAAGATTTTTTTTTGAAGAACCAGTAACTTATTACAAAATGATTGCCAAGATCATTTTTATTATTGTCTATATTAACTTCAATTTGACATTTTACCACAGTCACTTAAAAAGTGAGAGTGAGTTAGTCAGCTTTTTATTATTATGACAAAATACCTGAGATATATAATTTATAAGAAGGAAATGTTTATTTTGGTATATGGTGTCTGGAGTAGTTGGCTCCATTGATTTTTAGGCCTGCATTGAGCAACATATCATGGTGGGAACATAAGGTGGAAGAAATAGCTCACTTCTTGGCAGTGGGGAGGGAAAGAGAAACCGAGAGGAGGGTCCTGGACTCCAATAACCCATTCAAGGACACACCCCCAATGACCTAACTTCCTTCTATTAGACCCCACCTCCTGAAGCTTCTGCAACCTTCCAGTAGTTTCATAAGCTGGCACACAAGCCTTCAGCACATATGCCTTTGGGGAGCTAAACTTATGCAAATATATCAAAGAGTAACAAATCATTAAGTTATTAATCTTCACAGTGGCCAAGAGCCAGCTGGCCTAACTGCCCATGACCATGCACTATGGCCCACTGGTACCCCATCCTTCCTACAGTTGTGTACCTCCTCTCCCGTTCCCAGTATTGTCGAATCATTCACTTGCCTTTTCTCATCTTGCTTGTCACATTGAAGTAACTCTAGTTAGGGATCATCATTCTGTACAAAATTTATTGTAAAACTGGATGATAGTAAGGAAGTCCCATTCCACTTCAGTCTATGTTTCAGAAAATGGAGCAGAAAAGATTCCAAATTATGAAATACTTAAAATGAATAAAGCCCCCTGCTCCCCACCCCAGTTCTCCAATTAAACACATAAATAATCCAAGTGAGTATTATCAGGCAGTTTTAGTATCTGTTCTCTCACAGCAGTACTGAATCTAGGGAGAGCTGCATAATGCATTTACATAATTGCACAAATTAGAAATACCTTAAAATGCAAGGGTTCTTGCTGATTTTTCTCTGCCCTTTCATTTGCTGGTTACAAAATTATAAGCCCTCTCACACAGCTAGGAAGAGCCTCCTCTCCCTGGGCCTTGTCCAGTGAACAAGAGCCCTCCTCCTGTCTGGAAATAGCTATCAGGAGGTACCTGAACTGAAGGCCTTTCCAGGGAAAACAAGAGACCCCAGGAGAGGCCCTCAACTAGACCTTTGGTTCCGTGCACTCCCCCAGCCCAGGTGGCTTCAAGGGAGTAGACACAGGTGGTCCCCCCTTGCTCTGTGTATCTCTCCACACCTCCACCCTCAACTCCAGAGCCTGTAAAGTGAAGGCCAGAGATTAGGTGGAATCTTGGGCAATGTATTTATATTAGGTATCTTATCTTTCCCTAACTTTGTTTTAAATTGTCCTTTAAAAAGTTCTGAAAGGTTAACTGCTGCTGAAATGATTTGCAGAAAGTACCTTCTGCACTTTGAAAACAGTTAATTTTTGAAAGCTTTCCTTCAGGGTTAACTAATTGAAATTCTTTGTTTTAGTTTAAGGAAGAGTTTGTTTCTTCTTTTAGAATCATTTGTTTCTTCTTTTAGAATCACTGGTTTAGTGAAAAGACAACTAGAATAAGAGCCTGCAGACTTGGTGTTAGTTGCTGCCCTCCCGCTGACCCATTGTGTCTTCCTTCAAGTCTTGGCTCCCTAACTTGTTTTCCCATTTGTCAAATTGTAAAAATATAGTGTCTGCCCCAAAGCCATTATTAATGTTATTTTAGTATTTCAGGTAATTGCTGTTATAATCAAATAAGACAACTTTTTATTAATTATAAAAGAACTTTCTACTAATACAAAGATAGAAAGTATTCGTAGTTAAATTCAGCTGGCACTGAATTTAAGTGCCAGCTCTGGCCTATTCTAAGTGGTTGAATGCAGGTCAGTTCATCAGTATAATACAATTTTTATTTTAATTTTTAAAATGAAGGTATCAATAATATTTGCCTCACCATCCTCAGGTTGATGTTGTCAAGATCAGTTGGGACAGCTTAAGTACAAGTTCTTTGTGAAACTGCAGTGGTAGCAAATCACATACCAATCCTCACTAGGAGGCTGGAATTCTCCGAAGTGAACAATGTGTTCTTTAATGGCCTCATCCCATTTTCCAGTGAGCCTCAATTGAGGCTCAGAGAAGTGAAGCCACTCACTGATTCAGTGGAGTCAACATTTGATCACTATCTACAGAGCCATAGGCTGCTTGCTGTTTGATGCTATTTTCTCAGAGATGGGGGTTCTTCTGATGGACCTGTAATATTTCATTTAGCAAGAGATATTAAATAATTCCTCAAAAGGTCATGAGAAGAAGGGAGAGGGATTCCTTAAGTTTGATTCTGCCTCCTTGCAAATTAGATCCACTGCTTAAGTAGAATTGCTAATTCATTCTTATCAGATATGAGAATATGGTTCTGAATAAATTCTAAGTTGAGATATTTGGGAAATGAGTTCATCATTTTCACCATTCCTACATTAGGGTAGTAAAGGAAATCTGCTTTCTGTGGCTTTTGGTCAGTTGTAAAAAGAGGAGGAGAGCAAAGGGAAACAAATATATTATGCAAAGAGCTCTGGTAAAAGTTTTTGTCAAAGATGGCTGAATTTCCAAGTTGAACATAGGCTTTTATTACTTTTGTTTGTATTTACTCATTAATTTATTCTTTTGGGGTTTAACCTGTTCTCTTTCCTGTTATTACATGATAACTTTTAGAAGAGAAATTGGTCACTCCTCCTCCTGTTCTCATTGCACTTCCTCTGTCTGATAGCTTTTGTGGACAAGCAGTGGGTGGTTTTCTATTCAGAACAGACCTGATGATTCAACATAGAGAAAAATAAAGACCAGAAACTGGTAAGTTGGTGGTAAGAATGAAAATGATTTAAGAAAGAAGAGCAATGGTTCAATCCGTGGGTTCAATCCCCTGTACCCAAACAACAACAACAACAACAGAAAGGAAGAAGAGTTTTTATTCAGTAGAATTATATCTGGGGGTTGATCAGCCAACCAACCATTTATTGAATACTATCAGCAAAAAGTTCTTGGTTGGAGTTTCCTTCCTAGTGTAAAAATTATCTTGGATTGTGAGCAGGAAAAGGCTGAAGTGATATAAATTACTCCTTGGGGTCAGATAAAGACAAATGACAGTTAGGGGAGAATAGTGGAAACCTCTTGCACCAAAGAGATGTTTAGTTAAATTGTTTCAGACACTGGAAAATGGTGGTGGCCAGAGGTAGGAAATCAGTAAGATATCTTCCTACGGATGATAACTAACATCCTGTATTTATTATATCGGCTTAAGATTAATCTAACTTGAAGGTAGTTAATATCCTGACTTACAGTCACATCCTGTTATGCTTCGGATCTAACATGTCCCCAAAGGCTCATGTGTTGAATGAAGACTTAGTCTCTAATGCAGAAATGTTCAGAGGTGGGGCTTTTGGAAAGTGATTGGATTGTGATGACTCTGCTCTCATCATTGGATAAATCTATTGATAATTTCAGAGTTGAATGGGCCCAGATGGAGGAAGTAAGTTACTGGGCCATGCCTTTGAAGGTTGTATCTTGTCCCTGGCCCCTTTCTCTCTTAGCTCCATGCCCTTCTGCCATGATGCTCTGCCTCACCACAGACCCAAAGTGATGGAGGCAGTCAACCATGGACCGAAACCATGTGCCAAAATTAAATCTTTCCTTCTCTAAGTTGATTTTCTCAGGCATTTTGTCAGAATGATGGAAAACTGACTAATGCAATGCTTTCATGAAGAAAGTCAGACCAGAATAGATCACAGCTGTTATGGAACTTCTTTGAAAAAACCATACTTAGGGTGGGGTTTGGGCAAATGGGATGGTGGTTACAGGTGTGACAGCCACACAATGGTGCTACAAATATACTATTGAAGGCAGACAGCTCTGTTGCTTCCAGTCTTGGACCAATGAATGGGCCTTCTTTCAGCGGGTGTGCCTCTGACTTCCAAGAAGTGTTCTCACCTTACAATTAATATTAAACAATAGCTCTGTTCTGCTGTTCCTTGATAAGTCTGATTTTGGGAGAAAAGTGAAGAAATGCCAAACAATCTTCGGATTTGAGATCTTCCTTCTAATATTCTGCAGCTGCCTCTCAAGAATTGGGTTGTTTGTAGCAGAGAAAATACACCATCAGCTTGGATGCCAGACAGGGAGTTTCCCTTAGTCTTGGTTTAGGTCTGGTAGTTGGTTATGGCTTCATCCCATCTCAATTTATCAAGACAGTAAGGATTTTTCTCACAGCAAATGAAGGGAGTAGAATTTTCAGATTTAGCATTATTTATTAATGTATTTATTTATTGTTTACAGATATTTCTAGCTAGCAGTTTTCTTCTCACTTGATTTAACTTCAGCCTTGGGTGGGCATGATGACTGCTTTCTGAAGTTATGATCAGTCCCTCCTTAGGGTCCCACGATGAGGTATCTCCTGTGATCCCATGATGATATGTTCCCTTTAGTCTCATGAGCAGATTTCATCTGAGCTCCCCTTCTATAGCCCCTGACCCCATCATCTGGCAATCTCAAAAGCTTCCTCAAGTACTATATTCAAGCACTTCTTCCCAGCAAGCATCAGAATTAGAGGGGAACTGAAAGTGGGTTTTTTGGGGGGGATGTGTTATAATATATTCATATGTGCACACAATAAAACAGTATAATTTGAACAATTTTACTCCCCAGTACCTTCCCTTTCCCTCCCCTCCCACCCTGATCCCTTTCTTCTATTCTACTTGTCTCCCTTCTAATTTATTTTTATTAATTTGTTCTAATTAGTTATAGATGACAGTAGAATGCATTTTGACACATTGTACATAAATGGAGCACAACTTCTCATTCCTCTGGCTGTACATGATGTAGAGTCACACCAGTAGTGTGATCATACATATATAGAGAGTAATAATGTGTCTCATTCTACTGTCCTTCACTTCCCTCTGCACAATCCAAAGTTCCTTCCCTCCCCATCTGTCCCACTATGAATCAGCATCCACTCATCAGAGAAAACTTTTGGTTTCTTGGGATTGGCTTATTTCACTTAGTATGATGTTCTCTAATTCCATCCATTTACCTGCAAATGCCATGATTTCATTTTTCTTTAAGGCCAAGTAATATTCCATTGTGTATATGTATCACATTTTCTTTACCCATTCATCTGTTGAAGGACATCTAGGTGGGTTCCGTAGTTTAGCTATTGTGAGTTAGTCTGCTATAAACATTGATGTGGTTGTATCACTGTAGTATGCTGATTTTAAGTCCTTTGGGTATAAACTGAGGTGTGGGATAGCTGGGTCAAATGGTGGTTCTATTCCAAGTTTTCTGAGAAATATCCATACTGCTTTCCAAAGTGGTTGCACTAATTTGCAGTCCAACCCCAGAAATGTATGCATATACCTTTTTCCCCACATCCTTAACACTTATTATTGCTTGTATTCCTGATAATTGCTGTTCTAACTGGAGTGAGATGAAATCTTAGAGTAGTTTTGATTTGCATTTCTCTAATTGTTAGAGATGATGAACATTTTTCCATATGTTTGTTGATTGATTATATTTCTTCTTCTGTGAGTGTTTGTTCAATTCATTAGCCCATTTATTAATTGGGTTTTTTTTTTTGGTGTTGTTTTTTGAATTTTTTATATATCCTAGAGGTTACTGCTCTATCTGAGGTGTGTGTGGTAAAGATTTTTTTTTCCCATTCTGTAGGCTCTCTCTTCATGTTATTGATTGTTTCCTTTGCTGAGAAGAAACTTTTCAGTTTGAATCCATCCTGTTTATTGATTCTTGATTTTACTTCTTGTGCTTTAGGAGTCTTGTTAAGGAAGCCAGGTCCTAAACTGACATGATGAAGATTTGGGCCTACTTTTTATTCTATTAGGCACAGGGTCTCTGTTCTAGTGTCTAGATCTTTGATTCACTTTGCATTGATTTTTTGTGCAGGGTGAGAAATAGAGGTTTGATTTCATTTTGCTACATATGGATTTCCAGTTTTTCTAGCACAATTTGTTGAAGAGGCTATCTTTTCTCCAATGTATTTTCTTGTTGCCTTTATCCAGCATAAGTGTATTTGTGAAGGTTTGTCTCTGTGTCTTCTATTCTGTACCATTGGTCTACATGTCTATTTTGGTGCCAATACCATGCCATTTTTGTTACTATTGCTCTATAATTTATTTTAAGGTCTGGTATTGTGATGCCTCCTGCTTCACTAATCTTACTAAGGGTTGCTTTAGCTATTCTTGGTCTCTTATTTTTCAAAATGAATTTCATGATTGCTTTTTTTTTATTTCTATGAAGAATGACATTAGGATTTTAATAGGAATTGCATTAAATCTGTATAATAGTTTTGGTATTGTGGCCATTTTGACAATATTAAATCTGTTTACCCAAGAGCATGTGAGATTTTTCCATCTTCTAAGGTCTTCTTCAATTTCTTTCTTTAGTGTTCTGTATTTTTCATTGTAGAGATTTTTCACTTCTTTTGTTAGGTTGATTCCCAAGTATTTTTTTTGAAGCTATTGTAAATTGGGTAGTTTTCCTAATTGCTTTTGCAGTGGATTCATCACTTATGTATTGAAATGCATTTGATTTATGGATTTTGATTTTATGTATCCTGCTAGTTTGCTGAATTCATTTATTAGTTATAGAAGTTTTCTGGTAGAGTTTTTTTTTTTTTGGATCTTCTAAGTATAGAATCATATTGTAGGCAAATAGTGATAGTTTGAGTTCTTGTTTCCTATTTGTATCCCTTTAATTTTTTTCATCTGTCTGATTGCTCTGGCTAGAGTTTCAAGGACTATATTGAATAGAAGTGGTGAGAGAGGGCATCCCTGTCTTGTTCCAGTTTTTAGAGGGAATGCTTTCAATTTTTCTCCATTTAAAATGATATTGGCCTTGGACTTAGCGTAGAAGCTTTTACAATGTTGAGATGTTTTCCTACTATTCCTAGTTTTTCTAGTGCTTTGAACATGAAGTGGTGTTGTATTTTGTATTCTTATCTTTAAGTCTATTGTTGTGTTGAATTTTTCCATAGATGTTGAATAAAAGCAGTGAAGGAGGGCATCCTTGTCTTGTTCCAGTTTGTGGAGGTAAGGCTTTCAATTTTTCTCCATTTAGATTGGCCTTGGGTTTAGCATAGATAGCTTTTACAATGTTGAAGTATGTTCCTAGTATCCCTGGTTTTTCTAGTGTTTTGAACATGAAGAGGTGCTGTATTTTGTCAAATGCTTTTTCTGCAGGTATCGAAATAATCATATAATTCTTGTCTTTAAGTCTGTTGATGTGATGTATTACGTTTATTGATTTACGTATGTTGAACCAACCTTGCATCCATGTGAAAGTAGTTTTTCATCAGAATAAAAGTTGCTTTAACTGAAGGGAAGAAGCCAAAAAGGGACTAAAGCTCTTTGAAGGGCTCTTGGATTTCCCAGCTCTAGGATAGCTTACTTGGAGAAATAAATGCTGACAGCCACTGTCTCCATTTAAATATTGATTCAGAAAAGCAACCAATTTCAATTCTCACCCTTTCCATCCCTTCTTCTTTCTTCTTCTTCCCTCCACCTCTTTTTACCTATTCCATTTATTAAATGCATTTGATGCTCTCAGGGTGTCAGAGATGAGTACAATCATTTTTCTAATTTGTTCTCTGAAAAGCAGAGAACGTGCATTGTCATCAGTGCTTTTCTTCGCAAAACAAAAACTAATCACATATAATCCTGACATGTGTGTGTGTGTGGATTCATTTGTGTATTTCATTTTTTGAGCACACACAGTTGTCACTACATATCTATATTGGCTTTCTGTGGTTTCAGTTACCTGCATCAACCACAGTCTAAAAATATGTAGTATGATGAGATGAAAGAGAGAGAGAGCCAGAGAGGGTAAGAGAGAGCACATGCATTCACTTAACTTTGATCACAGTATATTATTATCATTGTTCTATTTTGTTATCATTTATCATTGTTGACCTTTTACCGTACCTAATTTATACAATAGAACTTTATCATAGGCATGTAGGAAAACAGTGTATGTAAGGTTTAGGTCGTTACTGGGCTTCTTGGAATGTATCCCCCCTTATCCATGGGGCACATATACTTTGTTCCAATCCTAGTGTTTCCATTTCAAAAGAATGAAAGAAATTATAACTAACAGCTATGGAATATTTCTATCGGTAGGCCCTATACTAGGGTTTAATATGCGAAATGTATTCACTAAATCAAAGTGATTTGATGATAGACTCCAGCCCTGCTCTGTGCTTACTCTTTGTAGTAGTGGTTTGCAAACGTTAGCCACATCAAAATTTCCTGGAGAGCATTTTAAAACATCCATTTCTAGGTCCAACTTCTCTTATGCATAAGCCTAAGAATTTGCATTTCGAACACCTTCTCAGATGATGATAATTCGCCCCACTTTGAGAACCACTGCTCTGGGCTACCCTGTCTTTCTAGCAGCTCTTCCCTCCGGTCTGGTTGCTTTAGGAAAGGTGAAATGTACTTTGCATGGGGCTCAAATTCATGCTGCCTGTGAGTGAAAGAGCCGGCTTTCCCAGGTGGGTCTTTGCAGGGCAGCCTTCTCCCATGTTGCATTGCAGCCGTGAAGTTGCTTTGCTATTCCTTCCTTGCTTCCCAAGAAAACAGTCTGGGAAGAAAACTCTTTTCAAATCGAGGTGCTGGTTGTATTTAGTGACTGAAGAAGATAAAAAATGTGTCCCAGTGTGCTGGTAATGGAAGTATTGCAAACAATGTAGACAGCTCAATAATCCCTGAATTCACTTCTGCCCAACCTATGAGGGTAGAGTTATTTGTTCTAGAACACCATCCTGAAGCTTGAAAACAGATAGCAAAAACAGCAGCTGTCCAGAGACTGTTTATTTATTTAATCCCTCATGTAAACACAGTGAAGACGATGAGAGATTGTCACTTGGCCTGTCAACATGACTGTGCTCAGCAGGGGCCTTGTCCTCATCTGAGCCCTCTGGCCTGTTTCCCATGTCTGCAAACAGTGGCAGAGCGGAAACAGAAGGGAAACAGGGGTGAGGAAATGGTGTTGAGTTGCAAAACATGGACAGAACAATTGGCATTTCAATTCCCAGGACAAGCAGGATCCACCGGATTGTGGAGGTACAAACTCTGGAGGGGGTGGTTCTGTTCTCTGGCACCAAAGGTATGCACTTTTTTGCAGCCTTGGATTCGTCCTGCCTCTGAGGAAGCTATTTACAGTTTTGCACAGTGGGATAGTTTTATGAGCCAACCCTCTCATTTTTATGAGGGTTCCCGGGGTAAAGCAGTTATACAATCTTACACCAGCACACCGACTTCAGTGAAGTACAAACAATATAAAGTAGGCCATCCAGACCCATAAAGCAGGCAATGCCAAGCAGTCGTGATTTAAGTTCAGTTCAGGGGTGACCTGGCTTATTACGATAAGATAGAGGAATGAATACAGCCTACGCAGGGAGAGTGAGCGAGTGGGAAATAAATAATTCATTGGGCTCTTTCCAGAAGCTGTAAGTTGAAGGAACAGAAATCTTGTTATGAGAAAAGGGACCAAAAATTCAATTGCTAAGATGTTCTCTCAAATTACTTCTCAGATTTGTTGGTTGAAGGAAATGACACCACCTTCAGCCAAATATTTGGTCAGCAATCCATCATCAATACAACAAGGCTTTCAGATCTTAACATGGCTTTCTGTGACAAACCAACTTTTCCCCAGTGAACCTGTTGAGAACAAGGTCTCTGGGTGTGCTTGTATTTACAAATGAGTTTACTAAACTTGGGCTTCCTAAGAAGACAGGGTTAATTATGAACTAAACTACAGATCTCAAATTTATCAGCAGGCTAAGTAGCTGGTGACTGCCCCAATCTGAGTCAGCTTCAAGGAAATGAAAACGGGACTTATTTACATTTAGAGTGATGCCCTGCTTCTTAATCACCTCAAAGCATTTAAAAATTAACTTCACTCCCAGCAGTTCAAGAGGCATAATGAACCCAGGGATGGCATTTTCTACTCTTTTTTTTTTTCTTCTTCTTGAGCTGCCTAGTCATTATTTCAGCCTGTGTTCTTTGCCTGTGCCTTTTTTGCTAAATCTTGGAAAGTTTCTTCTTGATTCAGTTCTGCTAAATAATCTGCAGTTTATTTAGAAAGCTTCCTGGTAAAGCACTTAGAATGGCTAATGGTCACCAAGATAGCTTAGTATGTATGCATGATAGGACACTGAAATAATTTTGGCAAACTTTCTTTGATATGAAGGCTTTAGGTAAAGTGATTAGTTAACACAGGGTTATTCTGGGTTGTTGTAGTTGGGATCATCAACATTCCCAAAGATCTAATGCTTTGAAGGTTTAATCTCTTGCCTTTGACACTATTGGGAGGTGATGAAACCTTTAGGAGGTGGGGCCTAGTGGGAGGAAGTTAGGTCGCAGGGGCTGTGCCCCTGCAGGGGATAGCGGGACCCTGGCCCCTTCCTCTTTCTCTCTTTCTTGGCTTTCCAGCTGCCATGAAGTGAACAGGCCTCCTCTAACACATGCTTCTGTTGTACTGTGCTGCCACAGGCCCAAAGCATCAGTGACCATGGGCTGAGAACTCTAAAACCATGAGCCAAAATAAACCTGTTTCCTTATTAAGTTAATTATCTCGGATATTTTATTGCAGTGATGGAAAGCTGACTTACACATGAGTGTAAGCTGACTTACACATGAGTTACACATGTTGGACAAGAGGGGTGACCCTAGACCTCAGGTTATTACTTCTTACATAACTATGGAATCACCTTAAGGTGAATGAATACTAGTAATGATTAGATTAGGTTTATACTAGAAATTTCTGGGCAGCCAATAAAAATGATGCATGTATAAATGGCACTTTCAGTTACATTTCTGTTTGGCAGAGTCTGCAATTTAAGTTAAAATTCTTATTATTTGGATCTGTGCTCTCTAATCATTTCAGAGTTTTTAAATTTAGCAGAGGATAGTCAAATTTGTTGGCTGGATATGAATGATAGTAATATCTTCCTTGCCTCACTCAAAAATATTGTTGTAAAGATTTATACTATTTTTGGTCAACTTAAAGGAGCTATACCAACATAAGATTTCTGGACTTTTAGTTATTTAAGATTTTAATAACAAATATTTTAATATGCATAATTTTAGTTTTAAATTCAAAGTATGTTAAATACCATAACTTTAAAATCATTATTTTTTCTCTTTATGCAAAAAGCTACCATGTAAATATTTTATTTCAAAGAAAATTGTTTTCTTTAGAAAGGATTAATGAAAATAATGGGCCTAGTTAAGGAATTATCAAGAGTAATTTTTTGGCTATAGAGGGATGAATGAAATATTTGCAATTAAAAGATTTGAGAGGTTTGTATTCAGAACCGTTATGGTATGAATTTTGTGTAGAAGGGAGTCCTGCCTCCTTGCTAAATCATAGCATCTGAGAGGCTAATGGTTGATTCTCAGGGTTTCAACTTTGTAGAAGCATGTTTACCTGCTATGGCAAAAGGTGTGACTCTTGGGTTCTAAGAACTCATTCTTGAAACATGGGCAAAAACCAGTGACTGGCTCTTTATTTTTATTGCAGGAAGAACATGCTGTGCTTTACAATTCATTTTGTGCCGAGTCTGCTGGAGGAAGATTGGCGGCTACACCTCTTGGGCTTTCCCATAACAAGACGTTCATCTCTTGAGGCTATCCTGGTGAGCCAAGCCTCACATAAATCCATTCTAATTAAATATGCTACTCTCTAGGGGGACATGCCTTCATTATAGGGACTTATTTCAGGGAAATATAGATATGTGCATATCTATATTTTAGTGATAGACACTAGTACCTGTTTGCAAGCAAGTGCATATACCATCCCCCCTTCACCACTCTCATCTTACAACTTGCTATCTAGAGACTCATACAAAACAAATCCCTTGGGATTGAACGTACTTTCAAATATGTGAAGCTAAACCTTTCGTAGACACAGGCATCTTTCCATTATAAGTACAGTGAGAAGCTTTCCACAACTTGAAATTTCAGGGTGCCATTTCTAATCCAAGCACCTGGCTCAATTAGGATTTAATGAGTGCTTTCTGATGATGAAGTTAATGAGTACTTATAGCCACAACCAAAATGCTTTACATATTTTTTAAAAAATATAGGCCAGAGAGGAAAAGCACATATAAGTGGTCAAAAATTATCTTCCTCATGCTTGTTTTTAAAATGAAAATTTATGATTATCTGAAGTTGGGTGTCAAATCTTACCAAAAAGTTAGGCTCAAACTCCAAATTGATTCATTAATCAGAGTATGCTAATGAAATAGAGGAACTATTTCTAGAAGATCCTAGAAACCACATTTTCATTGCCTATTCCTCCTGTCTTTCTGTACGAGGCTTCATCATGTGCAACAAATGGCAAGAATATTCAGGTCAGGGTTGTTTCCTTTTCACTTCCACTACACTGTAAGTAAAAAAGAGCAAAATATTGTTACTATACTTTTAGAAACCAATGTCACCCTCTAATTCAAGGATTTTGTTGGGATACATTCTAGCTATCTAGTAAGACAGAGATAGGAATCAAGTGTACACATTTTTAAAAACTCTACATCATACTTTTGATATTGAGAACAATTTACTTTAAAATTTGTCTTTTTAAGTCTTTATGCTTTTAAATAAATATGAATTATATTGGAAGAATTTATACTCAGCTGAGAAAAATTGATTTTATCTACATGACACCCAAGATGATTTTAACAAGTTGTCCACCTAAGAGAATATGAACCTGCAGTTATAGTATTTTTCTGTTTTTTGTGAAAGTTATAGTTGATTTATTTGCCTTGCCCTGATGATTTTCCTGCTCTTATATATTCAGATGATGTGTAAATTCTCTGAATTTTTTTCTGGAGATGGTACCTGGAAACTGTGGTTAAGTTGGACTTTACTCAGTGTTCTCATGTTGAGGTTTGCTTGGGCTCACTCATTAAGGGAATTTCCTTTTGATCAATTTGACAGATACTTCTGGGTCCTTGACAATAAGGATGCACAAAGTCTACTTGAAATTGGGCCAATGATCTTTTAGTTTCACATGTATCTTTACTTTGCTTCTCTTTTTTAAAAAACTTGTTCTTTGGCAATAATATGATTCTCCCTCAATTAAAACAGTATCTTACAATAATTTCTTTTTCTAAATAAGTAAGAAATGTCAAGACTCAAATAATCAGTGTGAAATGAGTTGGTGAATTAAGGGAATGAAGTTTTTACCAATACCTCATGGGAGTGTTAAATTTCTTTTAATTTTTTGATGGTGTATTAAAAACATTATACTATACCCTAACATTATAGTGGCCTTCTGCTCTATTTTTTTTTATGATATATAGTGTATTAAAGTCTGTCTTCAAAATCCACATTTGGGGCTGAGGATGTAGCTTCATGTTAGAGCACTTGCCTAGTATGCATGAGACCCTCAGCAACACAGACACACACATGCACACACAAAAACCACACCTCACATTTTTAATTTTTAGAGGGCATTTTTATGCCTCTGCTAAAATACTTGACCTAACACATTTACGTTGCATATTCTAAGATAAAGACTGCCATATTGTTAATGGTCAGGCATGGGTATGAGCATAATTGTGTTTTGAAAAACAATGATGATAATACTGAATATCATGAAGATTTGTTCAGAGGAAATATGGGAACAAGTTAATGATGGAGTCTTGTCCACAGCACACATATCCTTTATTGACCAGAGCAGGGACAGTGCAGGGCTCTGGTACTGATTCTAAGTTCAGGGGCCTCCGTGGTCCCTCTTTGACTAAGGGATGAAGTCTCTCCATGAGCATAAGTGTAGAAGCATCGTTAGATACTCTTTGGTTTCAGAAGGGACACATTTGTGTTGAAGCTTCAGCTGGATTTTTGGAAATGTTATAAAAAAAATTATTAAACAAAATTCCAACCCACAAACTGCAAGCCATACCCTGCCAGGTTAGGCAGATTAGGAACACTTTTTTAATTCAGTTGGAGGTTGAAAATTACCTTAGTGAAGCTTAGCAAAGAAGAAAATAATTTAAAACAGAAAAATGGTCCTTACCTTTGAGAATCCTTGGAGTCCAATGAGGAGGTGAAACAGCTTTGATTGAAGAGCATGGCCACATGATGTCAGTAAATAAAAATATATTTAATGAGAACCAAATAATTATAATGATTTTTTTTTCATGTAAAAAAAAAGAGACTGACTTCCCATTTTAGCAGAAGAAGTTTGTGTTCTACAATCACTGTGGTTCTGAAAGGAAGTTAGTTGAGTTTGGATCTGGAAGCCAGGCAGACTGGATACTAATCTGATCCTCACTTCTTGCTAGCTGGGTGTATTTTGGGAAATTTCTAGACTTTCTAAATCTTAGGAGTTAAAAAATATCTGTTAAACAATAGCCTAAAAACAAGACTCTTTTTCATAGGTTGTTGTACCTATTACAAACTAAAGCTGAGCATAGAGGATGCACACATTTGCTACCTCTCTGAGATTAACTGGAGGTGCCAGTTCTAGGCAGAGACCATCAGAGCCTCAAAGAGAATCAAGCAAACTGTCAGGCAATGAGTATTCATACCAGGTGCAAAAGGGAGGACTTCCGGGAGAACTGGGGGAAGCAGCCTTCAGGAAGCAACTGCCTCTCCTTGCAAGGACTTTATGCAGAGCATTTCCAGTCTCAGCTCAGCTGAGTGCACAGAAGAGGGGTTGTCAAAGCAAAAAAAAAAAAAAAAAAAAAAAAAAAAAAAAAATGCTGCCAGGCCCCAGAGCCCTCTATAGTCCAGGAAGTGGATAGGAATTGGTTCGGTTAAGATAACCAAAGGTGAGATACCAAAGAGAAGCCGCTGTCCCTAGGCCCATTGTGCCTCTCCTCCTGAATCCTCACTCCTCGTGTTCTACTAAGATGTTTGACCATGCGGGTAGAGAATATCACTGAGTTCTAGGATGGAACAACTTGAGAATCCTGAGTCAATGGTCTGGGTGGGACAAACCTAGGACTTAGGACAGAATTCCCACAAGCTTTTGCCATGGGCTAACCTCGGTGTGTACACGAATCCTTTCCTGAGCTCAAGTTGTGACTTTGGGTGTGGGCGCGACCCTTGCAGGGAAAGGCTTCAGGCAGCCTTCATCCCTGTGGTGTAGGTCATGGAGCACCTGCCAGCTCCTCCCAATCCTTGACTTGATTTTGCATTCCCCTGTCCTACACTGATCTTGAAACTCTGCTTATCTAAAACTTTCGTCTTGTGAGATCTTACCTGACATATACTCTTCTGTCTTCCACCTCCTTGATTTTAGATTTATTTAATAATTGTAAACAATACTTAGTTTAAAAAGCAGCATAGCTGAAAGTACTAATGTTACCCAATTGCCAGTAAAGGAGAAAAATGATAGAAAGCAGCATTGGCTTACTTTTGAATGTAGGGACGCAGACATACAAAAAGCCTGCTCTAACAAAAACGATGTGATCAAGATTTCCCTCGGGGGTGTAGAGTGCTCTCAAACCTGCCCTCGTCCCTGATTAAATAATAGGATGGGGGTAACAGATTGAAGGGAAACAGAGGCTGTGAGTTAGAATTGTGGATGACAAGCAAGGCTGCCTGAAGCAGGACCAGGATGCTGTTTCAGGGGGATGTTACAAATAGAGTGATAGCCTTATTTCAGGGAAAAAAAAATCCTTAAAGTTCACCCCAGAATAGTCTCCCTCCAAGAAGCAGCTGTCTGTGGGAGGCATCAGGATGCTGCACAGCGAAGACATCTGGCCCAGTTTTGCCATGGTCTAACCTCAGTGTGAGTCGTGCATCTTCTCCTACTGTTTGTTTCTTCTCTTGCTCACTCTGCTTAAATGATAAATCAACTTGGCAGGAACATTATGTTTCTATTCATTTGCTAGAGCGCCTGGCTCAACAGAGCATAGTTGATACATGCTAAACGATAACACTTGTGACAATAAGGCAAAGACTGGGAACCAGGGGTGGCATTTGGAAAACCAGTGGGAAGTAGGAATCTGAAAATATATACAAGCTTGGGCAAATCACTCACCTTTGCCATTAAGTGGTTCCCAAAATATACTGTATCCCATGACATATTTGAATGGGGGCATTATTCATAAGTCGTAAAGTATGTGCAAATTGTAGCGAAATCAAGCTGTGAGGACAGGAAATAGCATTCAGAGAAGCCTGGCAGTGTGGCAGCCAATGAGCAGCCTGATAGTGTGACAGATCCCAGAGGCAGCTCTGAAGCTGCCAGCATAATTATCCCTGGACCTCATCACCTTCATCACCTTGGCACCTGGGCCATGACTGCAGGTGGAGGATGGAAAGGGATCATACTGGATATTGTCATTTCAGAACTGCCTCTTGTCCTTTGTTTATTCTTTTCCTGGGATAAGGGATGGTGGGTTTTGTCAACCAAATCACAAGATAGGAAAATGTTGATTTTTAAAAGAGATCATTTTGATTATACTGTGAAAGCAGATTTACTGCCATTAAAAAATAATCAGTAATTTAAAAATGGTTGCTTGTATCCTCTAACAATACAATTTGGGTCCTTTGCCCTTGGGAATTTAAAAGCAACACATGGAGAACAACTGGTCCCCAACAAGTTGTAGTGAATGTGTCTAAAGGCCTGGTATGCATTCTCTTCAGGCTTCTCAGGACAGCACTCACCAGAAATGGCACACAGTGCTTTAGAAACTTTGGGATTGCTTGGCCATAAAACAGGAAAAAACAGGAGGGCTAACAAAGTGCCTGTGGTAGAGCCCAAACCCCTGGAATCCTACATATGTTACAAAGATCCCCCTTTCATCCTGCCTTCCTCAAAGAACTCCAGATTCCACAGTCTAGAGGGTCCCTTGTCAGGTACAAAGACTTGGAGGAATTTTGAGGAACTAAAAGGTAACTACAGTGACTGGTAGGTGAAAGGCTTTCTGGTTTATGGGGTAGATGAAGGTTTGCCTCCTCAAGACCTGCTGGGAGGGCTGCATGGTGGGGGTCCCAGAAGGATTGAAACATAGGGTCTTCCCTGGGGTGGGATGCCCCACCTGGTACCTGACTTCAGACCCTATGAACCCAGCTCTGACCTGGTTTCTTGGGCTGCCAATCATATCCATGAACAGAGGAACCACCGAATCACAAGTGACCTTCCAAAACCTGTGGAACTTGGGTTCTTTGACCTCTTACTCATAGCTGCCACGTTTTAGCTCAGCTTGCGGAAGATAATAATAGTCCCTTACATTTGAAGAGAGAGCATTTTAGAATTTTCAAAATCCCCTTACACAAGTTTTTTGATCTTTATGGCCAACTTGTATGGTAGCTATTATGTCTGTTTTAAAGATAAAGATACCAAGATAGGGAGAAGAGAGAGAACTTTGTGCATTTGATGTGGGCCAGTTGTGACTTGAAACTAGCCTGGCAACTGGCAGCCAGGATTGCTGCCTGAAAGGCCCTGGAAGCTGAGAGGCCTGTGTAATGCCCCTTGATGGCCAGGGCTTGGCTTTGCACTCAGGCTGTTCTGTGAGAGTCTCAACTCCACTACCGATTACCTGTTTGACTAGAACCAGTGTGTTCAGCCCTGTGCCTCATCCTCTTTATCTATAAAATGGGTCTAGTGCTCATTAACTGGTAATCACCTAACACATGCTGGTTAGTGCAAGTCAGTGTTTATAATAATAGACACTGCATTTTGGTGCTTATTGTGTAACTGGCACTGTGCTATGCACTTAATGGGCATTAATTCATTTAATCATCACAATAACCCTGAGAGGGGGTATGCTTATTCCCATTTTAGAGAGAAGAAGCGAAGGCACAGAGATAAAATAATTTCTTAGAAGTAGAAAGTCTAGAGGTCATCCTGTCAGCCACGTATCAGACTTCCTTTCAAAACAGAGCTTGGGTCCTTGTAAGTAGTCAAAAATGTTGGCCGCCACTGAGGATGTTATAAGCATGGGTGGTATGATGTCAGGGCCCCACCATTCAGATACCTCTCCTGAGAATTCCCTGTTGTTGGAAGACCATGGTCAGGACTTCAATTTGAATGAAGAATACTTTCAGCCCCTATTAAAAGGCAAAGACACCCTCTGATTTTATCAAAACTTCATTTGATTCTAAATCATTATGACAGTGATTTTGGGGGGTATTTCTAAGGTAAATTTGCTAGAGGAGAGAGATCTTGAGTCTGCAGCTTGGGGAATTAATGAGGGACATTGCTTCTGTGTAGATGTGGCAGAAAGAGGTAGAAAGTATGTAAAATAGGAATATGAGGACACATCTCTCTTATAAATTTTCCCAGTTGCTAACATTTTGATATCCCAGGACCTCAGTAGAGTTCATTTTCTGAGCACCCTTTTCATGAATTGTTTTAGTCTTGCTATGTGTTGGGAATTGCAAACTGATAGAGCTCCTTTGACAGATAAAGAATTCAAAGTATGGAGAGGTCACAGGACTTGACAGGACTGATCTAACACTAGCACCCTAGAATCCTGCCTCCCTGTATGAATACAATTTATTTTCCTCTTCTCTGATAAAATTTAAGAGGAGATATTAGACATGACCTTTGCAATGTACTTTAAGATCTCACTGTTGATTTTCTCCCTTGACCTTGGCTTAGGAATGAGGGTCAGGAGTTCTTCTTTGCTAGTTTTGACACCAACATGGAGCCTTTCCGGTGGAGGGCTTGTCATTCAACGTGTAGTTTCCAATCTCTTCTCCTGCAACCCAGGTTTAATGATGCTTCCCCGCCTTCTAGGTATGTAGTGAGGGTTAATTAGATAATGTTTGTGCAGGGCTTTGAAGATGAAAGCACCATATAATTGTTATTACATATCATCTCTTCCAGAAACCAGGAATGCTTCTACTTCAGGGAACACCTGAACATGTCTGCACTTGTATCGTTCACTTCAGTATAGAACCTGTCAGGCATCGGTGAACTAGTGATACTCTGTAGATCCCTGAGGATCAAATAGTCAAAATAAACAGCAAGCACTAAGAATTTCTTGGATCAGCAGAAAGCAACTGTCAGTGGGCCTGGTGATGGAAGGAGTCGACTTATTCCTTGAATTGAGAACAGCCAGGAAATCCTCCCAATAACTGAATCCCCAGCACAAGACAATATGGGTCATTAAGAGAATGTCATGGCACCATAGACTAGAAAGGGCTGCAACGGATGAGAGTGACAAAAAAGGATATTTTGGAAGAACTGAGGTGAGGGGCATGTCATAGTGGAAGAGGGAAGTTGAGTGAAAGACCTAACTATGACAGTTATTTTTAAGGGTCTTCTGATGGGCCTCTCTTCCTCTGGCGGGATTCCAGTACATTGATCTATGTTTCTCCCACTGTACTTTTCATAATCGCAAATCTGTGGCTTGTGAACCTTTAGGACCCTCCTCTTGCCTAGAAAATGAAGTCTAGCTTTTTTAAAACCTTACAATGCCCTTGAAGACCCTCAATTATATGCCTCTTGTTGATTTTTCTACTCTTTTTACATTTTTTTCCTGCATGGGAACTCTCCCCCAAAGGAACTCATATAACCCCATCCCACTTAGACTAAAGAGATCCTCCCTCTCCAGCACATTTTACTCACACCAATCTTTGGCAGTTAGCCCAGTTTCTGTTTTTTTTTTTTTTTTTCCTGATTCAGGTCCTAAGAAATTGCTTCCTTTAAATCACTTCTGTTGGCTATTCATTTACTTTTAGCACTTATCTGATTTTTTTTTATATTAGCATGTGTCTATTTAAATGAATATTTGCTATTTGGACAGCACAATCATGGAGACCAGGGCATTGCTGCCTACATTATCATAGAGCACTGGGTCAGCAAGGGGAAGGGTGTCTCTAATACCCATCCCAGCACCTGACATCTATGAGGCACTCATTCCAGTTGTCTGTTGCTGTGTGACAAATCACACCAACTCAATGATGTACAGTAACAACAATTATTTATTATTATTGTTATTGCAATTATTGTCTCACTTGGTTCTGGGGATTGACTTAGCTCAGCTAGGTGGCTCATGGTTGACATCTCTTGTGATTACAGTCACATGGTATCTAAGCTGCATTCATTTCAAACCTCTTCATTCACATGTCTTTGGCCTGGCTGGGAAGATTCAAACAACTGAAAGGGCAGAGATTCCTTATGCATGTATCTTTATCTCTATTTGGTTTCTCTATGTGGTCTCTCCAAAATGTCAGTTTCTGAGTAGGTGAACTTCTTAGATGGTGCCTCAAGGCTTCAAAGTCATATGTCCCAAGAGAACTCTGAAAAATAGTATGCCTTCTCTAATACTTCCTGAGTGTTGGGTATCCTCATTTCTACTGTATTGAGTTCATTCACAATATTATATGCCAGGCCCCATTTTAAGGGATGGAAACTAACCTAGGTGATGTGGAAAGTGTCAATGAATTAGTGGACAATGTTGAAACCATTTTTGAGATTCTTTGCTCCTCTTGTCTTATATAAATGAATGTGTTGCTTTTTACTCCGTATATGCTGGTTGGCTGATTGATTGAATGGATAGATGAGTGAACAGTCATTCTTTACTATTTTCAGTATGAGAGAAATACAATATAACAGTGGACTGAAACTTTCTTACTTCAGCATTCCAAAGCTACTTGTTTGTTTTTGAACATGTTCACAACTTCCCCATACTGGGGACACATGTATTTCTTTTGTCCTCATAAAACCAATTATGTTATTGACTTGAATTAATGGATGTGGACTTCATTTCTTGAGATTTCCTTCATTTCCTTCTGTGGTTGCTCCAGACATCTAATTGCATGAGCTTTGGTGTGCTCTTACTGCCAACGAAAAAGAAAGTATAATGGTCTAGTGTCCCTGGTACCTCTGATTTCTTATTCTTCTCATATTCATGTACCACTTTGCTGGGGCAGGCTAAACAAAGTTCAGAAACTTTATTAAAATTTCTAAATTGCTCTGAGATCCCTTTAAAGGTAAAGAAGTCAATAAAAGAATGACAAGTTTGATCTTGAGATGATACAAAGTCCTCTCCGATTGCATGTCACCTTCAATCTTCCGTGTCTCTTGCTTATACTGGTGTCCTTAACAAATCTCTTTGCTTCAGACATTATCCTTGATGACCAAGTAAAAGCTTCCTGAGCTTTCTAGGACCTTAAAACTATGAATTTTCTGTTTTGACAGCTAAGGTAGGAGTCAGTAGAACATGAGAATTTCCACTGATTCTTCCTGACTCCAAACTCAAGCTAGCCTTCCAGCTGTGTGATGGAAGGAACAGAGGATAGCTCTCTGGCATTCTTCATTGATCCAGTAGTATTTCTTATTTTACCTATTCTGTGCCAGGAGATATCATACCTGGAAGTTTTCATATAGAATAAAACACTGCTTAGAGTCAATTTTGTGGAAGGAGAGGTGGTTTTTAGCCCCCAAAGTGGTAGAGATTGATGGCTGGAATGCGTTACTCTAGGAGGAGGAAATGCCATGGCTGATTTTATCAGAATGTGATAGGACCTAAATTCATGTGAAGAGTGGTGCCTGAGAAAAGGAGCAAAGGGTATTGTTAATTTTTGTGTCTAGAATGTTCCCCAAAGGCTCAAGACTTGGTCCCCAGCTAGCAGTGGTGTTGTGAGGTGACAGAAACTTCAGGAGGTTGGGCCTAGTAGGAGGAAGTAGGTCATTGGGGGTGTGCCTTGGAAGGGTTTATGGAGACAAATCATTCCTGTAAACTTTCTTTCATGTAAAGTGTTTAAAATGACCATCTACCAAAGGGTTATTATGGGTTGCTGTAGTTTAGAGCTTGAATTGGATCTTTGAGGGAAAAAGCCCATGTATTGAAGGCGTGGTCCCCAGTCTGTGGTGGTGGAAACTTTAGGAAGTGGGTCCTCTTGGGAAGTGGTTAGGTCATTGAAGGTGTACCCTCATAGGGGACATTGGGGCCCTGGCTCCTTTCAATCTCTCTCACTTGCTTCCTGGCTGCCACAATATGAGCAGCTTTGCCCTACTAAGCTCTCTTTGCCATGATGTTCAACCTCGCCACAGGCCCAGAGTGGCAGGGCAATTTGACCATGGACTGAAACCTCTGAAACTGTGAGCTCAAATATATCTTTTCTCCATTTAAATTGCTTATCTCAGGCATTTTTTTTCACAGTGATGGAAAACTGACTAACAGGAATGGGAAGATAAAGACAGTAAATGAGACCAAGAAAGAGGCTGCAATCAGCCTCTGCAAGGTCTTTGATACACACTCAAGGCTTTGTTCTCTGTTCCTTAGGAAACAGGAAACCAAGTCAGATGGGAGGAATTTTAACAGGGAAATTATATAGATCACATTTGGGATTGAGAATTGTAATAGCAGCATGGAAGGACGGGAGATATCTGAAAGAGAAAACAGTGAAAGGTACCATTCAGAGGGCAGGTTAGTGGTCCACTAAAGACAGCAAGGCCTGAATCATGGCTGTAGCACTAAGAGACAGAAAACAGAAGAGATTGGGAAGGCTGCCTTGATGGCCCTGGGGGTCGGGTGTGGAGATGGGAAGGAGAAGATGGAGTTGAGAATAAATTTGCAGGATTTGGGTGGCTGCTGATGTCACTGGCATATCTAGACACAAGGGGAAAGGACCAGGACTAAGGGGGGAAATGAAGAGCTCAGGCTGCAGTAGATGAGTTCTCAGCACCTCCAGGACACACATCTTGCTGAGGTGGACTGTGCAGTTATTTACTTCCTGGTTTTCCCATCAATTAGTCCCAGTAAAGGAGTTTTGCTGCCTATTATCCCCTTCTGCTTGTTTCACCTGTTTTTAGCCTTGGCTGCTCAACTTTGAGGCCAGACTATCTTTGAGGCCCACACCTGTGAGGTGATACATTGCAGGCTCCACCCCTCCTCAGATCTGCAGAGTCAGAATCTGCATTTTAATTAACTCCAGGGTGATTTGAGTTCACCTTAAAGATTGAGAAACACCTCCTCAGAACTCTCTGGTTTCTTTCCTCCTCCACTTCCTTCGTTGCCCACATTTTAGTAGCTTGATTGAAATTTTGAGTGCAAAATAATATTCTGACACTCAGTTGAAGGTACTCAGTCCCAACAAAGCATTCTGAGTGGATATATGAATGCACTATTAAAATGGACCTGAGTTCCCTGGGGCCAACCCATCTACCATGGTCCTGGATGATTCAGGGAGGGGGGAAGGTCTGTGAAGGCAATGTGCTTAACAATCATTTCTTCTGATAAATGACACCCAAGGAGCAAGCCCTGGGGGCAGGAGACACTGCTCATTCTTAAGGAATCTTTTGCCCACTAGACCTATTTACTCCTAAGTGAATTTCTGTCTGTTCATCCAGATATAACTCGGGCAAAAGCTGCTACAAAGAATGCCCATCATTTATTGAATGCCTTGTGGCTTACAGAATGCCTTGCCTTTATTTTTATCTTCAACAGTGTGGGCTGAAACCTGCTAGGTTTGGTTGCTAGACAATATTATTCTTTATTCAGTTTGGTTTTTTGAGATTCTTTGCTCTTCTTGTCTTATATAAATGAATGTGTTGCTTTTTACTAAGGAGTTACTTCTTTTCACAGCATTGACCTGCAGACCAATGGGGTAAGAACAATTATTGTGACTTCTTAGGTAGGGGATCACTGGCTGCACTATGTTAGGTGGAGTTAAGACTATTAAATGTCATCCCTGAGGGCTACCTGGGAATGAATGCATTATAAGGTCTCCCTTCCTCCAGTACAGCTGAGAGTCAAACTGTTTGTTCTCATTCCAAATACCCACAAATATCTGGCTCTGATATTCTTTATATGCCAGTCACATTTTGGCTTGATTATTTTTATTCTGTAACATAGCTAGGAAGAAACTTTTAACTGGAATCCTAGCCACTTCTTTTACACAAAAAGTCAATAATATGGCAATTTCTCCCTTGGTTAAAAGGTTTGGATATAATAAATGATTTTACTGGTCTTCTTTCATCTTACCAAATATTTTATCCTGTATCCTTGCAAGGAGCAAAAATCTGGAGTTTATGTTATTTTTGGAAAAATTTAAAAATATATAATGACAAATTTTGGGTGCAAGTTATGTTATGCTTTTTAATAACATGCTTTTCTTTGGAAGAAGTTGGGTTGCCTAAAAAATTAAACAACATAATTCTAATTTGCTCAGTATAACTCAATTCAAATTACATTTCAAACCACTTCTCCTTTTATGACATGTCTAGCTATTAGAATTTCATGATTGCTTCTTAAAGCAATGGCTTAGGATCATTAGGCAAACAACATTAAAAAATAGTTTAAAACTTGAAAAAGACTAAAAAAAATTTAACTGATCATTGCCACACCACAGAAAAATGAACACACTCACACACCTACACACACACACATACACACACACATACACACACACACATACACACACAGGCACAAGCACTGTAACTCTCACTCCCACTATCATGCACAAAGTTTAATTTCATGACTGGCAAATGAGCTGTGTAGTGATTTAGCATACAGTCCTACTTCTTACATCTGTTTGGACCTAGCTCATTTCCCTGGTGCTTAAGCTGTTAGCTTGCATGCAAATGCCTCCTTCTCCAGGCACGGAGGCCTGTGCTGCTTTGGGCCTAAATTGATTGCTGAAGTTACAGGACTGAAATGCCTCAGGTAAAAAATTCAGTCAAAAGAAAAACATTAAGTCGACAGCTATGTAAAGCATGCTGCCTGACAGCCAGGGATGCTCGGGGGATGGAGGAGCTACTGCAAATAAGGTCAGTGGAATTAACACTCAATTACCCCTTGACTATGAAAGGGCTATCAGAGGGGCTTGCCACTTATCCCAAATACACTTCTGACTTCAGTGAATTTTAGGTTAACCCCTTTCTTTACTTTCACTGTCTATAAATTAAAAATAGGTGATTTACTTTTTCTATCCTCACTCCAACTCAGAAATGTTCTCTTTATTATTTATAACTGCTTTGGCATTTAAGTGTAGAAAATTGTATTAATATGACCAATGCTCCTCCTTGGTTCGTGCCACATTAAAGGAATAATTCTAGTCTCAGATCCTTTTATTTCCCTTCCCCTTGTCTTCCAACCTCATTACCAATAGTCTGGCTCCCCATAGGGTGTTTATTCCCATCTGCTTGGTGAGCATCTACCTCCTACATATGAATGTCTATGAAAAATAGACAATGTTGTTTTTCTATATGTTCTGAACTTGATCTCAACATTATTGTTAACTGTACAAGGTTCAACTGCTTATTTATGTTTTCCTCAACAATTTTTTTTTACTGTTTTTCATTGTCCTTGGTAATTTATTATCTTTTGACCCTTGTATAATAAACTATTATATGCATAAATCACACTTAAAATATTTTCCTCTTTGCTATTATAACATCTTTATATATGTTTGTATTTATTCAGAAACTCCTGTTATAGATCATGTACTTAAATGATTATATTATATATTGCTGGATTGCTCAGTAATGTGGCTGTACAAATATTTGCAAAGTCACCTGCACTTGTGAGAATTTGTATTTCCCCACATGCTTGCCAATCGTGGCTAGTATTTTAATTCATATATTTTTATTTTTATCAGTGTAGCTATAAATTAATGTCTCTAATTTGGAAGCCTCTGATTACCCATCAATGAGGACACACATCTGTCCACATCAACTACTCAGATTCTACTTCAGCTATTGAAACATTCATACCCTTTGTCCAGTGTTTTATTGGGTTGCCTCTCTCTCATTTGTACTGATCTGTAAGAGTTTTAAATTATTATGGGTATTAAATCTTTCTTGGTTATATACATTGGAACTATCTTCTCTCCATCTGTCACTTGTCTTTTAGCATTGTCTGCAGTATGTTTGGTGGAGCAGGAATCTTTGATGTTAGTGTAATCAGACCCTTCCTTTTCTCCCTTTACTGGTATTGTTTTTTTCTGACATATTTAAAAAATCCTACCTGACACAGAGTCATCAAGCAACTCTCCCCCTCCCCCAGCCAACCCCAATATCGTATTTTACACTTATTTTAAATTTATTTTTATTTATTTTTGTTTATAGGGTGAGGTAGGAATATAACTAGAACTTCTCATTATGATGAGCAAATTTTCCCAACACCATTAATTAAGTGATCCATTTATTTTTCTCTGCTTATTTGTGATGTTGCTTCTTGCCGCAGTCTGGCTGGGCACAAAATCACGAGCCACTCAAGCAGGAACAAAGTTTATTTTTTGAAACTGCCACCAATGTCCGGTACCGCCCGGGCAGATTTTTTCCACCCACGAGGCCTCCTCCCGGACCGCAGAGAGAGCTCCTCCCCCGGAACTCCCTCCTACTGTACTTCCCCAACCAATGGGAACTCTCCAGGAGTCCCGTAGCCAGCCTAGGTGAACAGCAGGAGTCCAATATCCATATGAATGCAAATCTTAACATAATCATATCATCTCAATGGCTAGCTGGCGTCACCTTTGGAACAAAAATGCCATGCATCATATACTTGGCTCTTAGCAGCTTCTATTATACTTCACTTTTTATGTGAATTTGGATTTGCTATTAGACTCTCCATTTTGTTTCATTGCTCATTGGTCTGTAACTGGACCAGAAATGTGATATTTTAACCAGTATGACATTAGCCATATCTTAATATGTGACTCTTGTTTTTCACAATCTATTTGGGATTTTAACTGGAACTATAATGGTTTAATATAATCCTGGATAGCTTTTTGGCTTCTCTTCACATGGAGAATTCTGTCTTCAAATAGCATTTAAACTTAGCAAAGTTAATTTTTAAAAAATTTCTAAAAAATTAATGAATTTTTGTGCTAGATCAAGTTTTCAAATTCTTGTATACTTTGGATGAAGGTTTTGAGCAGCTTCCTTCTTGAGTCCTCATTCATTCATATATGAACTTTCCTACTTCAAAAGCAACAATTGAGCATCTGTTGTATATAAAATGTAATACTAAGTGCTGTCAATAAACATTTTCAAGTTTTAAATGAACCATCACTCACATGTTTTAGATGAAGCATCTATACCCCTTTGTCCTTTGTAGACTTTATTGCTTGAAAAATGAGGCCTTGAGGAATCCATACTTTATATTAAAAAGGTCCTTTGTGTTGTTCAGGAAATAATGCTAACACTATGTATCAGTTTTTTTGTTGCTGTGACCAAGATACCTGTCAATAACAACCTAGAAGAGGAAAAGTGTTATTTTGGCTTACTGTTTCAGAGGTCTCAGCTCATGATCAGCTGACTCCATTGGTCTGGGCCTGAGGTAAAGCCAAACATCAGGGAAGAAGGCGTGGCAGAGGAAAGCTGCTTAGCTCATTCATGGAAGCAGGAAGCAGGAAGAGCAGGCAGCCAGGGGGACCAGATAGAATTCTGAAGTGTATGCCCTCAGTTACCTACTTCCTCTAGCTACATCCTACCCACCTATAATTATCACTTGGTATTCCATTCAAATTATTAACCTATCAGATGGATTATCCACTGATTAAATATTACCCTGTAATTGTTTGACTTCTTACATTAACCCAGGAGCTTTTGGGACATACCTTGTGACCAAACCATAACACACTATCACAGGTTAATGTCAGATTTGGATAATGCTGGAAACATTTTCTGGACAACTGGTCTTTAGTCTCCATTCTGCCACCAAACAGTGGGTCAGTTAAATGCTCTGAACCTCCATCCTTCACTTATAAAATAAAGATGTTAGGGATAGGTGGTTTCCATAGTCCCTTTCTGCTCTGAAATGATGTTATGGTTCTTGACCAGGTATGGTGTGGAAGATCTTTGATTATATATGCAAGGGCCCTGTGGGTGTTGATAGCAAAGTGACCGACCAGCATTGAATAAGTTAATTTCCTGAGGGAGGGAGATACCTAGCAGAACTTTAAAGGAGAGGAGGAATGTGGGTTATTGAAGGAATATAAGGCAGGGGTTACGCTGAAAATCGGTGAGAGTTCAGAGTGTGGTTGTTGGTAAATCTTAAAAGAATTAATAACACCACTATTATTAATAATATCATTATTTGCAATAGCAATGATATTAATAACAAGTACTATTTGCCTACTTATACAATATAAAGCAAATCATATATTATCCATTTAATATTAAGAATCCCATCCTTACACATATTAAGTATTCTTAGTTTTATTTTGCACATGAGTAAACTGACGCACAGAAATTCAAATAGCCTACTAACTTGTCATTGTGGGGCCACATGTCTTCTGACTCTAAAAGATTGATTGGTAGTTTTCACCTCACCACAGTGCATAGAACAGAGTGTTGATTTGATGAGCTAAGCATAACTGAAAGGGCCTATGGCTATTTCTATATCCAGGGACTGAGAATGAACCATCTTAAACCTTGTGGGTTTCTTTGGCTTTCTTAAGCAACCAGTGCTCTGACAGAAGCCCCATTGATTAAGTAGGAATTACCTCTGCCCTTGATTTAAAAAAAAAAAAAAATCCAATTTGATACCTGTTTTTCAGAGAGATCCTGCCATCCCCAGGGCTTTTCAGACTCCTGTCTGACCTCTCCAGATCAGATAGTTAGTGTGAAGTGCAGCAGAGGGAAAACAAGCCCTGGATTCTTTTCTTCATATTTGTGTTCCTGAACTTCGCAGCTTCCTGATTTCATAGCATAGAAGAGTTCAATTAGTCAGCATATAATTGACACATTTTAGAGTTGAATGGCCAACGATGGGCTCCTATTCTTAAAATAGCATTTAAAAAATAGACAGGGATGACCTCTGATCCTACAAAGTCTATCTCAGCGTCTGGAAAGCCCTCATTGTTAGGCAGGGCCTCTCTGGGAGCTGGAGGTCACACACCTTGTAGCCTTTATGCTGGGGCTTAGGGCTTGTCTCCTGATGTACTGAGGATGATTTTGATAGCGCTTTCCTAGACCTAGCAGGGATTCTGTCTGTATTCATCAGAACTTGAGATGCCTTGAGTATAGTTTTGATTTATTTTAAAGATTTCATTTTCTCTTCTCTTAATTCAAGCTCTTTTCTTTTTTTTAAACACATTTTCAATATCTTAACAAATAATTTCCCAAGGAAGGGAAAGTAAAAAATAAGAAAGGTTCCATAATTTTCAGCTTTAAATTCCCCCAAATTTGTTAAATTGATTATAATCACTATTTTACTTATTTTTATGATGTCAGAATCCCACAGATATCTAAAGAGAGAGAAAATTGTGTGACTTTTGATTTCTGATATGATTTATTATACAGCAAAAGTGCAATTATATGATTTGGTTACATGAAAAGCTAGACTTTTTTGTAATATGATAGGGTTTTGAAGTTATTGATGCCCATCAGCAGAAATTTTGATATATTGTTATTGGAATACATTAGGTGACCAGGATTGAGAGCCATTGATGCCTGGACCATTCCCAACCTAAAGATGCTCATTTTTTTTTTTTTTAGGAGCCAGTTTTGAGATGTAGCCAGGTTTAAGCAGGGCATTTTTGATTATTAACAAATTAATATGACTCCAGCTGATTTCAGTGACAAAGAATTCCCTGCAACTTTAGAGTCTGAGACAGAAAAATCACTTGAACCCAGACCTCACGGCGAATATAGTCTGACCCTGTCTCAAAAACAACAACAATAACAATAACCTCCCCCAAGCCCCCAAACATATTTGACTTATAAAATATGACTCGTATTTTATGTTTTAATTAGTGGAACAGTTTTAGATTTACAGAAATATTGAGCAGCTAGTATACAGAATTCTCATGTAACCAGCTCTGCGTAGTCTCTTTTATTAACATTTTATAGTAATATGATAGATTCATTAGAATTAATGAACCAATATTGATACATTACTATTAACTAAAAATCATAGTTTACTTAGATTTCCTGAGTTTTCTGTTTCAGAGTCCCATCCAGGATACCATGTTACCTTTAGGCATCACGTCTCTCTCCACTCCTCTTGGCTGTGACAGTTATTCAGATTTCCCTTGTGTTTGATAATCTTGACAGTTTTGAGGAATGCTGGCCAGGTACATTGCAGGATGCCCCCTATTGGGTTTTGTCTGATGTTCTGTCTTATGGTTAGACTGGGAATAGGGAGTTGGTGAAAGAAGAACAGAGGTAAACTATCATTTTAACCACATGATATCAAGAGGACTTGATATCAATTGTAGGTATTGACCTTGATCCCTTGGTGGAAGTAGCCTTCCTCAGTTTCTCTTGTTAGAGTTTATTCTGCCCCTTTCCCCTTTCTGACCTATATTCTGTGGAAGGAGGTCATGAGGGAAGATTGAAGAAGTGGAGAGTTAAGTTCCTCCATCTTTAGGAAAAAGTATTTATTTAGGAATTTTATACATATAAGACTTGTCTTTATTTCTCTATTTATTAAAATATTGCTATTTATTTATATTAACATTGACTTAAAGATATTTATTTTATACTTTGAATTATAACTCAATGCTACTTTATTTATTTTGTTGTTCAATTTTTTTTTAACTCTGACCATAGGAAATTCTCTGAGTTGGCTTCTATCCCTTTGATATACCCCTATTATTATGGGACTTTTTTTCTAAAAAATATTGAAATTATGTCTAACTTAGGCTGGTCTGCTAACACATTGTTTGGGATAACTGAAAATTTTTATTAACTTGGATTAACACATCCTCATCACATTTTAGAGAAGAATTATCTTAAATTTATTGAAATATGAATTCTAATACTTGTTTGTGAATGACATGACCTCAAACATGTTCAACAGTGAAAATAAGTTTAGCTGAGGTCAGTTTTATGAAAGGCTACTATATTATTTATTTTCAGCTTCTTCATCCATACAAATAATGCACATTATTGTCCTACCTTTCTCCCTCCCCCAACTATGACAATTTAACCATGATACCAAATAAAAGGGAATGACATGAAATTATGAGATGTTTGTGCTAAAAAGCCCACAATTTGTGGTACTATTTTTGACATTCAACCCTATACTTTAATAAAAAGAGAAATCATGTTAGTGTAACATGTTAGTGCTCAATGTTTGATCATAGCTCTGAAATTTATGCTGAGAACTTGAAGAAAACATACAAACAAGCTAAGAGGGTAAATTGGTTTCCAAGGATAAATATAAAAGAGAATTTTCTTCTTTCCATTTTTATTATTTTTCAAATTTAAAAAGAAGTGAGACTAAAATATTTATATGAGAATAAAATATCCTCTTTTACTTTTAAAAACGTACATGGGAGTAATGTTGGCCCTCCTGATGTCCTGGCAACGCCTATCTCACTCTGCCTTCAGTAACCACATAGAACTCCACAGGGCTGGGGAACTGATGATTAACTTCAATTTTCTCAGTATAATGTTGCATTTTCAAGTGGAATATTTCAAATGAATTATTGACTAACTGGTCGAATGTAGAAAGAAAACTCATGTTTTAGCTGGGAGTCCATGCCCTTTGCTATTCCCAGACCCATATCTAGAGTTTATGCCAGATGCTGTCATTGACCCCCTTTGACCTTGAACAAATAATTTAATCTCTGAGCCTTTGTTTCCACACTTTGAAAAATTAAAAGGTTGAACTTAATAGGTCTTGAAAATCATTCCCATATTTAACATGATGTAGATTTTTTTTAACATCATTACTAAATTTCATGACTATTATAAGACAATTTGGGGTGAATATTTTTTTTCTTTATCTTTGACATCCTTTCCTGTGTGTGTGTGTGTGTGTGTGTGTGTGTGTGTGAGAGAGAGAGAGAGAGAGAGAGAGATTGGGGATTGAACCCAGGGCCTCAAACATGCTAGGCAAGTGTTCAACCACTGAGTTACGTACCTAGTCCCCTTTTTCTAAATTTTTTATGAAATATTTCTCACGATTAATTTGTCCCTCGCCAAACAATATACAATTTTAGGCTTTGATTAAAGGTAAAACCACATATTTACTTTTACTTTTTTAAATTATGGACTTGCTCACTTGTCCATTTTTAGAGAATAAATGCCTCTTGTTAAGACAAAGAAATGGTCTTTTGTCTTCCTTAGATAGAAGTTTTTAAAAGATTTTTGCTTCGAGGACCTACTGTTGCCATTAAAGACTCAAGAGAGGCAACTCATGAGATATATGTGATTCAGAAAATGGCAAGCTTCTAGTGAGTTGAAGTGAGATGATAACTACTTGATAAGCTATTATTTTATACCAAGAAAACCTGAAGGACTTTATCATTTAGCAATTAATAATAAAAAATGACTTGACAGATGAGAACTTAAAGCTATTATCTAATCTTCTTGTGATGAGGAAATTGAAGATGCAATTTTCTCATATATAACATTGTAGAATTGTTGTAAGATCATAGAGTTGGTTAATAGTGGAATTCCTGCAATCTAGCTACTTCTAGTGGAAATTATACCACAAAATCTAATAACCAGTTTATAATGGACCCTGAGTAGGGATTACATGTCATTGTTATCACTATGTCCCCATTGCTTAGGATATTATTTAGCCATGCTATAAAGATATCAAGTAAGAATTTGTTAGATGATTGGCCCTGAACAATGACCCATAGATCATTCTGAATGTCTAGGATTTAGCAAATTCATCTTCGTAACACAGCATCCAATGTTCATTCTGTTAGTATTATGGACCATCCAATACACGTCAAACATTGTGCTAACTTCTAGATCTAAAGATAGGAACAAAAGTGACACTGTCTCAGCTTTTGTGGAATTTGGAGACTCATTGGGGAGACAGAAGAATCACAAAAAATACAGGTGGAATTACAAATGAGATAAATGCTATGAAGTAGAGGAATATCTCTGAGGACCCATATAGAGGGATATGATTGGTCATTGAGGCCAGTGAAAGCTTCTCTGAGGAGGGGGCCTCTGCCCTTAAATATCAGTGTGGAGGAAGCACAGACTAGGTGAAGAGAGGAAGGTGCTTATTTTTCTCTTGTTTCTGCTAGGAATGAAGATAGCATTGAAGGGTTTTGGGAATGTGTGCATGCACACAAGTGACATGACCAAAACTGATTTTAAAAAGAATCTACAGAATCCTTTCTCATCTAGTAGGGTGAGTAGTTTTGGGAAAATTATAGAGTGGATTAGATCTGCAAAGGTGGTGAAGTAGACATTCAAACATGGATAATCGAGTTAGAGGTATTTGGGAGGTCCAGGTATAGATGAGAGTTAGGTAGTGGATGACAGAAGAAGGTATTGAGGATTCCTCCTTATTTCTGGCTTGACTCAAAAGATAAATTATGATGCTTTTTCTTATCCAAGGCCAAAAACCTGGGTAGGGATCAGAGTGAGGAGGTACACATTGAAGACCATAAAAATGATGCATTTAAGATTTTCTTGAAAAGTTACTTAGCTTGCTCTAAAATATTTTAGAGTTGACCTTAAGGTATTTTGAGACATTTTGCAGAGCTACACATAAATTCCTTATATTTGCACCAAGGCCATTGAGTACAATTGCAGTGTGAGACATGTGGGAGACAAGAGAATACCCTCTTTATTTTAGAGTTGAGAAAACCAAGGTCCTCAGGGACCTCAGTGAATTAGTGAGAGAATTGAAAGCAGAACCCCAATCTATTTCCTCTCAGTACAGGATCTTTTCACTGCCTCAACTACCTTTTTTTTTTTTTAATTTTTTTTAATATTTATTTTTTTCAGTTATTGGCTGACACAACATCTTTCTTTGTATGTGGTGCTGAGGATCGAACCCGGGCCGCACGCATGCCAGGCGAGCGCGCTACCACTTGAGCCACATCTCCAGCCCCCTCAACTACCTTTTAATCTCCTGGTTCCTTGTCACTGAATAAAATCTAAATTTTTACCATTAAGTATTTGGGTTGAGTTCAGGTTTGGGAAAATCCTATGAAAAAAGAGAGAAAAAAAGAATCTTACACTGTTCATTTTTATTGAACATACTTAAGCCTCCCTGGGGTATCTGGAAGTGGATGAGAATCTTTTTAGGCCAATATATCAGCTCTGTCTGGGGCCACAAGACTTTAATTGGAATCTAGTATTTTATCTTGTATTTCATATCCATACTCCAGAAATGTATCATGTCAGCATGTGGTCTCTCGGCAGAGACTCTGTAAAATATTACTTAACCATGGAGGAGTACCTAGAAATGTTCTATTTTGCTAGCATTGTGAAAATACATCTACATTCTAGAATTAAAAAAAAATTCTTATGGCATTTCTATTGTTTACTTAGTAAAATCAGTCTGCTTAAAAAGACATACTTATTTTTTCTCTTTGGCCCTGTGTGAATTGGCAGAGTAGGGACAAATAGAGAGGTCAGGCAGTTATCTGGGTAATTCAGAGGAAAATGTATTTTATTTACTCAAAGTTGAAACATTTCATATTTACCAAAAAATGAATATGAAAACATTTTTTTTCATTAGTAGTATATATTAAACCCAAAAAAATCTTTTATAATATGGTTGATCTAATTACTTTAAAATGGATTGACCCAATTCAATTATTCACATAATGGAATTTTTAAAAAAAAATCACTCAGATAGAAGATTTCATTATGTTTGTGCTTTAGCCAAAAGGAGAAGGTCCAGTATAATAGTTACAGATTTCATTTGAAATATGTGGAACTATAATTGTTCCTTGAGGATTCTCAATCTGAGCCAAGGTCAGGCAGGGGCAGTGTGCACATGTTCTACAGGGTCAATTGCACTGTAGGCTGAACAAGTTGTTGTCTAGTGAGGTGAACTGAGGGGTATGGGGGTGTCCCAGACCTCAAATATCGTCCTCATTTTCAGTCTCCATGATGGCACTATTTGTGTGTTGTTTCTTTGTGTGTTGATCTTTAAATAGAAGCTAGTGGATTGAAATTGCCTGCCTTTATCAGAAAAAAAGGAAGGCAGCATCTATACTAAAGAATAGCAAGAACTAATGATTGCTGTGTGGGTTCCATAGGTGGTAATGGGTGTTAATACCCTGGTAAGGCAGCAAAATATAAATTTTCACCTGGATAAAGACAGGCAAAATCAAAGTATTCTTCCTACTGCCATATACCACTTAACAATTCTAGTATCAGATGTATGGGAATGGTTTCCCCACATACCAACTAAGCAGTTCTTTAGCAGACACCAGCTAGGTATCCTAAAATTCAATTCTGATACTATCTACCTGGAGATAGTGTCAGATACCATGGGATAAAAGTTCAGTTCCACAAAACTGCCCCCACTTCAGATGCCAGTCATAGGAGTGGACTTCCAAAACTTTTGATCATGGACATAAATTAGAGGTGCCTGTGACTCCCTCCTCAGGTTTGATTAACTTGTCAAAGCAGCTCACAGAACTCAGGGAAACACTCATGTTTAGTATTTGGCTGATTAAGGGATTATTCTGAAGGATATCAATGAATAGCCTGAAAAAGAAATATTTAAGATGAGATCTGGAAGGGAATTCAGCACAGGTGGTTTTGTCCCTGTGGAGTTGGGGCGTGCCACTTTTCCAGCACATGACTGTGTTCACCAGTCCAGAACCTCCCAAACCCAGTCCTTTGGGGTTTTTAATGGCAGCTTCATTGTGTAGGTATGCTTGATTAAATCACTGGTCCTTATGATCACCTCAAACCTCAACACTTCTCATTTCTTTGGAAGTGGGGTGGGGGTGGAATTGAAAGTCCTAACCCTCTAATTGTGCTTTGGTCTTTCATCTAGTGACCACTCCCATCACCAAGTTATCTAGAAGCTGACATCCACCAGTCAGATCATTTCATTACCATGCCAAAGATAGTCATCTCTCTGGAGAATTTGAGGATTTTAGCTATGTGCCAGGAAGCATAGGTCAAATATCAAATATTACAACAAAAAAATTCTCCTAGCACACCTATATATAAGGGGTTTAGGAGCTCTGGTGTCAGGAACAGGGGATTAGAGATCAAATACAAATTGCTTATTATACCATAAGATCATATCCTGCCTCATAGGTTTTCCTAGCATGGGTAAACTAACCCTACAACTTTAATGCTTGAATTTGTGCATCCATATTGGTATGATATTACAATCATGGAAAAATGCTTATTTTTTACTGGGGGATTTGAAAATACTTGGTAAATACGTTTGTTATTGCAGGTTCCAAGGAAAGCTGGGGGAGATTGTCAATTCCATTATGATTACAGGGTCCTAAAACTTTTTCAATCATTCTCAACCTTTTTTCTTATCTCATCACTTTCAGAATACCTCACTTTATGTCATAGTTACAATGAACACACAGATTTTTAACATCAAAATGGGACATATTGTTTAATAATTGGTCTCATAAGAGAACAGTATATTTGAAATACCTTAGAACAAAATGTGTTTAGATGTGAGGAACAGAATAGTCAACTCAAATGATTTAACAATAAGGAAAAGTTATTACTTCTCATAAGAAGGTTGCAGAGCAGGTCCAAAAGAATTAGTTTAGCAACTCAATAGCACTATCAATGGCCAAATTTCCCTCATCTTTCCTGTCTGCTACCCTCAATATGGTGTCTTTTTTTCTCAGATTTGCTACTTCATAGTTGTAAATGGCAGCTTCCAGTGACCTGTCCTCATATAACGTTGTCCAAGGGCTAAAGGAAAAAGAAAGATAGCACATTGCTTTTCATGTCCAATTTTAAAAGAGATGAAATATCCCGGAAGAACTGCCAGTAGTCTTCTGTCTCATGGGCCAGAATTGCAAGTTATGCCTTTTTTTGACCTGTCATTGGCTTATTGAAGACCTATCTTCTCTGAAGTACTCAGAGAAGTACTGAGCTAAACTGGGGTTCTAGAGTGAAGAGTAAGTGGAGCAAAGATTGTTTGGTGGGCAACCAAGGGTTGCCTGCATGTTCTTCCAGGCCTGATGGACTTGAGAATTTCACATTCTGGTTAAGTTTTCATGTGATGCATAAATGCCAAGAGTTACCACTTTGCTGTATAAGCCAATTAGGGACAGAATAAGGAATCAGAGAGGGGACCTGGTGGCTGTTTATGAAGTCCAGTCTCAGTTTCCTTAGGTCTCATTTTCTTTCTTTTTTTTCTTTTTTTTTTTTTTTTACAAAATGAGGGTCTGGGTACATGAGCTTTGACATTTCTTCCTGGACTTTCTTGAGTCTTCCTTCTAATTTCAATTGTGCAATTGATTAAAACAAAACAAAACAAAAAACTCTCATAGAGGGACCTCCTTCTGGATCAACATGATGCTGGTGGCCTGTTTTCATCTAGGTGCTGCTATACGTGATGGAGCTCATTTTACAGAACCAAGTTTTATGGCTCATTCTTCCATACTGCATTAGTTTCACAAGTTGACCTTCTTTGGTGAGTCTGAAGTGATTAATATTGAAGGCCTGATAGTGATTTGTGAGATGTGCATGAAAATCTTTTTGAATTTAGTTTCATAAAGGGAAGACTTATAGGGCAAAAAGTTATGCTCACTCTGGCTAATAGGTTAAAGAATTCAAGTAACTCTGGAATATGTGCGTTTGAAAGATCAGAACACAAACTATTATGAAATAATAAGTGGATTTGGAGTTTTAGGAGATAAATGGATTGAATTCTTAATATTTAAATGGAATCAAGATATAAATATGTGAAAATTTCATATTCTTTCATCAGTTTTTTTTTCCTGAGAAAAATAAGTGTAAAAAGTAGAAATAGGAAAAAGAGAAAAGAACCCTGCTGTACCCATAAAGGAAATGTGCAACAAGTAGTTACAGAAATGCCTATAAAATTTTTAAACTTTGCAGGGTAATGGCTCAAATTCCCAGACACATTACTTAATAATGATTATTTTGGATAGAGTCAGGTTTTTCTTGTCACCATTTGCTTCTTTCCAGGGCATCTGGGGGAAATGTTTTAAATGGCATCTTTTACTTCCTAAAAATACTAAACAGATTTTTGTATCCCTTTTAGGTTTTGATAGTAAGCAAATACATATCCTTACATTGCGTCTGCCATTGGACTAGTGTTACATCTCTACATGGAAGTGTCTTTAAAAATAAGTATTTGACAAAATCTATTTACTAAGTATTTGAGCCTTTAGTAAGATGTAGTGCAAACATTTAATTACATACTCCAAATTTTCAGCTTTCTCTGGGAGCTTGACATTGTAAAAAGTGTCAATATCTATATGAAATATTAGATTGTAACAATGGAAGTGATTCTTAGCATAAGTCTAGTCCTGCATGAACCAGTCACTTAATGAGTGAATAACAGGCTTTGATGAGGCTTATCCAAAGAAAGATAAGCCTCATCAAAGTTTTCCTGAATATGTGGCACTTTAATTGTTTAAGTCTAATCATTAGACTGTTGGCTCAAGTTTGGAAGAAAATGTGCAACCGCTTTGAACCACTAAATTCTAGGTAAAAGAGGACATGACTGTTATTCTGTGGACAAGGATCCTGCTCTATGTGTGAAGGTTGCTATGGCTGCAAGCCCTTTTGCCACTCTAAGATTTTAGATGGACTCTCATAATCACCCAGATATTTTTGCATAAGAGTTATATAGCAAAAACCAAAACCATATCAAAATTATGACTAGAACACACAATGAGCAAACATTGCCTTTATGTGTTGTCAATATCATAGTGATTTTGTTATTATAGTGCTAGGGAGTGGGATTCCAAGTTTTGTAACATTCATTCATTCTAAACCAACAAATGGACAATGCTTTTTTAAATTTCTTATTCAATAAGTAACAGATGAATTTCTACTAGGCAAAAATCAAGAACTGACCAAGATGCTCTTATTATTAGGAATAAAAATATGACTTTTGTTCAAAAACCCTTTATTAATCTTTTCTAGGACATTTTATAACTTGCTAAATCACAGAGTTGAAAAGTAAAAGACAATCAAATAATGTCTTTGTTTATATAAGACATTATTTTCCTTGAAATAATTGTTTTGATGTCACGAGCAACAAGATAGAAAAGAAAAACTAATATTTTAGAGTCTATTACAAATCAGCCACTTTCAAATGCATTCTCTAGGGTATATAATGTTATCCTTATTGTAAAAATGAGGAAGGTTAAGCTCAGTGTGGTTTGCCTAAATTCTCACCATTAACAAGTAGCGGTCTTGGGATTTGAACCCTCACTTGCCAAACTCTAAAGCCTAACTCTTTTGACATGCTCTGTAGACAAAGCAGGGCCTGAGTTCAACCCTGGTACTGTAAAAGGCCAAAAAAAGAAAGAGAAAAGAAAAAATCCGGGAGGTGGGGGAAGGCTGAGAAATGCCTCCTTTATCGCCTGTGCTCTGAAAGAAATTCAACTATAAGCTACTGTGTAGCACTTTTCTTCCAGGAATCTCAAGTTACAGATGAACAATCTGGTGTGATTGTTACTATCTCATGCTTATTAAACAGAGTCGCACAGACTTCGGGCCAGTCAAGAGAGGAACAATGCAGAGCCCAAGCACATGACCACAGAACATTAAAGACATTCCCAGAAGCAAGTTGAAAGGAAGATCATGCAGCATCCCTACTTCTCAGCAGTAGAGGTACAATTTCTAGCTCTGAGAGTCGCCCCTTTCAGGCTTTTCTGAAGTTGTGTTTTCTTCCAAAATATGAAAAATTATATAATGCAGTGAGAAGTAGTTTAATCTTTCTTTATGGACTGTGAAAGTTTCTTTTCAAAGCATGATGGGGTCTGACAGGGCAATGCCCCAGCTGTCTCATTTTAGCGCATGAGAAAGTGTAGAGAAATAACAAAGACAACGTGTTTTTAATGTGTAGATTAAGCCACAAAGTGTGATAAGGCTAATGTGAGATGTGTGAATCCGTCTTCTTTGTGTTTGTATGGATTGGATGCATTGTGAATAAATTTACCAATCTCACACTTGTAATTCTTCATCCTTGAACATTTCAGCCATCTTCTCTAGCTATTACTGTGTGTTTTTGTGTATGAGTGTATGTGTGTGTATGTGTATATGTAGTAGGTATATATATTTATTGTGTACATGTGACTTTTGTAGTAAAAGTATCAAATGATAAATTATTAATTATTTCTTTAATACAAGTTATTAGCAAAATATGGCAACTCTTATAAAATATGAATTAGAGGATCATTTGAAGACAACATGGTGAAGATATTTTTGCTGAACAATGTTCATTGGAATCTATTTTTCCAAGATTTATATGAATGGTGAAGGTATTTTTTAAGATCTTAAATTCTTCACAGAAAAATAAAAGTCACATTGAGATTGGCTCAGAGGCAATAAACCATTTTTAGCATGTCCTATCTCTGACATACAGGTTAAATAAAGCAATAACTTGAAGTTATCTAAAACTTCAAACTTTAAAAAATGACCTTGTTATATAGGTACTCTAAAACTATTTAGACTAAAATTTGATAAATTTTTGAGTAATTAGCTTTAGATATACTATGTAAGAAATTTTTATACCACAGTTGTCTAATAGTTTAGGTGTACATTTTGTTCCAATTTTACAGATAATAGAGTTGATAAAATGAAATCTAAATGATGCTGCTTGTTTGGGCTACTAAAAATCTGAGTACCTGATTAAAAACCTCAATTGGTACCATAGTTATGTTTTATTATTAATTTTGTTCATATTTTCTTACCTGTATTATTTCTTAAACTACTGTGTGTGTCTCTGTAAATCACTAAAGTTCATTGATTTTTTTTATCTTTTTAAAATTTTCTTTTAGAGGAGAAAAGCTTAATTAATGATTAAATGATCTACAGGTTGAGTATCCCTAATCCAAAAGTCCAAAACCTGTAATGCACCAAAATTAAAATTCTTGAATATGATGTCAAAAAGAAAGTTTCACATCTGACTTCATGTAATGGGTCAAAGTCAAACTGCAGCCCAGGAAAAATATTATATAAACTTATTTTCAGTCCATGCATATAAGTTACATATGAAACAGAAAATTTAGTTTTGTGTTTAGACTTGGGTCATATCCTCGAAACATCTTGTTGTATGCATGCACATATTAAAAAAAAATTCCAAGTCTGAAAACTTCTGGTCCAAAGTATTTCAGATAAGGGATTCTCTACCTGTATAATGCCTAGCTATAGTATTATTGCTAATCAGAGTGAGTACTAGAACCCAAGTTATCTTGCTTACCTTCTTAGAGGACTAGATTCTCAATAATCACCAAAGTATCAATTGGAATTACTACTTTTAAAAACTACAACTCCACTCTCAAACAATTCAATGACTGGTTGGTGAGAAAAAGAAAAATTAAAACAGAAAATAAGCATAGTAATAGACCAAGAAACCATTCAGATAACAACAAGAGCTAAGAGGAAAGCATCCCAGGCTCATTTTCTTTCCTTCCCTCTCCTGTCAAGTCCCTTGAAGTTTGTAGCCTTGAAGTTGAACCAGACCTGACTTAAATGGAGTTAAAGGAGAGAAGGCAAGTCTGGCCAGGCAAGTCTCCAAATCATAGGGAGTTTCTTTTAAATGGGGTGATTTGGTTAACAAGTGGCACTTTTCTAGACATCAAAAGGCAGACACACGGAAGTAAATGCCAAGTGGACCTCACCAACCTCCTTGAACATGTTTTGTAAACAACACACAATTGTGATGCCTTCTGCTGTAGACACCAGCTATGTCAGGAAGCAACTTAGCTAAGGCAGCTGTACCCTCAGAATGTGTGAAGATTGAAATAGTGAGATGGATTCCGAGAGCCACACCATGGATCCAGTGTCACCGTTTGCTGCCACTTTTCTGTAATTTGCACATACGTGTTTCTGCAACTCTACCTATAGTAGACAAAATTATTTTCAGTTTATTGACATTCTCCAAAGTTATAAAACAGAAATGATTTAAAGAGTGACTTCCACCCAGGTGTTTATTGATTGTGAAATACAGAAATAAGCCAATGAATGAAAAATCATGAAGCAAATGAAATTATACCTGATGTAAGAATGTTGTACAATTGTTGCTTGAGAGAGAGAATCCTAATTTGGTTAGGGGCACTACTGACCCTTTTAACACGGAAGTGCTGTATAAAGACCTTTAGGGATGTAGAAAGTCGGAAAGCTATGACCTTTTCTGTTATTTTTTGCTAGAGTTAATCAACATGATATGGAAAAAATTATAATACTGAGAATATTGGCAAATAATCATGAGCTCTGCACCTCAAACTCAGACAAAGCAAAACTTACTTAATAATCAGAGGAAATTCAGAGCAGGAAACATACAGGAAAGGTTGAATGGTGTTGCCTGAAAAGCGGTAGAAAGAAAAAGAAGTGTGTGTCATTAAACAGTAGCATCTGAATGGAGCATTCAAGAGAAGAATGACAAGAGGGTGTTATGAGAAGAACATTTTAGGGTCATGGCAGGGGCAAAATTAAAGGAGAGTCTCTGGGGAAATAATATAAACTAAATAATAGAGGAAGTAGGATAAAATCAAATTGTAGTGGCACTATTATGTTTTGCTGCAATGCCATAGACAATTTGAGAATTGCAGGCACGGTGGAAGGCAAAGACCTTAATAGTGCCACAGCTGTGTCTTTGTTATTTTAGTAACATGAAACTGAGAAAGAAGTCAAGGAATGGAGATCTCTACTCCTGATTTTTAAACACAATTTTTCTTCCATGTTGACAAATTTTCTAAAGTATAATAAAATTGATGGGGTTAAACATCATTCTTTTGTCCATCTCTCCTTAATAAGGAAATAAAAAAGCCCAGAAATTCTAGTGTGGAGGTCTTGGAGGAGGGCTGGAGACATCCGCAAGATTGGGAACTGGAGAAATAAGGTGAATTAGAGGACATTCCCAGTTACTCATAATCATCAATCATCAAAATCATCAAACTTAATATTAATTTCTCCTTTGTTGACTCAACAGATACTTATTTTACTTTAACCATAGGGATACACTGCTCTGATATCTACTAAGGATATTACAATGAATAAAGGAGGAACTTCCAAGGGTGGTAGGAGTTGTGGGGCAATTGAGATAAATTTGCTTATTTTTTCAGGATTACACAATTGCTTACTGAGTAGAATACAGAAACTTTTTAGGTGAATTGACCAGCCTTGGCAAGCAAGTTAATCGAGGGAAAATGTTGAGTGATTTTCACTCTTATAGGGCCAGAAAATTCAGACTTTACTTCCTTCTAAACTCCCACTAGACTTCCCCTCCCCCACTAATGGCAGGGCAATGTACCACCCACCACCTTCTCTTTTGTTGTCCTGGTTGTTGATTTTAGAAGAAAGAGTAATGAAGACTTTGAAGAGCTTATCATAGTGGGCAACAGGAACTACTCAATTTAATCTGTTGTCCTTTCCCTTAATTTTGAAATTATAATTCTTCCACTTCAAATGGACTTTGATCTTTTTTTCTAGTCTTTGCAGAAGTACAGTCTGGATAATTTGTGTCTAGTGTATATCCTATTGATACAAATGTCAGGTGTACATACACCCACTTATTGGGTTAGCCCAATTTATCATTACCGGATTTTCATGTCTAGCCTAGGGCTGGGTTGTAAAAGAGACAAAGTACTTCCACATTTTCTTCTGCATGCCAAAAAAAATTTCTCTTGAGTTATATTATGTTGAGTCTTTGATATTTTTTTTCCAAATCTTTTTTAACTTTGTGAGCTGAATTCTTTTGGTATGTTTATATTTATTTTGTTCCGAAAGATATTTTAGAAAGTAGCCTGAATTTATTTAGGGTTTGCAAATTTATTTAATGCAGTGATTTTCAATCATTACAGTTTTTTCCCTTGTGTAATAGGAAAACAGTTTATTTTCAAAAGAAAGAAAATAACAGCCCATTGTATTTACTGGTAAACTCTGTTCACATCATCATGATCATTAAGAAGATGAAGATCATAGAGAGAAATCCTGGTCCATCTTATGGTCTAGGAAATGGCTGTAGGGATATCTTGTGACCTGCTCTGGGTCATGGAGCTTGCTAAGCTGAGTTGGACTAAAGCTCTGGGTTTACCTGTTAGGTGATGCTGTCTAGTGACACAAACTTCCCATCCTGGGAATATGTGTCCTTCTTGTCCCTCAATTCCCCAATGAGACATTAGGCTGATACATTTTTAGGGAACAGAAAAAGGAAGATTCTAGAACCCAAGAAGGAGGCAAGTGTGGACTTGCTGTTCCCTGAATTGTATTGGCCTCAGGTAAATGGCCAATGGTTAATTGCAAATCTGATTTATATCCTGACTGAGGCTGAAAAAGTTGGGGTTTTTCCAGAACTGTGAGTTATGCTTTGTGTGTTTGTCTCCCCAGCGGGACTGACTTTCCTGACTTGATATTTTTTGTCTTGACTCTATCTTTACTCATCAAGTGGTGACCTTGCAGTCACCCAGACTCGCCCTTGTGATGCAAGACCTTTCTGTCTTTCTCACCCTGGGGAATAGCATTGCTTTGGCTCCATCCACAGTGTTTTATCCTTATGGCTTCATGTCAAATTCCTCATTATTTCTGTAATTAAACGATCTAGATTTTTTTTAAGAATATAAAAATATACAATTTTAATAGAAATAAATCTTATAAAGCCCTGTTTTTTAAAACAAAACAAAATATCAGTAACAATTTTATTTTTTGTGTGTGTCGTTGTCTTGTTCCTGAGGTTTCTTTCAACCAAATTATGGATATGTAATAAACTAAATTTATCTTACAAATACTTATTTGATAAACACATGTTTTAAAAATATATATATGGGGGCTGGGGTTGTGGCTCAGCGGTAGAGCACTTGCCTTGCATGCATGAGGCCCTGGGTTCGATCCTCAACACCACATAAAAAAATAAATAAATAAAAAGTGAAGATATTTAAAAAAAACTCTAAAAATATCTATCTATATATGTAAATACATATAATGCATATATGTATAATTTATTTACTGAGAATTGATGTAGCGTGTAGACCTCTATGTGTATCCTTTGCAGTTGACCTATTTCTATAATCTCTGTTGGGATTTTTTTTGTGTACCATGATGGGATGTAAGGATATGGTTTTTGTAGCTGTCATCTAGCTCTTCCTTGGCTGGTGGCAGTTCTTATTGTGAACATAGAGATGCTTGAAAAATTTGCTAGTGATTGTAATGAGTTTTCTAGAATAATTCTGGCCCAAAGATTCCCAAATAAGGTGTGAATACTGAAAGAACATGGCACCTTACGTGATGATGCTGTAGTCCATTCAGGGGATCACAGAAGACAGAAGGGTATTCTGAATTTCAAGTGCCCTATTTATTATGAGATCATTCCTTTGCACAATTTAGTGTTCTGTGTGCCAGTTTAGCATGTATACATGTTTACTTATATTCAGGGATGGATTTATGGGTGTGTGATAAGTGTAGTTGCATGGCATTCTCTATTTAGATGGGGCCCATGCTTGGTTTGATACTCTACTGTTACCTTCATGAAATTTTTAATATTTTTTTAAAACACAAGTCTTTATATTTTCATTTTACAATGGGCCCCACAACTTATGTAGCCAGTCCCACTTATATTCATTCTGTCATTCAACTTATCTTTTTTGAAAGCTTACTAACTGCCAAGCTAGTGCTGGGATACTTTAGTGAACAAAGAAATAAAGGCTCTTATATTCTGGTTAAGTGGAGAAGACGTCATAAACAAGTTGCAATGTATAATGTCAGCAAGTGATAAGTATTATGGGAAGCCAGGTAAGGTAGATCAGGAGTTTTTAAAGAGGGAGTTCAATTTAAATAAGAGCGTGAGCTGCAAGATAAATGACTTTTTCCATGCTGTTATCAGCATGATTAATATTGTAACTAGATGGTTTCACAAAGCCACAAGAGATAAACATGCAGAACCCAACTGGATGTCTTATTACTGTATTTAAGAATTGTAGCTTTTAGAAAAACTTACTGTTGAATATAATCTACCCAAATCAGATGAAAGAAATTCATTAGAGTCTGAAGGATCAAATGAGATGCCATTAAAAGGGTCTTCAGAGTTAGACAGAAAGACATTAAAATGTTATGGCAGGGTAACAAAACAAAACAAACAAAAATCAGGGAAGGGCATTAACTGTGTTAGAAAAGGAAAAAGGGCTCAAATCAGGAAAGAACTAAATAACATGCAATGTCAACCTAGGGAAGTAGGCTGGGAGGTCCACGGTTCTGTATTATGGATCCACTGTTAAAATGTCTGAGTGAGAGTCAGCAAGTCCCATCAGTTTCTTAGACGAGAATGGATCCTAAACTTCAGCTCAAATTTTTCTCACTCATAATATTTAATATTGGTCCAAGAATTTGGAAACCCTCACTTGCTTGGTATAATAGAAGCATCTTTTAACCCTGATAAGTTACAGAAAGTTAAAGAAATGATGAGGTATATCTGACCCATAATATTCTATTTAGGAATTATATGTATATGTTTGAGCAATTTAGTAGCAATTTAAATACCTGAAAAGACAGGATATCTAACAAAATGGGCTTCATGGTTCAAATTTTAAATATGGTTATTATTGGGCTTTTAAATCAAAAGTTTTGAGAAGCTTAATAAGTGTGTAAACATTATTAAAATATTAATGAAACTTAAAATTTGTCAAATTTATGCCTTTAACTTGTTTGATTTACAAAAATTTGTATTTTAAAAAGATTCTTGTTCTTAGAAGCAATTGAGGTATGTAAAACAAATCAGATACTCTAAATTTATGCATGCAGTTTAAGGCACTTAAGGGAATTAACTAAGTTTATAGAAGACCCCTTATAAATTATTATTAAATTTATTAGATTATAAATAATTAAGGTATGTAAGATAATGAATCTTTTAAAATCTTTATAAAATTATGAATTAAATTTAGAAGCTTAGGTAAACAGAATTGTGAATTAGTAACTTCAATAAGTCATACTAATTTTAAAATACAAAGTAACTATAAATAATTTTCCTGTACTTAAAACCCACTCTCAAGGATGCCTAAATTAATTTTGCCATTGATGACAGATAGTGATAGAAGTTAACAGTTTGGGAACCCAGCTAGCCACTTTCATAAAAAGGGCCTAACTTTCTCTTTGTTAATTGCAAAACAAACAGAACTAAAATGGTGCAGTTACCCTTCTTCTTTCAAGAAGCATGTTTTATAGAATGGTTATGAAGGATTTTTCAGAAAACAGAAGATTGATTTTTATCCAAAGAAGTAAGAGTCACCAATGCTTGATATCTCCATAACTAAAAATGCATTCATTGAACACTGGTTATCGATTTCTAAGGAATAAAATGACAGTCTCCATGTCCTAACAGATTTCATAGTCTTGTTGGGGAAGGAGGTATAATCATGACTAAGAAATAGTGCAGAATAGGATAAATTCTGGAAGAAAAAAAAATCTATGGGAAATTGAGAGCAGAATTCTATGTGGGAAGAGGAAGGGGAAGAGTTCCCCAGAAGGACAAATGTGAGAGGGTCATAGATTACCCCTACTTGAGATGGGTTGAGGGCAGCCATCTAGTCAGATTGGTTGACCAGAGCTATGGAGACTGCAGTATGCAAGGTATGAGTGGGGAATTTTGAAAGAAGGTGATGGAGCTAGATCATCATAAGAATAGAAATGAGGAGGGAAAATGAGATTGGATGATTTTTCTTGTCATTATTCCCTAAACAATGCTTCGTAGAACAACTATTTACAGAATGTTCACATTATATTAGGTAATCTAGAGATCCTCTGAAGTATACAGAAATACGTGCATAATTCATATGTAAAAACTGTGCTATTCAATATAAGGGACTTGAGCAACCATGGATTTTAGTATCCATAGTGGGGTCCTGGAACTGTCCTTTTTATTTCTGCCATGAAACCTTACACATAAATCGGGATGATGATTCATACTTTGTTCCCTCTTTGGTTTATTCACTATTTATTCTTTCAACAAACATTTACTGGTTGTCCATCATCTTCTCTGTTGATAGATGCTTTTCTGTATAAGCCTACATGATATATTAGGATTTTAATACAGAAATGTTAAGTAAATCACAAATTTGTTGACCGAATGTTAAGGAATTCTGACTTTATCCCATAGGAGAGTAATCACAGGGAAATAACATAGTTCAACGTTTTCTTCTTCCCACTCCCCATAGAGACCAGGCTTAAAATGCAATAGAAACAAAGGTCATGTTGACTTAACTGCATATTTATGTGTAAATAACTGACCCTTCCCTTCACTCAGGATTTTCAAGGACTAGAAAGAAGATGCCACAAGGTAAGTCTAAGGAATGGGTGGAGTGATGGTGGATACAGAAAGAGTAGGTACACAATCAGGTAAGCACTCTTCACCAGAGAATGGTGGAACACTTACATTAGGAAGTGACAAAATGGCCTTCCCCATATCTGCCCTTTGGCATTTCCTTATCTCTCTAGAGCATGCCCAAAATCATGGTGAAGAAACAAAAATGCCATTACTGATATTTACCCTTCTTTTTTCTTTAAGGTTACCAATTCTGTCAGAATGTTCATCTGGAACAGGCTGGCTCTTCTGACAGATGGCCCCGCTACATTGAGAGCCTTAAATTTATTGTATTACCATAGGGATCATGACACCTGATACTTGACAGGAAAGCCATAACCTGGAAGGCTCACATCATTGGATTTATTTACAACAGAGGAATGCAACATGTCAAATAGTTGCCTTATAGATTAATGGAGCCAGTGAGGAGGGAAAATCTTTTTTTTTTTTTTTTTTTCCTGTTCCTGGGAAAATCTTAGCCCTGCTGGGTTATGCCTGGGAAAAGTTTCCTATTCAGACTCCCTGCTGCTAGGAGGGTTGGGCTAACCCAAGACAGAATTCAGCTCAGGGTATATGGGATCAGTGCACACAGACCGGATAAGACAGTGTCTGTGGGACTCCGCCCCAAATCTGGAGTCACATACTCATGCTGGGGGCGGGGGGAGGAGGGGAAGAAAAGAAAAAAAGCAAATGCTCTTTTTCACCAGAGGCATTTCATGTAATCAAAACCAAAGGCTTTGTGGTTCTGCTCAGAATGGTGTGCTACTTGTCACGATGTGTTTGCAAAGTCAGAAGAAGCTTGAATGAACATGTGTGTGTGTTTAATTCCCTGGCCAAGTCCGGGCTCCACAGCAGGGGCTGAAGCTCAGTGTGATATTGGTTTTCACCAGCTGTTTGGGGAGCGAGACACATGACAGGTGGTTCAGGCTGGCAGACTCAACAGAGTGCCTTCTGATTGCCAAGAAGTAAGATGGGTTAGCTACATATGGGCTGTTCAGAGGAGCTGGATGCCTTTTGCACAGCGAAGAAAGTATGGCCACCCTGATACGGAAAGACACCAATATATCCTCAGTACACTTGGGTGGTCCTGATTTCAACTATTCTCCTCAGTGTTAGACCATGTGACAGATCATACTCTGTCCCTGTACATCAGGGAAAATGTAGAAGTTGATTAACAGGCAACAAGCAACACCTGTTTCCTCCAAATTGCACTCAGTTGTCACAGGGTCTGAAATTCCATCATTAAGAATTCAGTACTTGGGTCTTGAAGCCTTTTGTAATATTTTCAGGAGTCCTCATTAAAACAGCTGACTTTATAAGTAGTGACTAACTAAAAGTAAAGCTCTTGTTACTGGGTGAGTAGATATCAGGAGAAGAAGCCATGGAAGCTTGGACAATGGAAGAGAAACTCAATCTCACTCAGAGGCTGCTTTGTGTCTACACATCACACAGCGTCCTTCAAATTTATTTGTCGACCTCACCGAAATCCATGGAGTATAAAAATGTTGTTACTGAGGTCATGCAAGATTTTGTTCTGTTCTGTTAAAAACATTGTATATTTTGTTTAAAAATGTTAGACCATCCATGGTACTTTTTACATTAGAAAACAAAAGAGGTTAATCTCTAGGGCTCTCTGTAGTCAACATAATGATTATAAGAAAATTTCTGGGTCCTTAGAAGAGACTTAAGAACTAAAGATAGGCTGACTGATTGGGAGGATATAATTAAATGTCTTACCATACTTGATTTCTGCCATTACTTATTTTCTGTTTTTTTTTTTTTTTCCCTTGTCACAAGGCAAAAGGAACTACATTAGAATCAGAGGGCTCAGACAATGGATAGACTTTCACTCTGTTAAAAATGGATAGGGCTGGGGATGTAGCTCAGCAGTAAAGTACTTGTCTGGTACGTACAAGGCCCTGGGTTTGACCCCAAGTACCTGGCGAAAAAAGTGGTTAGGTGTGGTGTCTTAGACATGCACAATCAAGGGCTAAGTGGAAGCTCTCTGAAAGAAGAAAAAAAAAAAAAAAAGGCAAGCACATCTCACCATCATTGAATATACTTCAAAGCCAGGGTAAATGCAGATCAAAATGGAATGTCACCATTTTTAAAATTAATAAGAAACTTATCTGGTTGTGCCTATGTATTCTTAAAAGTCCTTTTCTTTTTTTTAATTTTTTTTTTTTTGTAGATGGACACAATATCTTTATTTTTATTTGTTTATTTTTATGTGGTGCTAGGGACCGAACCCAGGGCCTCATGCATGCAAGGCAAGCACTTTACCACTGAGCTACTACAATTCCAGCCCCCTTAAAAGTCCTTTTCTAAGTGAATTCTTTATAAAATTTCAATATTCTTTATAGAATCATTTTTTAAAAGACTGTGACCTGCATTTTCTGAGTTAGATAACTAGGAGGAGAACTGCTTCGCTAATGGGAAAGCATTGTTGATGGCACTTATGTTGACATGACATGAAGAACTCAGGGAAAATGGAGAAGACCTACACGTGCACTAACCCCTAATTATTGCCATGTCACCAATACTGTCCTTGCTAAGATGTCTACTGTCTATACCTGCCAAATCAAGAGGAAGAATTTCAGTCCCTTTTCCTATTGACTTTTCTGTGACCTTGGGCTCCTGGAGTTCCTTCCTTGATGCTACCTCCTCCAGTTCTGCATCTGCTTAAATATGTCTCTGCCTTATGCTTACCTTTAGTGTAGCCCTTATGCTGAATGCAATTATAAGCTAAGATAAAAAACTGTATCTTGCTCATTTTTATATATGGTCACTACCAGCAACTATATTGACAAATTAAGAAACTGTCATAACAGAATGCATAAAAGTCAATCCTCACATGCAAGCATGGCTGTAAGGTTCACAGTTGGTCTGACTTTTTTTTTTTTTCTCTCATACCTACACATTTCAAGTACAGTATTGTGTTGACCGAATTATTACTTGTGAAGCCAGACAATTGATTTCAGGTGAAGAGAGAAGGAGGGAAGGGGTTGTCCTCCCTGTTCATTTTGTGAATTGGAGAAAATCAGATTGTTCTGTCTCATCACACTTCACTGAAAGCATACAGGCTGTCATTTAACGTATCCTGCATGCTTAATCTAAATAAAATCTACTGGCCCCCAAAACTTCAGTTTTTCTCAACTGATTACACATTTTACTTTCCAAGAAAAATATATACCTATTTTCAGAAATACAGTGTTAGCTCCCTCCCTGCCCAATCTTCCATCTCAAAGTTATTTATCATATCATCTATCTTTTTTCTTTTCTTTTGTGTTGGGAAAAAGAAGTGGAACCTTTTCCTTTTATGCCTTCTCACTTTCTCCTTCTCATTCTTCTCTTTCTTTTTTCTTCCACTTCTCCTCTTCTTTCTTACCATCTGAACTCATATTTTGGCTTCTTTCTGGCTCTCTGATTGCCCCTTCCTTTCTTTTGCTCCATCAGTGTTCAGTATGATCTTATCTGTTCCTTTCCTTTTCTTGGTTTCAAATATGTCCAACTCTTCCATCCTAAAAACATTCCCCTCAAATGTGCCTCACCTTCAAGGCATTAGCCTAAAGCCCACTTCAGAACTGCTTCGCTTTTGGAAATTGGAGTCTACACTTAACTGCTTCCTCAACTTCCAGTCAGTCTTTGTCTGGTGGCAGTCTGCTTTGTGCTTTATCATTGTGTTGATGCTAGTCTTGCTTAGATCACTCAGCAATTACCCTCTTTTCTGGGTCTCATCATCTTTGATCTCCCTACAGAATCAGACCCTGTGGACTGCCCTTCCCTCATTGTTTTGGTGTACCTTCTTTCCTTTTTAAATTTTCTACTTAACTTATCTTACTTACTTTTTATTTTTGGTTTTGGGTATGGAGCCCAGGGCTTTGCACATGCTAAGCATGTGTTCTACCTCTGAGCTACAGGCCATCCCCAATCATTTCCTCATGTTTTTAATCTCTGATTTTTCTGCCATTTCACCTTAAGTTATGTAATAGTTTCCTAGGGCTTCCATAATGAAGCCCTAGGCTTAACAACAGAAATTTATTTCCTCAGATTTCTGTAGGCTGGAAGTGCAAAGTCAAAGGGTTAACCTGGTTGGTTCCTTCTGAGGCCTGTCCTTGGCTTCTTCTGGTGTCGTCATGTGCATATATGTCCAAATTTCTGCAACTCATAGGGATATCAGTCATATTGACCCATGCATATAACCTTGTTTTATCCTAATTATCTCTTTAAAGGCCCTGTCTCCAAGTACAATCACATTTTGAGGTATTAGGAGTGAAGATTTCAACAAACCAATTTTGGAAGAACCCAGTTCAGTCCACAACAGTTTCTATTGTTGAATTCTTCTTCTCTGCCTCTTTTATCTCTTTTATCTCAGTCTTATCTCCACGTTCTGTCTAGGTTAGTTTCTCAAACTATGATTCTTCTGGTTACAAATACTCATCCCTTACACACATCCCTGACCACTCAAATCGGAATCTCTGGGAACAGGTCCAAGGAGTGTGCCTTTTAGTAGCCTTCTTAGATGATTCTTTTTCTCTTCAAAGTTTAAGAATTACTCTATATGATGCCTGGCCAGCTTATTCACTGCCATGGCTTCTGCTCCCATCTCTTTATTGATTTCTTCAAGTTTAGGGCTCTGTACCTGATTTTAAACTTTCAAATCCATATTTCCAACCATCATGTGGATACATCCATCTTGCTTTCTTGTTGACATCCGGCTTTCTGCATGTCTGAAATGTTGGACCTCAGCTAATGGCATTCCGCTCTTGATACACTTCACTGAAAATTCAGTGTTTTTCTTTCTCTTCTTTATTTACCTCACCTTCCTCCTCACAAAATTCTAATGCTTGTTCCATAGAAGTACTCCTGTACTCTGACCCTTCTCCACAGACTCACACCCTGGTTCAGACCCTGAGCACTGCTGTCTTTCATACTTAGGTCACCTCAATAGCTGGCTAGGGACATTTTTTCATTTTCTCCTCACTATCCCTCTGCTCCATCCTGCTGCAAGGGCTACTTTCCCAAAATCTAAATGCAAACACATCACTTTCCTTACTTTTGACTCTTCTGGGAACTCCTCTGTTAGATTATGGCAGTGCTTCCCAATGTGGCTGGTCATCAGAGGAACCAGGGTAGTTTTTAACAGCTCAGACTCCCAGGCTCCAAGGCTCTCCTGATTCATCAGTCTGGGCTGACATCCCGGTTATTCTGAGGAGCAGCCAAGTCTGAGAACACCTACCAGCTGGATTCCAGCCTGCAGGATAAAATATGAACCCTTCAGCCTAGGTGCTTCCTCATAGGATTCAAGCATGCACCCCAGCCTGATCTCAGTCCCTCCCTTCATGTACATATAAAATAGGATTTAGGCTTTTATAAATATGACCAGGCTTCCTATCATAACTTTACATATTCTTTCACCGAAAGTCCTTTCTGTACCATTATCAGCTGGCAAACTCCTATTTATCCTTAAAATTCCAATTTAAATTACCCGCTTTTGGTCAAGTTTTCCCTAGATCCTGGTAGTGTTCAGCTAATTGTTCATATTTCTGTAGCACAATTATTACATTACAATGCAATTTATCTGTGGACAAATCTGTTTTCTCAAAAGACCAGGAACTTCTCAAGTATCTACTGACAAATAGCACAAGCCTGGTAAACATTTGTTGGATGAATTATTTCTTAACATCTAGGTGTACTGATCTTATGAATAATGATGGAAACCACCAGACATTTTTGCCATGCCTGGAATGTACTTCTGTTTGGAATAGGAACTGGGTAGGATCTAGATATACAACTATTCTCTAAGGGACAGGGGATCGCCAACTGGAACCCACCAGGTTTTGATTCAGGGCAGAACTACGGACCCAGTAGAGTAACCAGTGTCCATCATAAGGCGAATTAAATATCACAAGTTGAAGGATGTGGATATACATAGCAGAGGGTATCACCTCACAATGTGGTGTATTTAAAATGTTCACAAATCTTTGACGCTCCTCCCACTAAGAGATGAAGTCTGTTTTCTCACAACTTGAATTTGGTTTGACCTTTTAAACTTTCTTTGCATAATAGCACACATTGGATGTTACACTGCCTGATTCTGGAGCAAAGCCTCAAGAACACTGTAGCTTCTGCTCTGCTCTCTTGTAATGCTTCTGCCATCCTGAAAAAGATGCCTCTGTCTAGCCTACTGGAAAAGTAGAGGCCAAACCAAAGAGAAACAAGGTGACTTAATCACCTGTCCCAGGTAGCTATTAGTCATGTGAATGAAACCACCAAGTTGTACCAACCCCCAGGTGACCTGCTAACAGATTGTGACTACAGAAAGAAGCCCACCCAATGCCAGATGAGCAGAGACCAACTGTCCCTGTTGTACCTCATCCTCACTGCTAATCCCCAGAATAGCGACCAGATAAATGTATGGTTATTCTGCACCAGTTTTGAAGTGCTCTGTTATATATATAGCAGTGATAACTGATTTGTGGGTTGGTAGGCACAGCAGTGGTATTTTGGAATGTTAATTACTAAACTAAGACATTTTTCTAAACCTCCAGGAGATGGGGGAAGTTCTGATGTTCTATAAGGCTTGAGAGGATTGGCTTAGGGACTGGGTGGAGTTGAACCTGAAACTGACAACTAGACTTTATTCTTGGCAGCCCAGAGTCGCTGGGGGAAACGGCCTGGCAGGAAAGGAGCGCCAAAAGTGAGCACTGTAAAATCACATGGCCAGGTTTGCAACGAACACCTTTTGCCTGAACATGTGATGTGCAGAAATGGATGTTGTCACTGTCAGATACTCAAAAACATAACTGGAACTGCAGTAGATTCTTAAAATATGACTTTTCTGGAGAACTCTTTAAAAATCATATGCTTTTCCAAGTGGTCTTGTATTAATTTCTCAGTGTGCTGTTCCAAACAGCTTCCTAATGCTGCACAGACCCTGAATCATGTATGGCAATGATCTCTATTTGTAGCCTCATCTCTCTGAAAGAGTGTTCCTCTGAAATGTCAGTTCTGTGTCTCCACAGCTGACAACCATGACCTGCTGACTGGTGGTTAAACACAGTGACTTGATCCGGAAAGGTGTGGTGGTGTTTGGCACGAAGTGCCTCATGCTTTCCAGGACCCTGCTCTTGGACAGGTGTGGTGTAATACCCACAGCGATTAACCCTTGTGATGGCTTTTGTCTGTCATCGTATCTTAGTGCCTTTCAGAATCCAGCTTCTCTTGTAATTTTTTCACTCTTCTCTTTATAAGATTTCATGACATTTTCCATGTTTTAATCCAAACAGCCCAGTGCCAAAAAGAAAGAAAGAAAGAAAAAAAAAAAAAAGTACAGCTGTGGTGAGTCATTAAAGTGACTCTTCCAGCTGTTTAACTATTATGTCTGGCCCCACAGCAGCCTCCGAAAGGCTAAGAAAACGTTCTGCTTCGACTTTCTAGTGCTGAGAGTTTACAGATCTCTGATTTTTCTTACATTAATAAACCCTCACTACCAACCTCTTGGAGCATTGGGAGGAAACAAAGGCTAAAAATGTTTTAGTATAGTAATAAAAATCTCAGACTCTGGAGTGGACAGACCTGGGTTTACATTAGGGTCCAGCTGTTGATTGGCTCAGGACACTGATCAAGTTATTTAACCTCTCTGTGTCTTCCAGGAATGTAAGGATATTGTCTAAGTTATAGAGTCATTCAGAAGAGTAAATAAATTGATAATTAAAAAACAAAAAAAAAGAAACTCAGAGCCAGGCTTGGTGACTGCATCCCTGATATCCCAGCTATTTGGAAGGATGAGGCGGGAGGTTTGCTTGAGCCCAAGAGTTTGAGGCCTGCTTGGGCAACATAGTGAGATCCTGTTTCAAAAGGAAAAAAAAAAAAAAAAAGCAGAAAAGAACCCACTCAGGCAGTCACTGCCGCACAATCAATGTCTCAGCACCGTGGCTGTGATTATTTTGCTGGTCTAGAGGCCTCGCCTGCTGCCCCGGCTTGTCCTTCCTGTGGAGGCATGGGCTTTGCATTGTGTTTTCCCCAGTAGTTGGGGTGTCAAGGAGGAGCTCACAGCAGGCTGCAGACTTAAGCCAGATGGCCCAGGTGTATTGCTTTCATGAAATTTACAACACAGGGGTATTTACACCTGTCACAGCTGTCACTCATTACAGACAGATCAGACAGTGTTCCCTGAGAGCTGAACATGGATTTGTCAGAATCTAGCTATGCAGAAAAGTCTGCTTCTCTTTCCTGCCACCTTGCAGAGCTGGGAATCAGCTTTCCCACCTTCCTAATCAGCAGTTATACCAATTGGGAAGTAGGGCCCTGATTTGCACTGTAGCTCCCTATTCCCTGCATCCTTGGGGATTTAGGTGTGGGGTGGAGGAGGTTCTTCCTTTATGAGGTTGCCAGCCACGTAAGAAAATAACCCAGGAGTTGGAAGATGGGGCACAGCTAGGGAAGGTCTGGAATTGGAATCTGGAGCTAGAGTTGTGATTGGATTGATGGTTAGTGATAGCTGGCTCTGCAAACAGGTCATTTAACTTCTTCCTATATCTTAGGAAAGGATATATTACAGAAATATATTACAAAGAATGCAAGGTTCCCAAGAATTCTTGACCAATCATACAGATTTGAAGAAGTCCAAGGAAGTTCCCCAATCACCTAAGTAGTTGTATGTTATTGGGGATTCTGACTAGGAGAAAAGAGCTAATTCTAATGATGGATAGGGATGTTATTTAGTATTATATTTTATATCAGACGTTAGGAAAGAGGCGAAAGATAAATTTCCATATTAATCATTAGAGAAATGGTTGAAGCCTAGAAGTTGTAGTTTAGGCTGTAGTTTAAATGCCATCTGAGCTCATGAATAGAAGGAAGCATAACAATGTGGGGGACACATAAAACTCATATTTATCAATACCCAGATAAAATGATATCTCCAGCACCCTTTAGCCCCTAATGTTCCTAGTGTCCTATGGTGCTGGTACCAGACATCAGCTGGTAAGGTCGTTTAAATAGGGTGGCTGTGATGTCATTTCAGAAATCAGCCTGAGGCTTGGCCATGAAACTGTAGTAACATCCCCTGGGTCCTGGCAGGATGCCAAAAGATCACATATTTCTTCTGGTCCCTTTGCAGCAGCTTTAGGGATACATTATGACTTAGAGGATCTTGTAAAACATCCCTTCTTCATCCTGGAGAAACTTTTCATCTAATACAAGAATAGCTCAGCTCTCATGTCTACTTCTTTCATTTGGGGGTTGGCATTGAGTAAAGTAATTAATATCCTAATACATTTGGTGTATTTCTATTATTGTATCCCTAGGTTTTCTATAAAATAAGGTTCATACTATTGTGATCAATGGAGAAATAAAGGAGACTTCTAGTTAGTGATGATTGTTGTAAACTAATGCATACTTGTCATGGAAAAGTATACTAATGGCAATTGCTGCTTTGGGGACAAAGCCTTCAGCACACGAGCATTTGGGGATATTCCAGATTCAAACCATAACAACCAGTTTAAATACTCAAAAATATTTCTAGGCATTTCCAAATTGTAGTGTCAGAGACTTTGTAGTGTTTAGAAAAATATTTTTTAAAACATGCATTTTTTTTTGGTCAGCACCATCATGAAAGTAAGGCATTGCTTTTAAATATTCAGATTTTGTCACTGAAACTTACTACTCTCCTGCTCTAAAACCCCAAACATTGGATGTTTATCAGTCCAGAAAACTAAGACTCATCTTGTCAAATCCCTGGGTTTTCCCACTTGTTTATTGGTTTTTTTTTTTTTTTATATCTTTAATTTTAAATATTATTAATGTTGTCAAAGTCAGTTTCACAGCCCTGCCCTTTATTTCAATTGATTGCTTCACATCCCTGAAGATAGTGTAACCCGGTAGAATTAACTTCATCCTAACCACAGAGACTCTCAGTTGTGTTTTAGGCCCTGTCTGATGAAGATCATGCAAGAGCTTTAGAAACCTACTTCAGAAACCTACTGTTTCTATGTACTTCTGACTTTTGTATAAGGAAGAGCTCATCCTAAGTTGCTGAATCACAACATTAGAGTAAAAAACAAGAATGGAGGTCTCAGTGATACATTGATCATTTGGCTTTGGGGGAAACCCACAAACAGCTCGGAAGTATTTCTAGATCTTGACTCTGTTTTGAAGAGTTAAAGTGATTGGTAATAAACTTTTGGGTCAGAAAAGCTGACTGGTCAGAGCTGACTGGTGCTTTGAATTGTAAGAGATTCTCTTGATTCCAAATTTCTAATAACCCTTTAATATAGGGGTATCTACCAATTTTCACATGGGTGTTTCCAGGATCAGCAGCTAACCATGTGATGGACCCTGTCTTGCTATACCCATCAGGCTCCACCTTTAGACTTCCCCTTTTAAAACATCTTCACCATTTGACAGGCTATTCTCTCTTCTAGGGTTGCCTTCTCACTGTTTTGCATAGAAAACTCCTTATATTTCAAGCCAAACTCATTTCTCACTTTCTCTGTGAAATATCTCTAAGAAATGTCAACCTCCTCTTCCTCTGACTGCTTACAGCCCTTACGCTCCTTCCACATCTTATTTACTCTTTTTGTTTCTTTGCAAAATTCTCTCCCTAGCAGGTTGGACACTCCTAGCAGCCAGGGATTTCATCTTTTTCATACTGGGTGACTGTAACACTTTGTGACTGCTCCCTGTATGAGACTGTCCTCACAGTATACACACAGCTGGCTTTAACTGCTTGCCAAATTTACCTATTTTTGCTATTCAGGGCAGGGCAGGGTCTTCACAGTGATCCATTTCTTCACTCCTGAAGGAAAATTTCCATGTTTGGCAATTTGTACAGTGGTCCCAATAACTACTTTCATACTGTTTGATTAAAATAGAGGTAACAGTCTTCTTCCAGACCATTTTGGAGATTCCATGAAAAAAATTCCAGAATGACTGTAAGCACTGTTAGCAGAGGTGAACCAGACCCTCACGTTCTGTTAGTCATAGTGATGGAAAGACAACGTCTTGTGATCTACGTGTTGGTGCAAGCACAATGAAGCCTGGGAGCAGACAGGAGCTTGATTCTTTTTGCAATTTATTTGCTTTTGAAGACAATTGGAGAGAGCAGATCTGGAAATAAATCTAGGCAAAAAAGAAAATATGAATAATGAATAAAAGTAAATAAAATAAAAGCTACATTGTAGTATAACCATTGATCTTAACCCTAAAGGGGAACATTTGAAATGCTGGAAGATGCAGACATCTCTGTTCACGAAATATGGAGTTATAGCCACTGACCAAGAGTGTGAAGGAGACAGAGTGACAAATACTGAAATACATACCTGAGTTGTTCTCTCGGAGACTTTAACTTTTTGACTTCGCTGATTTTAATTGCTCTGTAGCTTTGGCTCCTGGCTTATAGGGAGGAGGAAACTTTGGGGATATTGGAAAGTTGGGTAAAAACTGACAACTAAGCAGCTTGCAGGCTTCAGACTTCTCCTTTTGTCTTTCTTCCCCAAAGGGAGTCCTGGAAAAGGAATGTGCTATGACTGGGGAAACCCAGGCCAGGTCTGACCTGCTTCTCCTTGTAATTTCAAAGGGCACTTCTCTCACTGTGGCCTCACCCTAAGGCCAGCCTTGGACCTAGTTTGCTGTGAGTCTGTGTCAGGAATGGAACTGTCACAACACTGGAGAATGGCTGTTTTCTTATTAGTTGAAGTAAAAATGCTCACATTTTCTCATTGTACAGGTACCTTAGTGAGTCTTAATGCTAAATGATCTGACTCACTCTTAAAATTTCAGGGGATGGTTAAGAATCAGGAATTTGGAGGTGCTTTATAGCCCAGTATAGAGACCATGGGCCAAGTTATTTTGAATGAAAATACAAGTGTTTATTTTTCTCATAGTTTACTCTTTCTCTACCACATCGTCCTGTTGAATTGAGCCATCTGTGACCTTATACCTTACATTCAGTTCTCCTTAATGAACAGAGTAAAAAAGCACTAGTCATGGATACAAAAAGAAACAAAAATCACCCTCTACCTTGCCTCCCACTTCATTCAACAGTGTAATTTTTAGAAACATGGTTCCCCAAAATGGTACCAACTGCAATATAAGCAAGTATAAAACAGTTAAGTAAAATTGATGGATAGTTCACAGAGAAAAACTGAGAAGCTCATTGAGGATATATAGTTGACTGCTAAAGAGAATCATGCTTCACCCAAATCTTCTCCCAAGAACAGTAGAGATAGACTGTGCAGTTGAACTCATTCTGAGCTTAGAACAGCCTTGTTCTTCTCTTGTCCTTAGGTTATTTCCTACATGTTGGCTTTTGAGATCAAGTTGTTCTGGGCACATGAGGGGTCTTCTGCATTTCCTGGCTTAGAAAAGAAGTTGATCACTAGGTTGATTGGAGTCCACGCTTCATCCCCACTAGCTCTCAAAGCATCCTGTGCCTCCTAAACTTTGGTGCACATCACAGCTTATCCCAAATGCCTGAATGATTGTCTCTGTCCATCACTACACAGGGAGCTCCCTGAGGCAGAAGCATGATCTTTCTTGTTAACAATTAAATTATGGACAAGTTTTAAGACCTAAGAGTTGCTCAACAAAATTTGTAAAATGAATGACTAACTTGAAAACAAATTTCCTTGTTGCCTTGAAGCTGCTATAAGCTGTTTTAGGGATTGTGCCTGAATTTGGTACATGGACTGAAGGTGTTACACTGTTAGGACACTTTCATAGGTATTAGTTCACATCAAGGACTGACCTTCAGTTTAACAGATTGTCAAATTATCTTTTAGTGGCATGTTTAAGTTGATATGCTCTAATCTCCAAGTCGCACACAGATTTCAATGTTCACAAAAGGTTAGGGAATCTGTATAGGAAATTGAGTGGTCTCCGGAGGCTATATGAGGACTTTATACCACCAACCCATTTTTCCTTCATCTGTCTCTTCCAAGCAACCTATAGACCAAGAACAGATGCGTAACACAGCAGAACTGTCTCTCCTTTGCCTAATTTTGTTATCTATTTTTGCTTTTTCCCTCAAAAAGTAACTTTCAAGACTTAAAAGAATTGCCCCAGTGGATGGTGATGTGAAGGCATGGGTGTGTTTAGAAATTGCCAGTAATAGTGGCTCCATTTGAAGTGCTTCAAATGTAAACTGAGATTAGAACACATAGGGTTTGCTAATTTGGGTAATCTCCTTTCCCACCCCCTGCCCCAAATGAAAGGGGATTATTAGAGGCAATACTTTGCCTTAAAGAAAGAGTGACTGTTGTTCAGTGTATTTCTATCAAGCACATAATACACACACACACACACACACACACACACACACACACACACTTGCAGAGGCTAAGCAAGTCCTGAATACCATCTCTCAACTGTTTGATTCAATGATTGTTATTAAGCAGTAAGATCTACACAACCGTGTAGTTATTGTGCTTCTAAAAAAATGTAAATGTCACTTTTTTGGTCTTATAAAAATTATTAAGCAGAAAGAAAGATAGCAATTTCCAGTGTTTGCTTGGATGGTAAGATGCTGGAGAATTAGCATTACTCTTGAGAGCTGCCATTGGTTAGCTGGAGGGAAAAAGGATATCAATTATACATAATCTAAGAAGCCTCTGCATAATAATCAGGCCCAGTAGGGGCTTTGGGGCAGCTTCGTTATTCTCTTGTAAACACAAGAGCCCAGATAGACATGTCAGTCAGGAGTAGCGGCAGCAATTCTTCCTTTTTAACACCTTCACATTCTATTGCTTCAATATGCAAACAAGGCTGTTTAGCTGAGGGTAGAGCCAGTGCTAATGAGCTCCCTGCACTAACCCTGAAGTAAAAAGGTTCTGTTTCACAGCTGCTCAGAGACAGCTCCTCTGGGCATGCTCAGGTATTGGAAAATAATGCCTTTTAAACAGAGAAATGCCAATCAGGATTTTGTGCATGCTTTCCCTTTTCTCTATGTGCTAATGCAATTACCTCATAACTTGTGAACTTCTAGTGCATTTGTCTGGTACTTTCTCTCCAAATGATATATTTGGAATGTGGATGTGGAAAGAGAATGTGTGGAAAATGCAGGAACGTAAAAATATGCACTCTCCTTCATTCCTAGAGGATGCTACCTCAAAGCCAAAGCTCACATTTCTGTCTGAAAGGTGGACTGTTCTTTGATCTCTTGGGGTTTTCCCCCCAAATATTATTATTCCTCTTTTTTCCTAGGGTCACTTTAATGACCTGAATGGACAATGCAGATCAGGACAGGCTTCTCAAGCCGGAGGGTTTGTGCCCCAACCTCTGTGGTTTGGGAGCTGTCGTGGGTCCCGGGCTCCGGGCATCACTAAAACGAGGCAACTCCATAATTGGCTGAGCAAAGACACACAGGACCAAGGAGAGGGGGCTGGGAGGGAGGGGGCTTCACATATCCGTTGACAGTTTCAAATCAAGATACAATACATGATGGTTTTTCAATATCCAATTATTCTCATGAATAAAGAAATCTTTTGCACAGAAATATTCTTCCAATCCCCACTGGGTTAATTTACCATCTACAGAAACCACTCAGCTTTGCTGGCTAAATAGCAGAGTATGTGATTTCTTGTGTAATTATAGGACAACCTCCTTTCTCACCATTAATTCAATCTCAGGGCCATGCCTGCTAGGTGCCTGACACGGGAGACAGGGCCTGTCCATTGTGCCCGATAAATGGATGTTAAGTACAAGCCCTAATATCCTCAACTCTTAACCAGTATTTTAACTCTTTCCCATAAAAAGACATGCAGTTTTCCCATCCCCTACTTAACCAGTCAGTAGGCAGGTGCCTACCACTGTCTCCATTTATGACAGTACAGTCAGGTACTACACAGTCAGCAGGAAGGCATTTCTGCTGCAATATTTCAGAATTTAAATTATTTATTACGTTAGCTTTACGGCATATCACAACCTATTTGAGACAGGTAGAGTGAACTCCCTTCTGCCACATGGAAGCTCATTAAATGGCCATCATGACTGGTCAGACTTAATTGCTTTACATTTGATACTTCTCTGTCATGATTTAAATCCCTAGCAAAGCAGCTGACCCCAATTCTCAGGGTGATTTGATTCACCCCTAACTTGGAAAATGAGAGAAGGCTAAGAGTTTGCTTGTGCATTTTAGCATCTGGTTGAAAATGTGCAAGCTGGTAAGTTGCTGTCGGAAATAAGTCATTGGTAATTGTACATGAAAAAGGTTAATTGAAACTTCTAGTCATTATTTATTTTTGTTAATTTGGTTAAACTATCAGAATTACTCAAATTGTTTTGAAGGAGACACATGCTTATAAAACAGTTATGTAATACACGTTTACAAACTCAGTTGCTTGTGTTTGGAACACAACATGAAAAACCAGATTAACAATGCCATTATATTCAAATTCTAGTGCCAAATCCTCTTGGATATGATTGCTTATACATCTGACTAATATTTTAAGGCCATGCTACTCATTCTGGTGAAATACTAAAGATGTTATACCAGGTGAATTTTATATTTCTGGATTTTATATTACCTTGACATAGTGTTTAGTTTTGTCTTTTGCTTATTCTGAGAAACAGCATAGCATATGGATGAGAATGTAGACTTTTGAGCCACACTTTCATTTATAAAATTAGTGTAATAATATTGCCTACCTCATGAGGCGACTAGAAAGAATAAATTTCTGAGTATATAAAACTCTTATAATTCAATACATGTTAGCCATTGTCATCAATGTTTTTGCTCATTGCTTTGGTATGCAATGGCCGTATGGCCATTTGTATGGTGTTAACATCTAGGTATGTGTTCTCTTGTGACTATCACCAAATAGTAGTCTGTACTTACAATACGCTGATCAAATGTCAAATCAGCAGTTTGTTCTTCTGGAATAATTGATTCAATTTTATTGTGTTTGATATTAATACTTTCAAATCTGGACTGTATTAAAGTTTGTGCCCAGATGAAGCATCTGCTGATAGATTTGTGATGGCTAGAAGAATCACAAACTTTTTCTATATTCTTCATATTTAGATTATTCATAAACCTGAAATAGTGCTAGATAGACCCTATAATACACTCTTGATATAATTAAACAAAGAATAGTAGTGCTTTTCAATGACTTAATTTCCCCATTGTACTATAAAGTCAATTTACCCTCCGATCACATGTTCTGATTAGAAGACACTATTAGCAGAATAGTAATTAAAGCAATATACAAAAAAAACCCCAAACTAACAAAAACAAACAAACAAAACCCCTTAAGTCTGCTTTAAAGAAAGTAAGCAATTTTTAAAGACAATGCAATTTGAATGAGTTGTGGCTTTACCTGCATTTACCATTTCCTGGGCATGAATAAGATGTAGAGATCTTGAGTTAAAATTGTTGTTAAAAAGTTATCCTCATTTTTCATAAAGCTGCCACTTGCTCTATAATTTGAGGGGTTGTTAAGCTCATACTGAATTTGGGGAGTTCAACAACCATCTCCATCAAGGGAACCCTCTGTCAGTCTTATAATTAATTGGATGGTAAAGTAACAGTGTGCTTTATTCCAACTACCAAAGGGATGGAGGGAGGGATGGAAAGAAAAAGATGGAAACACTTCTTTTTTGCATTTTAATCAGCTCAGAGAACTTTCCTTTAATTAGAGGGTAGATATAGCAGGAGGTTTGTACAAATGATTATTTTTTTTTGTTTATTCATTTTTATGTTTTTATTAGTAGCTATACATAATTATTTATAGCTATACATAATATTGGATTCATTTTGACATAGTCATACATGCATGGAATGTAACTTGCTCTTCTTCAGCCCCCAGTGCTTCCTCTTTCCCTGTTTCTCTCCTGGCCTCCCTTCCTCCTGCTCCTCTTTCTCTAGCCTACAGGTCTTCCTTCTATTCATGTATAGTTTTTTTTTTTTTTTTAAATTGGTGTTTAATAGATATACATAATGGTGAAATTCACTGTGATGTATTCAAATATATACATAGCATAATTTGGTCAATTTCATTCTGCTCTTCTTCCCTTTGAAAGATGTCTTCAACACTAAAGCAGTTGTACTGAATAATTTGGAGATCTTTTTTTTTAAATCTGTAAATTAATCATATGTGAAATTCCACAGGTTGATTCCTTAGGTGTTCTCTTCTAATGGGTACTGTTGTAAAGATTGTCTTCTAGCATATTTGCAACCAGGGCTGACTTCATAAGTATGCAATCTATGTAGCTGCAACTTGTGAAGACACAGTAGGCTCTTGCGTGTGGCCAAATGATCTCCCTCACTGTCCTAAACTTCTCAACAATGTTTGAACAAGGCAGGTCTCACATTCATTTTGCACTGAGCTTCACAAATGATTAAGCCACATTGGGTTACAATCACCTTTCTTAAATGCAGTGTCAATTGCATTTATTGCACACATTTTTTTTCTCAATTGGCAGAAATATTATTTTGAAATTGGTGCTGATTTATGTTCTGTTATATTTAAGCCAATTTCTCTCCTTATAACTTTTCTTTCAGGAAGGATGTGTCATGAGACACGATTTGGATAGGAAGAGAGCTAAAAGAAAGCCTGTCACTTCAGTGGGTGGTGGATTGTGGGGACAGTAAAGTGGGTAGCACTTTTAGAAACATTTGCATAAGTAGGAAGTTTCCCTAGAGTACTCAGTGAGTGGATATTGTGTGGGGAAGGTTGAGAACACCGAAGAAGACGTTAGCCTTTGAGTCTGGTGTGAAATTGAAGTGTAGAAGTGGAATAGCACTATTGGCTCCCCTGGCATGTACACAGTATACAGAGAATTCAGAATGTGTAACACTGAGGGGATGGTAAGTTTCTGAGGGGGCTACTCCTTTAGTGGAGGATGGAGGTCAGAATGAAGGAGACATGTGTGTGAGGGACTCTGAGATTAGAGGCTGAGGACTGGGAAAATGGACTTTATCCATAGGAGCCATGATGCTACTCTGCAAAGGCAGATGGTACATGTTCACACAACTTAGTGATCAGATGAGTAGACAGGGATCTGACTGGAGCAGGATTAGGGTTAGGGCCAGAAAGGCCACCACTGATCCAATAATAGGTGTTTGGATTCCACACCATCATCTCCTCCATGATTCTTGAGGATCTTATGATCATCCTTGATAATCTTATCCTTGAGGATAGGACATTTAGAAGTGACCTTGACAGAGAGATAGCTACCAGAAGGAATCTTTTTGCATACTGAATCATTTTGAATGTGTCTGATTTGTCTAAGAAGATCCTAGTTTGTCTACTGATTGTCTAGGTAGATCCTAGTTTGACATCTCTCTTCAGCATAGAGACTTATGTGGAAGATTAGATTTGTCATAGAAAATAAATAAACAATCAGTCAATAAAGAAGCTATATTTTTTTCTGTATACTTTGTGAGCAACTGTGAGATTCTGAGGTATTTATTGTAGTTAATGTTAAAATAATGATTTCCAGTCTCTACTAGGTGTGTCTGGCAGATCTCTTACAATATGTTGTGTTATCCCTTCTCCTTTTCTCTTTCTTTCTTCTCCATCCTCTCCCTTTGTCCTCCAATGCTCTCAGTGCTGGGAATTACTCTTGATATAAGAAGAAAACTCATAATCTTTACTTACTCCTCATTTTTGAAGGAAAATCAACTTCATTGTATTTGTTTGCAGGTGGAATATTGTAGGGGAAAGATTTACATATATGATTGTTTTGATTTCTTCCAGTTATACCCTCAGGTATGCCTGCACTATTTCCCCCTGTACACCTGGGGCAATAGATGTATGGAATTTCACAGAACCACTAGTTCTCAAACTGCTGCACATGAGAATCACCTGGGGAGCCCTTACAAGTACAGATGTCCAGGCCTTGTTCCATTTCAATTAAATCAGATCATGGGGTGGGGAACAGGCACAGGCAACAAGGCTTTTAAAAACTTTCCAAGAGATCCCAATGTGCAGCTGAGCTGAGAACAAGAGTTCAAGTGAGCGTTGCTTTCCAAGCTCACTTGATTATAAGAATTAACCACGGTCTTTTTAACCAAACAAAATACCTGGCCTCTTCCATAGAAATTTAGATTCACAGGGTCTAGGTTTGGGCCTAAGATCACATATTTTTAACAAATACGCAGAAAGAACTGAAGCAAGAGTTTGTCTAGTATGAACAAGAGAGCTTTAGGGGGTGGGTAGAATTTCTAGAGTTTTTTTCTTCTTTTTTAATGGGGAGGCTAGGTAACTAAAAGAAGACAGAGAAATATAATAACTGCAGTAATAAGTCTTGAGTTTGGATTCCCTTCTTATATCCTGAGAAAAATGTAACTGAAGGATTGGAATTATTTTACAATATTTTGTGGAGTTAGACTGTTTTACAGAATAAGACATCTCTCTCAAATTGGACTGTGGACAAATGGATCTCTATATTCAACTGCAATTATTAAAAAAATATGCAGCCAAATGTTTCACTAAATGAAGAGTCTAGGAAGGTGATTGAGAACTTGAGGAATTCCAGAAAAATTTGAAGTAGCTTGCATGGAGAATGGGGGAATCTCACCATAGACCAGGAATAGGGCTGCTCAGTTGGGTGAGACAATAGTGACTAAGATTTTATGCCATATGTTTCCAGTTGCCACAATAATGCTGCATCATCCACTACCACAATCCCCAACTATAAGAATCAGCAAGCTTTTGTCATTCATGAGTCTGGGAAATGGGTTAGTGGTTCTGCTAGTCTTGCCTGAGGTTGTTCAATGTCTACAACTTGCCAGCGGCCCTCGTGTTTCCTCAGCTGGGATGACAGTATCAAAGGGAGAGGGAAAAACAAGGCTACATGGCAAAGAGTGTGAACACAGGACAGGTGAAGCATTGGTGCCACGTTTGTAGTCTATCAAATGAATTTTTAGCATCCATTGAATTACCAAGGGAATAAATGCTTTGTACATATAAGACAAAAATATGTGGAAAATCATTCAGATTTTTTTTTCTTTAAAATGCTTGGTATTACTATTATTACTAATGAATAGAAACTCAAATCTCATAAATCACTGATCGACTTAAATCAAGAAATATTAATTTTTTATTATTTCTTTTTTTTGGTAATTTTGTGGCCCACATCTGTACCTATATATTTTACTGATCTCAATCAGAATTCATTAAGCATTTTCAAGTTATAAAATGTGAAAGCCAAAATTAAATTCTGCCTCTATAAAATTATTCCTAGCAGTAAGTTTCCTTCAGGACATTCCTTTTTAAAGAATTAGTTAAGACATGCAAAAGGACTTTGTACTTTGTCTTCACTATAAAAGTGCCTGCAACGAACATTTTCTCAACTCAAGCTAAATTGTTGATAAGTTCAAGGTATATCAGAGATGTGATCTTGGAATTTTTGGTGAGCAAACATTTATTAAAACAATACTCATTGGACTTGATTAGATTTATAGAGGTAGGACAGGCATGTTAGGTTAATTTTAATGTGTCATCAAGATTAACATTAAAGAATTTGGTAATTCTTTGGTGTCTTGGCACCAAATTATTCTTCTTGCAGGTCATACTTGACAAAAATGCCAATGCCCCTTTTATCAGAATTACTAAAAGTGTACTGTCTCATCTTAAGACATGTTATTTGCCACCTTTATATGCACATTTAACTTCTCTACAATTGACATTTTTTTTTTTCAGGAATCCTGTTATATGACTTCCTAAGCCTTACCCTTTTTCTACTATAGAAATTGCTTGTAACTTTCTGTGTGGTGATAGGACTCATTTTCTTCCTTTGCTGGATAAAGAGATCCATGTGGGCAGAGTTCTGCAAGTTTTGCTTGCTGTCACTGATGTCCCAGCAGCCTGCACCGAGTAGGTGCTCAGTATATATTGTTGCAGGATCCAGTACCCTGAGGCAGTCCTCTGCAAGAACAAAGTAGGTAACTTCCTCCTCGAGTGATTTAAAGTGGTCTAGGACATGCTTTGATTCTTCTAAATATTTCTATGGTCAGATCCCAACAAAGACATCTGTAACATTAAGCTCTGAGACAATTTGAGAAGAGACTAGTTGCTCAGTATTTCTGAAAGAAAAGCAAAATCTCTCCCCTGGCCTCAGGTACTCAACTTAGTCTATCCTCCCATCTTTCATTTCTTTTTGCCTTACTGAAATGGAAACTGGAAACCCTATTGAATTTTTGTTGCTACTTCTTATCTCTAAGGGTAGATCTCAACAAACTATTCCCCTTCTCAGTTTGTAGTTCTGAAGAGCCCATCAGAATACACAGAAATAATTGGCTTCTCTAAGATCTTGTAACCTGGGTGCATTCCATTTATGAAACTTTCACTTCAAGGGTGTATGGTTCCCTTGCAGGGTGCCCTCTGAGTCCCTACCCAGCTTCAGGCGGGATGGCTCTGCTTACTGGGGCCCTAGGGATATTCATGTGATCAACACTGCCTGAGTTCTGTGATAAAACACAGAGTGTCAGGGGTTTTATTTTGTTTTGTTTTTATCCTGCCTTTGCAAAGGGAAGAAAAACTATTTTCCTCTTGTGCTTTATCAAAAGATATACATACATATATTTTTAGTTGACATATTTAAAGGAAGAGAAGAGAATCACCTCTTCCCACAGACTCTTAGTTTGTAGACAAGGCCTTTTTAATATCCACGCTTTTAAAGATATTAGGAAACACAGAGCTACACTGACAGTTATTTCCATGCTCAGATATTCTTTTGCTAATCTGCCTCTAGCACTGGCCTAAACCTTATTGGAACCCTGAGTGAACATTACCTGAAGCCCCAGGAAAGAGTCTCCAGCTAGACCTGCATTTATACAACTGCCTGGATTCTGCCTCCTTTAAAGTCTTAGATCAGCCATTGACAGGTTTGCAAAATAAAGCCATAATGTTACTCTCCCAGGCATTCAAACCTGGAAATAAATAGAAATAAACAAAAGGTTCTTTTGAGGTAAAAGCACCATCTTCAAGCTAGACTGGAGTTCATTTTTCCCCCCCAGAAACTTCCTTAATGATCTGGAGAAGGCCAAATACTTTCAGATATTCATCCTTTCTTTCCTGATCTTTATAAACAGGGAACATCCAAATGGTATTAAGGAGACTTCCTGTCAGCTATAACTGAGTAATAGGGCTGAGATGGAAGGTTTGTATTTATATTCCTTTAACCTGTTTTTAGTCAGATATCAATGTCTTCATGGTTAAAGGTCCAGAGGGAAATTTCATCTTCTTGTTGCTTGATTGGGGCAGATACTCTGGTGTTTGGTAGTGAAGTTAGAAATAGCCTTAACTTATTTTCCTCCCTCTCTTCCTTCTTCTCTTTTGTCTTTCTTTCCTTCTCATTACCTGCTGTTTTTCCCAAATCATCTCATTTGTGTGCCTGTGTGTGTTATTTAATTAACTCTGTGTTTAATGTTCATATCAACAGCAGCATGTCAAAGGACTGCCTGCCAAGTATCTTGGTTGAGATGACTTCAACTTCCTGAACTCCCTATGTAGTTATTATCATAAAATGCACTAGTAACTAGCAGCTAATAAAATATTTATTATGTATTTACTATAATAGTAATTCCCTGTAGGAATATATAAGTGAATAAAATACAGTCCCTGCCTTCAAGAAACTTCTAATCTAAAGAAGAGAAGCAATACACATATAAAAAGATTCCTGTACCAAGACTGTTGGTACCAGATGGTCCCGGCAGGAAGCATGGTTTAAGGGGTGACGTAAGACACTTGCTGCTCTACTGACTATTTTTCTTTGCTTGTGATCACTGACAGTCTGTGGCCTGGAGCTTCTGTAAAAGTGTTAATCATAAATATCACATTTCTGTTTGTAGCAAAGCTGTGAAATTCTGCACTAGCAAAGTATTTCAAAGTTCCAAAAGAAATCCCTTGAGGTACTATGTGAAAAGGACCCATATTTGCTAAAGCTACTTGGAGTGAAATTCAATGTCTGGCAAAAGATCCCCTCTGGGTGAAGTATGGGAAGTGTTCTCTCGTCTTCTCTTTCTTTTATTCTCATTCCCTTTTTGTCTCACCTCTCCCTCATTTCCCCTGACCCTTTTGCTCATTTTAGTAGCTTTCCCAGTCTAATTGGGTTCCCCTGCAACAGAGGGTCAGATAAGGCTGGAAGAGAAAGGAGGGATATTTTGAACAAGGAAGGCAGGATCCTATTACAGAGGCAATTTGCCCATAAGTGAAATTTTATGTCTAACAGATATATGGTCCTATTCCAAATTCACTGCAATTAAAACTCAACTACATCATCTGGCTGTACTAAGCTAAGTATAGTAACTCTTGGGACGTAGTTTTGAGTGTTCACATTATAATTGCTAAATCATAAAATCAGTCAATTCACACTGGGTCTGTAGAGCATTAATATCTAATAATGAAGTTCTACCATGGTGGGAATTCCACTCAGTTCTTTTTCCAAGAAGCAAAATCATTTCCATTAACCCTTGATGAGTGAAATAGATGAGCCGTAAGGCGTCAGATTCTCCATTTCTTCTGGATGCTGCCTGGGTACTGTGTACAAGGTAATACTTGATTAAAGCCATTGGGAAATGCTTCTGTGTGAGTGGAAGAAACTGAAAGGAATCATGGTAGAAGGATAAAACTGGATGGTTGTGGGCATGTTGGATGCTTCATTTTGACTTCAAAACTTTGAAAACAGCATGGTGGGACAGGAAGAAGGAACATGGTGGATAGGTATATACCTGCAAGAAGGGAAAGACATCTTTTGGATGACTTTTGACAGGCAATTACAAAAGTTAGAATTAAATTTTCAAACTTTGAAAGTTCTAGTTGTGAGGCAAATAAAGGTAAATTAAATATAAAATGTGACTGTTTTGACCCCATTGATTATATTGCAAGTAAAATCCAATATTCTTGTTGGGCATATTAGCAATAAAGAGGTTGGTTCTTCTTATCCATCTTTTTCTTACACTTTTCATAGTTATGGGAAAAGTGTGATAGTTTTTATTTTAGAGTATGGAGTTGTTGGTGGTATAGTTCTCAGATTCCCCCGAGAAGGAACTAGATGTCTTGGCACCAAATTATTCTTCTTGCAGGTCATAATTGTTTTCAGAGCTCTGGACATGGGAGAGGCCATAGTGCTCTCTCCCCTCAGCTGTGAGTCTTCATGACTGAATTTGCAAAAATGTTTAACAGAGGAAACCACAGATTGCAAGATTATCAGGCAAACAAAGAATAAATGAGTGGGAGTAAATGCATTGGGAGGTATGAGGTAGGAGTTGGTATCGATTAGGAAAGGCAGAAGTAGATTTGTATCCAGGAACAGTTTCAGTTTTAATTGCTATACCAGGTCAACAGCCACCTCTATTTGCCTGAGATGAAATATTTCTCTGTGTATGCTAATGTAATGAGCTTTGCCCTCACAGGTTATATTTGTGAATTTGGGGTCTGGACTAGTGGGTCAGAACTAGTGGTCCAGCCTCAGATCATTCTAAACCATGAACTTAGCACCCACATTTTGGGCCACGTCTTCGGAGGATCCAGCTATACAAAGTTCTCAGAAGTAAAATAAAACCCAGGGCACTGAATAAGCAAGATACTCCTTTTCTCCTTTTACTGTTGTTCTAGTCTTTGCAGAATTAACATCGAAGGGCTTATCTCTGTGAACTTTCCTAGGTAGCTGATTGTGCAAAATTGGGGACAAAGGCTTAACCACAACTCTCTTCCATTTCTGTTGTCCTTTCTAAAGTAAAGTTGTGCTTAAAGTTGACCTCCTGCAGGAAAAAGTCAGAAGACGGGCCTTCTCATCAAAATATCCCACAATACCCCATATAGAACAGCCTTGACATCTACAGCATGAATTCCTTCAGGAGTGATATATCAAACTTCAAGTGGGGAAAGTTGGTTCTTAGGAGTAGACCAAAAAAAAAAAAAGGAATTAATGGTGCACAATCCTCCAAGGGGCCACAAAACCTACACAGATATATAGTATATCAATAGCCTTCATGTATTGTGGAGTATGTAGGGTTGCAATTAAGAAAAAAAGACATCTAAATAGTTAAGAAACACCTCTCTCGGGTAAGGTATGATTTTTGAAGCCTTAATACCTGTTTGGGAATACTTCTGCATGGAGCATTAACATGATTCACTATGGTTTGGAAAGAAAACAGAACCTAGGAATTTTTGATATTAGAAAGAGTTCAGTATCCAGAACTAACAGAAAGACATTCCTTTAAGAAATAATATTATCCTTGGAGTGGAGAAAACTTACTGTCTCTGAAGTTTTCTCTTGAGCACATTTAAGAAGGGGACAATGTGAAAATCCATGAGAATGGACAAAAACAAGTGTGTAAAATTCTCACTGATGTGTGAACCCTGAGGATGAAGGGGAGCCTGACTGTCTTGGAAAAAGGTAGATTGTCTGGTGTACATATTTTACTGAATGGGCTTCTGAAAGTACATAAATGTTGCCGTGGATTTAATCATTTTATCCATATTTTGGTAAATGTTGAATGTTGAGAATACTGCTTTTGTTTTCTGATGTGCTTGCTATATTCTGTATTTGACTATGACATTGAAATTTCCTTTCAATGGTAACTAGATTAAAACCTTTGAAAATATTGCCATCTACATTTCCCAGAATGTCTTGGAAGTATTATGAAAAAGTTTTTTATTTCCTAAATTTAAAGACAGTACCCAAGCTTTCTAGATTTTATTCACCATCTAGTATTTTGCTTGTACAGAATAATAGAATTGTACTAGTTTAAAGCATATTCAAAAACATTGGAAATGTTTTCATTTTTATAAGAAGAGTTCAAGTGTTTTGATTTTCATTAAAACCTTGTAGTCTTTTCTTGGAAAATTATTGCTAATGTGAGAGAATAGTATTAAAAGATAAAAAGCTATACACTGTGGTTCTACCAAGAATTTTAAAGTTGATATGGAGAGGCAAAGAAAGACCCAGAATAACCAACTCAGTACTGAAAGTGAAGAAAAATTTGGAGGACTGAAAAGTACCTGACTATCAAGACTTACTATAAAACTATAGTAATCAAGAGTATGTGATATTGGCAAAAAAATATATAAATAAGTCAATGGAACAGATTAGTGATCTGGGAAATAGATCCATAGAAATATCATCACCTATTTTTGATAAAGTAACAAAAGTGATACAATGAGCAAAGATATTCTTTTCAACAAATGGTGCTTGGACAATTGGACATCCATGTGCAAAAACCTGAATCTGGATAAGTATTTTATACTCTCCTCAAAAATTAATTCAAAGTGGATAATATACCTAAATGTTGAATGCAAAGCTATAAGACTACTAGAAGATAATTTGGGAGAAAATCTAGGTGACCTTGGTTATGGCAATGACATTTTAGATATAACACCAAAAACATGATCCATGAAAGAAATAATTGATAAGCTGAATGTCATTTAAAACTTCTGCTGTGTAAGTACACTGAATTGTACTATAGCAGGGATATTGAGATGCTCTGGGGGTCTATGGTATACCTTGCAGTTTTCCTCATTTCTTAATTTTCTTTTCTTGATGTTGGTTTCCTTCATATCACCTCAAGGTTAAGACTTGTGAGGGAACAAGAATGAGGAGGATAAGAGTCTTGAAAGGAGACATGTTGTGTGGATAATCTAAGGAGAAGGAAAGACACACTTGTCCACTTGGATACTTTGTTGTAGGTGGCCAGTTTTGTTTCTCAAGGGGAAGTCTGAACCACCTGCCACATAGGCTCCTAAGAAACTGCTGTTTTAAGTATCTCTTCAAAAGTTGAACTCATATGTTTGGGAATATGGAAAAAGAAGAAAGCACAGGACTGCCCATTCAGCCTTGGGACCATCTGGATGATTCTGTCCAAGCAAAAATGACTTGAAATTAATTTATAGACACACCTCTACCAATCCATCCTCAGCTGACTCAATGTTGTATTGTAGCCCCTTTCCAAAGCAGGGGTGGCATGTTCCAATTTCACCAGATTTTATAAACCCATTTCATTTTTGGAATCAGCTTGTAGATCCCAGGTCCTTCTTGTATATATAAACTGTATTATTTTTCTTTTTTAAAAAATAATTTTGTTTCATATTTAAAGCCCTTGTATTAGTCAATGATTCATATTCAGCATTATTTGAACCATTTGCCATTATAGAAAGTGAAATACTTATTTGTGTTTTAAATAAAACTGGTGTAGGAAAGTAAAAAAAAAATCTGCTATGCAGAAGACACTATCAAAATAATGGGAAGACAAGCCACAGACTGGGAGAAAATATTTGTGAAAAACATCTGGTAAAGGACTCTTATCCAATGTACACAAAGAACTCTTAAAATTTAACAATGGGAATGTTTTAGTCAGTTTTTCACCACTTTGACCAAAAGACCTGACAAGAACAAATTTAGAGGAAGAAAAGTTTATTTGGTACTCATGGTTTCAGAGGTCTGAGTCCATAGATGTCCAGAACATCATGGCAGAAGAGTGTAGAAGAGAAAAGCAACTCAGGACATAGCAGTCAGAAAGCAGAGAAAGAAAGCTCTGCACACCAGGGACAAATATAAACACCAAAAACCCCCAGTGACCTACCTTATCCAGCCTTACAGTTACCACTCAGTTATTCCATATCAGTAGCCTATCATTTTACCTTTGAACTTTCTTGCTCTTGTCTCACACATGAGCTTTTGGAGGATACCACATATCCAAACCATAATGGGGAAAATAAACACTCTAGTTAAAAAATGGTCAAATAAGTCTAAACAGATACCACACCAAATGAGATATACATATGGAGAGTAAGCATATGAAGTGGTGCTCAACATCATTGTCACTAAGGAATTATGAACTAGAACAACACTGAACTAAAACAACCAACATCCAAAACATAGACAACACAAAATACTGGAGAGAATGTAGAATAATAGAAATGAATGCTCTTTCAGTGCAGGTGGGAATGCAAAATTGTACAGCCATTTTGGAAAATAGTTTATTGCAATTTATTTGGAAGGCAGTTTATTACAACATATTCTTGTCATAAGATCCAGCAGTCTTCTTGGTATTTATTCAGATGAGTTGAAAACTTATGTCCATACAAAATTTTGCACATGGACATTTATAGCAACTTTTTTCACAATTGCCTAAACTTAGAAGTAACAAAATGTCCTTCAGTTGGTGAATAGATAAATAAAAGGTGTACATCCAAAGTAATCTTATTCAGTACTACAAGAAATTATATATGAAAATCCATGGAAGAAATTAAAAGCATATTGCTAAATGATAAAAGCCCTCTTAAAAGCTATGTACTGTATAATTCCAAATATATGACACTCTAGAAAAGACAAAATGATGGAGACAGTAATAAGAATCAGTGGTTGCAAGGATTTAGGGGTGAAGGAGAGATGGATAGGAAGAGTACAGAAGATTTTAGGGCAGTAAAATTGAACTGCATAATACTGTAATGTTGTATACTACAATGTTGCCTGGAGAAGTATTAGGTAGTGGAACCAGATTCTACTATAATTTCTGAACTTACAAGAGGACAAGTGAATTCTTCTAAGAAAGAGAGTGGAAATAATTTTCCCCCACTTACTAATTTATTCAGAAAAATGATCTGGAGAAGTTGGAGATCTTAATAAATGGGGTCCAGTAATTGAGAAAAATCACTATATGTTTGTAAAAATCTGCAGAATGTACAGCACTGAAATTAAATATACAGTATGGACTTTGAGTGATAATGATATGTTAATGTACATTTGTCAGTTTTAAAAAAATGGACCACTCTGGTGGGATATTAATAATGGAGGAGGTTTTATGTGTGTGGCAACAGGGTTTCTTGGTTATATGGAAAATCTGTACCTTCTTTTCGGTTTTGCTAAAACTACCTAAAAGTTAAAATCTCAATATAAAAAGTAAATCAGATATCCCTTCTCCCCTGGAAGTTTTCTAAAGAACAAGCAGACTTGTATACAAATGATCATTACAACTACCCCCAAATTACGGTGAGGAATGGGGATGGGGAGGATCTTTTGAATCAAAGAGCACAAAGAACTAAAAAAAAGTGATAACACAGGATCATCACCAAGGGTATTCCTGGGCTCCCAGAGGTGAGGAACTGTGCAGGTGCACTGTGTGGGCCTGCTGGCTATGAGATAAATCCTGTGGACTAGATGCTGTCATGCTGGACATGAGGTATACTTCACTTGCTATATATGAGCCGCAGAACCACTGTATATTGCTGTTGTATTTTGTACTTTCCAGCATCATGTCTGATTTGCTTAACTGTATTTTAATTCTTGTTGGGCCAGTGCCTGATTGTTAGAAATCTTAATTTGTCCTTCATTGAGAGTGACAAAATATTGTTTCAGCCTTTCAAACTTGGATTTATCTTAATCCTCACCTTCCTTACTATTGTTCCACATGATTCATCTTTTATCAAATATTTCCTGACATTTTCTAGCTCTGTGCTCCTCTTCCTCAACCAGTACCACCAGTACCACCTTGTAGCTACTTTATGCCTTCTGACTTATTCTGCAAATAGAAGCAAGAATATTACTCTATTACATCATATGGATCATGGCCCTGCAATGCAAGAATCCTGGAGTACACATTGCCTATAGAATCAATTAAAACTTGAGCAAGTGGCCTCTGTCACCTCTCTGTTTTCTCCTCTTCTCTACCCTCTTTCTTCACAAAATTGATTAGACTTCTGTGTCCCAGCTAATGTTCTATGATCACATAGATTTAGTCTTTGTTATACCTTTAACCTACTGCCTGTCAAATCTAGTGCATAGCAAATATCATTCTGCATATCCCTGTAATATCTATCCCCCGCATCCCTAGTTGGTTGGTCCAGAAGATCATACTGCAAATGTCATTGTAGTTGGTTGTCTCCAGAACTATAGAATATGACCTTATTTGGAAACCAGATCAAACTGAATTAGGGACAGATCTATATCCAGTGATTGCTGTCCTTGTAAGAATAAGGGATTATACACAGATGCACATGGAAGGTAGCCATGTGTAGACTAAGAGACTGGTGCAATATAGCTGCTATCCAAGAAATGGGAATCACCAAAAGCTGAAAGACACAAGGACAGATCCTTCCTGAGAGCCTTTTATTAGTGTGTGTCCCATCCAACACCTAGGTTTGGGACTTTTGGCCTCCAGAACTGTGTGTTAATAAATTGTCATTTTAAGCCACTGAGTTTTTGGTAATTCACTCTGGTAGCCCCAGTTATCAAGATACAGTGAAACGAACATGAACATGGATCCTGGAGTAGCTCTAGGTTCAAATTTGGACACTCACCTATTCTAGAAAATGAACCTCTCAATATCGTTTTCTTCTCTAGTTAAATAGGAAACACACACACACACACACACATATGGCTGTGAAGATTAAATCAGGTAATATATGTAAAATGCTAGTATGAGAGAATACACTTTCTTTATCTTCTCCTTATGATTATTACATCTGTTCCATCAGAGCCTGACATTCATTGGGTCTTCCCAATGGACACATCCCTGGGTTGAGGATGAGAGCAGCCTGCCTTACCTTCTCTCCCTCTTCCTTTTCTTGGAAACAGGTGACCCATATTTTTCTCTCTTGGTCTCCCCAACACTTAAGCAAGTGAAATGGGACTAGATTCCTTACCTTAAAGCTGGTTAGGTCAGGCTGCTTGGAGTCTGATTGGCCATTGTCCTATCTCTGCAGACCTGACTATCTAGGTCAATTCCAGGATAAGACTGAAGGAGTCATCAGCCCTTGGCTCTTCTTCTGCTATCCAGCTTTACCAGAGATTACTGTAGTTGGGGTTGTGGATCCTTGTTGAAGTGATAACAACTGGGGCTTATTTCCTGTTTGTGTCAGTGCTTCTCTATGAAACCTCCACTAGCCAGGGGCATGGTGACACAGCAAATTGATACAGTCAACAAAGTGCTCAAGCACTCTATTTCTCTAATACCCTTTCCTGGCTTGCACCTGGAAGGGTGAATAGAATTTATGCAGGTGTACATATAAGCAGTGATAACACCTGTTCATTTAGCCTGAAAAATGAAAAAGAGAGAGAAAGAGAGAGAGAGAGAGAGAGAGAGAGAGAGAGAGAGAGAGAGAGAAAGAGACACTTGATGAGACACTCATCCTGCAAACTTGGAATTACCAATTTATCTTATTTTCAATGGACTGACTTCTCCACCATGCATGTCACAGTGAGACACTGGATAATGACTAATGGCCTCAGCAGGTGAAAAAATGCCTTTATTCATGAACAGAGATTCATTACACTGTTCCTGCCTACACTGAAAATTTTGTTGGCTTCAAGTAAAAGATTTTGTCCTGATAAATCCCACTGGTAAGAAAAAAAGTTTATGTTCTCATAATGTGCTGGAATTTTATGACATGTACATTCCACAGCAGGTCTCAGGCTCCAAAAAGAAAAAAAGGAAAAGTTCCTGTAAAGGTCATGTGATCGATTTTGCAAAAATGAGTATATTTTTTACCTCCATCCTTTGCTAGTCTTCTTCCTGCAGTGTGTTCCACTTTTACTCCCACACCCATACCCATAGCCTGTTTTCCATCAGTGCCCCAAGCAGTGTCCTACATACTGAGGTGGTGCCAGGTCATTGCAGCCCTCTCAGATGCACAGGAGGTGCCGTGGACTCAGCCTCATCAGAGGTCTTGGAACCATCTCTTGCTAATTCATTAACCCATGAACTTACAGCACTTCTTTTGGCCTCTGCCTGCTCTGGCACTGCATTCCCACCCTTGTTGTTATCCAAGAGCTGGGCTTTTGCTCAGCAAGTTCCTTTCTATCCTAGTGCAAAACCCACAACTATACATTATTCTCTTGTTCTGTACTCAGTTTCTACTTCCTTGGAGATTGGTACTGCCTGTATTTCTAGGATGAGCTGTTTCTGTGCACACAATTCCCTCCTGGCTGTGGGTGACTTTTCAGTCACCAAATCTACAGTCTCGACTCTTCATTTATTTTCATGGTATAACAGAAGTGTAATGGGAGTTCAGGGGCATGGAAGCTTTCCAGATAAGGTTAAAGCTGACTTTCTCCTATTGCCTCCTGTGAGATTTCCCTGAAGTGAGCATTTGTGGAAGCTTTGACATAATTGGATATCTATCTGAGCATAGCATTCAAGGACCTTGAGGATTTGACATTTTGTGGCTACTTTTCCAGCTTCATTTCATACTGTTCCAATATTTTGTTCCCAAGCCATGATGTTCAGTTGCACTGAACTGCCTATCATTTCTTTGAGCACTTTTTATTCTCACCTCCTTTTCATCTCTCATGATGCAGCTGACCATGTTGTTTGTCTAGCCTTTCCTGACTTCTCAACTACAACCACCAGCAATTTGAATGGGTCCCTGTCTTAGTTTATAAATGAATATCATAGAGTCATTTATAAAGAATAGAGGTTTATTTAATCTCACAGTCTGGAGGCTAGGAAGTCCAAAAGCATGATGCTGACATCAGATGGGGGTCTTCTTGCCACATCACAACATGGGGGAGGGCATCACATGTCAAGACAGAGCAAATGTGCTAGATCAGGCATTGCTTCCTCTTCTTATAAAACCGCTAGTTACCACCCTCATGATCTCATCTTATCCAAATTACTTCCCAAAGGCTTTCCCTCCTAATGTGGTTAACATGTGAACTTGGGTATTAGGTCTCCAGTTTGCGGTGACACATTCAAAGCACAGCATAGCCTACATGTGTTCTGCAAAAATCATACCACAGGGGCTCTCTGATCTATGGGATTTATCATTACTGTTGTCACCTGTATGGATTTTGATCAAGCACCATATTTTGAAATCATCATTTCTTTCAACTTTATCTCCCAGATGTCTCCCTTATTAAATATAGTAGTTGTTCTCTGGACTACACGTGTAGCATTTAATCATATACCATTTCATTGTTTGATGGTGATGTGGGAGTACATTTTCTGGTGGCAGGTACTGTAGCCCATGCTTCATTTATATTCCCTAAAACAATAGATTACTGTGAGCTGGGGGCTCTTGATAAAATAGGTAAATTAATGTTATCATTTTTTCCCCTTTGGGAGGAGCATAGTTTTAGTCAGCTTTTTGTCATAGTGCCCCAAAATATCTGTCAAGAACAACTTAGAGGAGGGAAAATTTATTTTGGTTCGTGGTTTTACAGAATTCAGTCCATGATTCACTGGTTCCAAAGCAGAAACACCATGGCCGAAGGGCATGGTGGGGAAAACTGTTCAGCTTGTGGCATCCAGGAAACAGAGTGAGGTAAGAAAGGGGCTGGGGAGAAGATAAACCCTCCCAAGGCACAACCCCCAAGTGACATACTTCCTCCAACTAGGACCCAGTAGTTCATTTAGCTATCAATGAAATAACTCATCAAATAGGTTAATTTACCAATGAGGTCATAGCTCTCATAGTCCAGTCATTGCCTAAAAGACCCAACTCTGAACCTTGCTGAACTGGGACATTGCTTTCAACACATGAGCTTTAAGAGGACATTTCAGATCTAAACCATAACATGTTGGTGGTTCTAGAAATTCCCTTGACTTGGTATCTGATGGCTTGTATACCATCCCTCAGGGGATAAAAGACTGAAGAACTCACAAAATGATATTTTAGTATAGATGATTCATATGGTTAATCTGTCTATATCAATTATGAATTATTCCAAGTCACCAATGTGGGCAATTTTCCATATAAACAACAGCTGTATTTTAAAGTTAAACTTAAGGATTGCATTATCTATAGTTTGGATTTCTCTTTGACATATGCATTTAAAAAAATTCATGGCAATTTAAAAGTAGAAGATTCTGCATTTGGTGGGCCAGAGAGTTCCTCAGACTTTGAATCCAAGTCCTATTAACTATAGGTCACTGAACTGTACTTCTTTTCCAGAAAGGTAGGAAACCCAAACTCCATCTGATGTGTTTGTACCCAAGGACATAAACCATGTACCTCAACCAGGGAACTAGAACAAATAAAAGATAATGGGGAAGAGGTTATGACTTCCCAGATAGGTCATGGCTTCATTGGTATATCTATTTCCAGTGGAATGGCTGATTTAACAGAAGTATCAATCTTAATTGGAGATTCTCCAGTTGTATTATCTTGTTACTAGTCTACTTGCTTTTTTATAACCACATCACCCCCGTTTTTTTTTTTTTCCTGATAATTCCTAATGAAGATAGTTGATTAGGTAAAGCAGTGGGTGGAGAATAGAGTATATAAGCATAGACAAAATCTATGGCATCTGACTGATGATTACCATCCACTGATTGGCTGGTAAGTGTGAGAGGCCACCCAGATATGCTTCAGGTGTGGGAATGCACATGAAGTTGCCACAATTGTTTTTTTCTGGATCTGTCTCCTCCCTTCCCCTCTCTTAACCCATCAGCTACCAAGTTTTCAATTCTCTGAATGTTTCAGTGAAATTGACACAAGTGCATTAAAATAGATTGGAAATCATAATCTAGAGCTTATGTCATTTATTTTCACTCACATTAATGTACCATCAAATATATATATATATATATATATATATATATATATATATATATATATATAAAATTCACTTATTTTCTCAAAAGAATAGAACTCCAAGAATATAAATATTTACTTCAAAGTTACCATAAACTGTGTATTTGTTGCTCAATTTAAGTTTTTATAGGTATTACTGGATGAAGGGACATCAGTTAACTTGCCCTATCTACTCCTCTTCTCTTTCTTTCTTTCTCTCCCTCTCTCATTTGCTACCTGTGGGGAGGAAGGGTTAAGCCAGATCAACAAATTGACAGACATTTTAAGAAAAGGAGGGTTATTGTTAACTAATCTAACCAGTTAGGCATTTTGTGTTAATGTAAAATTTTAGAGAGGTTGTGAATTAAAAGGTGGTGTGATTTGACAAATGACAAGGGGCAGGCAGAAGAAAACACCAAGAAGATTGCTGGTCTGACTGGCAAAAGCAGTGGGGTGAGAGTCACACGCATGAGGAGGTGACCCGGATAGGTCCCTGCTGCCGCAGAGACACCGGAACGCAGGTGAATGGAAGTTGTTGTTTGAAAGTGAAGAAACCGAATGATAGCAAACTGAAATGATTTCAAGCTCAAGAACTTCACAATGGTGGGACTGGAAGAAAGTTGCAGTGTAGAGGTCTGGTTTCATTCAATCTTTTCACTGTGGTCAGTACTTTATTCTGTCAATGGAAGGTGATTTTGTGGAGTCCACCTATGCCTGGAGGAAGACCTAGGCATTGTGTATGCTGGGGTGAGTGTGGGTGTGGGAGAAGATGGAGAATTTTGAGAATGGAGTCACATCAGTGCCAGCAGGTACCTCCATACTGGGTGAGGGGTGGGGAGTCGGGGGGGGGTGCTGAGGCAAGAAAACCAAGAACAAAAAGCACACAAGTGCTGCTCATAACAACATGGGCAGTTAAATAAGCTTGTTTATGTTCATCAGATATACTTGTATTTAACATATTATAAATTAAAGCAGGGAAAATGTAAATTATAAGAATTCACAAATGCATGTTCCATTACTCAAAGGAGATATGATATCATGGCACATGGTATAGTTTCTGAAAACTCCACCACATGCCTGTGAGAGAATGAGAAAGAAACACGGCAAATAAGATCTTAGTGAATTATTACAAAATAGTTTTGACTTTGAAGACTTCCTAAAAAGATCTTGGCTATACCTATGGGTCCACATAATATACTTTGAGAATTGCTCAGAAAAGGGACATGAGTTTAAATTTACCAATGAAATGGGAGATGAAGAAAATAAGGAACCATTGTCTAGGAGCCCAGTTATAGTCTCCTTGCTCTATACTGGCCTCAAAAACAAAGACAGGGCTGTTTCTCTGTCCTCAACTCTCACCATCTCTCTTACTTAGTTCTCAGTGCTCTCTCTGTCTCTGTTGTCTCCTTTTCTTGTGTTGCCCGCCCCTCCCCTACTTTTTACTTTCTCTTTGACTCTTTCTTTTCCTACCTTATCCTTTTACTTTCTCCCTGCTCCTCTTTCACTGGAGTCGCTTCTATCTGTATACTTCATGCTATATGAATGTATAAGGTGTGAATATAAAGAATAAAACCTCATATCCACACATGAAGGCATTCTCATGCATAAGACTGTCTCTGAGATAAAGGTACACCTTATAACAAATATGCACCAATGCTGACACTGTAAAACTTAATAATATTTTAAAAGTTCCCACGTACCCCTTTCCAGATCTTTGGCTTTCTTCAAAGGTAACCAATATCCTCTTCTAATTTACTTTGAAGTATTTATATTATTATTTCTTATTTATTTGTTTAAAAATTTCTAGATATACATGTGTGTATATTATTATTATTATTATGAATGATGAAGTCCTATCCTTAATGTGTTGTGGACAAACAGAGAATGTAGTTTGTGTGACATCAATTCTTTGAAATTTGTTGAGATTTCTTTATGGCCTATTAAATAGTCAATTTTTTCAAACATTCCATGGTTGCTTGAAAAGAATGCATATTCTTTATTTATTGAGCATAATTTTCTTATGCACATGAGATAAACATGTTAATCTTGTTAACTGTGTTACATTGTCCTTCCTTCCTCTCTCCTTCCTTCCTTCTTTCCTCCCTCCCTACCCTCACTCCCGTCCCTCCCCTCCTCTCCTCCTCCCCCTCTCTTTCTCTTTTCTTAATTTATTAAGTCCTAAGAGAGAGACCCTGGATCTTCTCATTTTGAAAGAGGATTCTCTATTTCTTCCAGTGGTTTTAAAAATCTTTTGCTTTATTGATTGTGATCATAATTATGTGCATAGAAGTTTATGCTTTGTATATATTTCTGGTGAATTGAAATGACCTTTGTCTGTTGCACCTCTCTGTCTTCTTTCAGGACTCCTCTATTTGAAAAATTCCTGACTTGACTTCATATTCACCTTAGAGATTCAAGTATTGTTTCTTGTTTTCTGAGAAGTTGTAGCTATTTAAATCTATACCCTTAGAGACAGACAGATTTCCTAATGAAAACTGCAACCTCAGACCCTATTCAATTCTCTGATTCATGTTGTTTCTTTTTATTTTTTGTATCCCCCATCCCCTTTCCCATGCTTTTCTCATTTGCTTGTGTATCTGGCCTCATATTATTATCTTGATTCTCATGTATTTAAAATGTTTTCTCTTTTATTGTTTTTTGACTACTTTACTCATCACTTATATATTCTTATTTGGAGGATTTCTTCATCCAATTACCTATCATGACATTTTTCCATAAATGGGAGTCCTATTCTCAATTCTTCACACATACATGATGTATGTCTCTTTGACTCACCTTAATTCCTTTATTTTCTTCTTTCAATTATTATTTAAACTATTTCTTAGAAAATACATTTCTTTCTAATTATAAAGTAATTATTATATATGTAGAAATTCTAAATGACACTGTAAATACTGAGGAGAAAAAAATACTCATAATGATCAATAAGGAAAAGTCATGTTAGTGTATGTTTGGCCAGGTTTATTGATGTATAATTTACCTGTAATAAAATTTATAGTTTAAACTTTAAAGTTCTATGAATTTTAACAAATACAGTAATGTAACCATATCATAATACAGAATATTTCAAACACCTCAGGAAGATCCTTTATGTTCCTTTACAGTTAACACTTTTCCCTAAACTTCAGGGTCTACTGACATAGTCTTTATTGATATGATTTTTGTTTGTTTTAGAATTTAATAAATATGAAATCATTCAGCACAAAGTTTTTTTGTGTTTGACTTCTTTCACTTACCACAATGCTTTTGAGAATCAATCTTGCTGTATCTATTAGCAGTTTGATCTTCTTTTTAAACTCGGAATAGAATTTCATCGTATGGATATACCAACATTTGTTTATCCATTCATCAATTGGTAGTCCTGTGTGTTATTTCCTGTTTTGGGCTATTGTAAATAAAACTGCTCTGAAATTTTGGGTAGTGTGCAAATCTTTGCATAGACCTTTGTCTTTTATTTCACTTGGATAAATATCTAGGAAGGGAACTGCTTAGTCACAGTAAGTTTATATTTAACTGCCAAACTGTTTTTCAGAATAGTTGCACCATTTTGGAGTTCCACAAGCACCAGCATGTAATATTGTAATGCTTTTAAGTTTTACCTGTTTTAGTATGTGTATGGTGGTATCTCATTGTGTTTTAATTTTCATTCCCTTAATGAATAGCAATTGTGAATATTTTTCCATGTGGTTATGTGGTATCTGTACATTATTCTTGGTGAAATATTCAAACAAGTTAGCCATTTAAAAGATTTAAGTAATTTGCCTTTTTAGTATTGAGTATTTCTTTCCATATATATATATAGTATTTATATATATTATATATTGAGCATGTATTTCCATATATTCTTACAAACATTTTTATATTCTTATATATTTTTATATTTTGTGGCTTGGTTTTAATTCTCTCAAGTGTTTTTTGAAAAGCAAAATAGTTCAGATTAATTCAAATTTACCAATTTTTTTCTTTCATATTTGGTGGGATATTTTTTGGTTTTATTTAAAAGACACATGCTTAATCTGTGATTTTCTCTTATTTATTTTATTTTTTTTTTTGAAATTTCATAGTTTTGGTTCTTATTTTAAAAGTATGAGGTGAGTTAAGTTTTGTTCTCTCTATGCCTCTTTCTTCTTCCCTTTCATCCTGTCTGTCTCTCACACTCTTTTTTTTGCATATTGTCTAACAGCAATTGGCCTTGTATATGTGGGTCTAGCCCCAGACCGTACAATCTGTTTTGTTGAATAATAATCATTATACCAATATCACATCTTGTTATGAAGGTATAGATTTCCAGTAAGTATTAGCATAAAGCTTCTGTGTTTTTCCCAGAAGTATTTTGTCTATTCTAGTCCTTTGCATTTTCATACACATTTTAGGATCAGCTTGCCAATTCCTACTCAAAACCTGTAGAATTTGGATTGGGATTGCATTGAATATACAAATGAAGTTGGGAAGAATTGGTTTCTTAGTGATATTGAATCTAATATATATTTCATTTTTTAAAATTTTTAATGTTGGTTGCTCAAAACATTACATAGTTCTTTATATATCATATTTCACATTTTGATTCAAGTGGGTTATGAACTCCCATTTTTACCCCGAATACAGATTGCAGAATCACATTGGTTACACATCCACTTTTTTACATACTGCCATACTAGTGTGTGTTGTATTCTGCTGCCTTTACTATCCTCTACTATCCCCCCTCCCCCTCCCCTCCCCTCCCTTCTTCTCTCTCTACCCCAACTACTGTAATTCATTTCTCCCCCTTGTTATTTTTTTTCCCTTTCCCCTCACTTCCTCTTGTATGTAATTTTGTATAACCCTGAGGGTCTCCTTCCATTTCCATGCAATTTCCCTTCTCTCTCCCTTTCCCTCCCACCTCTCATCCCTGTTTAATGTTAATCTTCTTCTCCTGCTCTTC
>NW_026000016.1:5095847-5140010 GCF_001458135.2 Marmota marmota marmota | reverse complement strand
TTTGTCTTCATTGTCTGATGTTCTATCTTCTAAGTGTTCTACTCTGCTGGTAGTATTCTCATTTGAGTTTTTAATTTGGTTTATTGCTTCCTGCATTTCTAGGATTTCTGTTTGTTTGTTTTTTATAACATCTCTCTCCCTGTATAGTTGATCTTTTGCTTCTTGGATTTGTTTATGTAATTCATTGTGGAAGTGATCTTTCATTGTCTGATTTTGCTGTCTAATGTCTTCCTTGAGACTCCAGATCATCTGAAGCATGTAAATCCTGAATTCTTTATCTGACATTCCATCTGCTGCAGATATTACCTCTTCTAAAGTTGAGTTGACCTGCATTGCTTGTGGTCCTTTCTTTCCTTGTCTTTTCATACTGCTTGTGTTTCTTTCTGCTTGGTGAAACTGTTGTGTTCTTGAATTTTCCCCCTATATATTTATATTGCTCTTGTATAGTTTCAAAGTCTCCCTTGCAGGGGCGGGCGGCAGCTATGCTCCTCCTCCAATTGGGGTGATCTGTCTATCACGCTGGCGGGCCGCTGGGCCCCTTCTCCAGGTCGCGTGGTCTGCCTACCTTGCGGGCAACGGCTGAGCCTCTCCTCCAATAGGGGTGATCTGTCTACCACGCTGGCGGGCCACTGGGCCTGTTCTCCAGGTTGCAGGTCTGCTGACCTTGCAGGCGCAGGCGGCAGCTCTGCCCCTCCTCCAATTGGGCTGATGTGTCTACTCGCCGGCGGGCCTTTGGGCCTGTTCTGCCAGTCAGTCGCAGGTCTGCCTACCTTGCAGGTGTGGGCGGCGGGCAATGGCTCTGCTCTGCCCCTCCTCCAATTGGGGTGACGTGTCTACCACGCCAGCGGGCCGCTGGGCCTCTATGTCTTTCCATTTAAATAGATTTTCTTGAATTTCTTCCAGAGTACTATTTTTTTTTTTTTTTTTAGTTTTCAGTATAAGATTTTAGTGTATGTGTTGTTAATTTCTCATTAAATATTTCTTAATTTTATGAAGGTATCATTTAAAATTTTTGTTTGTTCATAGCTATTATATAAAAATAAAATATAGACCTTTATCCTATGACCTTTGTAAAGTCATATATCAGTTCTAATAGTTTGTTTTTTAGTGCTGGGGATTGAATCCCAGGGCCTCGTGCATGCTAGAGAAGCAGACTAAACTACATCTCAACCCTCTAGTGATCTTGGATAGGTTTTCTAGAAAACTAGTGTCTCTATAAATATCATTTTATTTCCTTTTCAATATGTATGTGTTTTCTTTAATTGCCTTATTACACTGGTAGACCACCTAGTATGATGTTGAATAAAATGGTACATGTTTTTTACTTAGGTGAAGAAATACCATTCAACCACTCTATTAGGACTATTAAATATATTAGCAGTTTTTGTTTTCTTTTTTTGTAATATCACTTATCAGGTTGAGGAAATTTCCTTCTATTCTTAATTTCCAATTCTTTAAAATCATAAATGAGTGTTGAATTTTGTCAGAATTTTAAAATATGTATTTATTAAGTTTTTGATGTAGTTCTTAATTAGATTGGTTCCTTTTTTTGAATGTCAAACCAATTTTGAATTCCTGCTATAAACCCCATCTGATCATGATGTATAGTTATTTTTATATATTGTTGGACTTGGTTTGATAATGATTTGTTAATCTATGTTCACAAGAGATTTTGGCTAACTATTCATGTCATGAAATGTTTTATCTGATTTTGGTAATGGAGTAATGCTGGCCTCATATCAATTAGTAAGAGGTTCTTCCTCTTTTCTAGAACAGTTTGTATAGAATTAGTATGATTTCTTTATTGTTTTTTTCCCTTTAGTTGTTCTTTTTAGTTACACATGACAGTATTTATATTTTGACATATTTATACAAATATGGAGTATATCTTATTCTAATTAGAATCCCAGTCTTGTGGTTGTACATGACATTAAAATTTCATTGTAGTGTATTTATATAAGAACATAGGAAAATTAAGTCAGATTCATTCCACTATCTTTCCTATTCCTGTCCTCACTCCCTTTCTTTCATTCTATTAAGTGTTTTGTTGAATTCATCAGCAAAGCCTCTAGTCCTGGAATCCTTCATGGGAAGAATTTATCTATGAATTAAAATACAATTTATTTTATTTTTGTTTTTTTTTCAGCTTTTTCAGGTTATCTAATTGATCTACTTTTTTCTTGGGTGAGTTTAGATAGTAATTTATCTATTTTACCAAAGTTGCTAAATTTGTTAACATAAAAGTCTTCATAATATTTCCTTATTATCAGTATAATTTCTGTATGTTCTTTCCTGATATCTCCTTTCTTGTTTCTGATATTGACAAATTCTGTCTTCTATGTTTTTGTTCCTTGCTTCTATCTAGAGGCTTATTAAATTTCTTGACTTCTTTTTAAAAAATATTTATTTTTAGTTTTAAGTGGACATGATATCTTTATTTTACATTTATGTGGTGCTGAGGATTGAACTCATTGCCTCAAGCATGCTAGGTGAGCACTCCACCACTGAGCCACAACCCCAGCCCAAATTTATTGACTTCCTTTTTTTTCCTTCTGGTTGTATATATAGTATATTCACACCAATCCATGTCTTCATACACGTCCTTTGGATAATATTGATCATCACATTCAACCATCATAAATTACCCCATGCCCCCTCCCTCCGCCCTATCTAGAGTTCTTCTATTCCTCCCATGCTTCTGCTCCCTATTCCACTATGAATCAGCCTCCTTATATAAAAAAAATTCAGCATTTGATTTTTTGGGATTGGCTAACTTCATTTAGCATTATCTTCTCTAACTCCATTCATTTACCTGCAAATGCCATGATTTTATTCTCTTTTATTGCTGAGTATATTTCATTGTGTATATATGACACATTTTTGTTTTATCCGTTCATCTATTGAAGGGCATCTAGGTTGGTTCCACAATTAGCTATTGTGAATTGTGCTGCTGTAAACATTGATGTGGCTGTGTCCCTGGAGTATGCTGTTTTTAAGTCCTTTGGGTTTAGACCAAGGAGATGGATAGTGGGTCAAATTGTAGTTTCATTCCCAATTTTCTAAGAAATATCCATAGAGCTTTCCATATTGGCTGCACCAATTTGCAGTCCCACCAGCAGTGTATGAGTGTACTATTTTCCCCACATCCTCGCCAACACTTATTGTAGTTTGTATGCATAATAGCTGGCATTCTGACTGGAGTGAGATGAAATCTTAGAGTGGTTTTGATTTGCATTTTTCTAATTGCTAGTGATGATGAACATTTTTTCATGTGTTTGTTGGTTGATTGTACATCATCTTCTGAGAAGTGTCTCTTCAGGTCCTTGGCCCATTTATTGATTGGATTATTTATTTTTTGATGTCTAGTTTTTTGAGTTCTTTATATATCCTAGTGATTATGCTCTATTTGGTGTGTGAGGGATAAAGATTTGCTCCCAAGATGTAGGCTCTCTATTCACCTCACAGATTGTTTCCTTTGCTGAGAAGAAACTTTTTACTTTGAGTCCATCCCATTTATTGATTCTTGATTTTAATTCTTGTGCCACAGGAGTCTTATTAAGGAAGTTGGGGCCTAATCCCACATGATGAAAATTAGGGCCTACTTTTTCTTCTATTAGGTGCAGAGTCTTTGGTTGTATTCCTAAGTCCTTGATCCATTTTGAGTTGAGTTTTGTGCATGGTGAGAGACAGGGGTTTAATTTCATCTAGTTGCATATGGATTTCAGTTTTCCCAGCACCATTTGTTGAAGATGCTATTTTTTCTCCAAAGCAAGTTCTTGGCACCTTTGTCTAATATAAGATAATCGTAGTTTTGTGGGTTAGTCTCTGTGTCTTCTATTCTGTACCATTGGTCTATTAGTCTGTTTTGGTACCAATTCCATGCTATTTTTGTTACTATTGCTCTGTAGTATAGTTTAAGGTCTGGTATAGTGATGCCACCTGCTTCACTCTTCCTGCTAAGGATTGCTTTAGCTATTCTGGGTCTCTTATTTTTCCAGATGAATTTCATGATTGGTTTTTCCATTTCTATGAGGAATGCCATTGAGATTTTTCTTTTAATTTTAACTCATATGTTCTTGTTTGTTTAAAGTGGGTTTCTTCTGGACAGCATTTAATTTGGATTTACTTTTTAAAAAAATTCGAATCCCACAATTTCTGATTTTTTTTTTAGAGAGAGAGAGAGAGAGAGAGAGAGAGAGAACTTTTCAACATCCATTTTTTTTTTTTTAAGTTTTCGGTGGACACGACATCTTTATTTTATTTTTATGTGGTGCTGAGAATCTAACCCAGAGCCCCATGGATGCCAGGCAAGCACGCTACTGTTTGAGCCACATCCCCAGCCCCACAATTTCTGATTTTTAATTGGACTATTTGTATAATTAACTTTTGATTATTATAGTGATTGTCTTTCAGTCTATCATCTTGATATTTGTTATATACATACCATCTAATGTTAGTTTTTTCCCCCTTTATTATTGCCTTCTTTTAAAGAGTATTTTATATGATTCCATTTTACCTCCAGTTTTGACTTATTCATGATATCCTTCTTATTCATGATACTTTCATTTGTTGATATCCTTATTTGTGATACTTTTAGTAGTTGCCTTATTATTTAAAATATGCATCTCTAATGTATACCAATTGTTATGGTTTGGATGTGAGATGTCCCTCAAAAGTTCACGTGTGAGACAATGTGAGATGGTTCAGAAGGGAAAGGATTGGGTTTTGACAGCCTTAACCCAATCAGTGAATTATTCCAGTGGCAATTGAAGGCAGGTGGGGTGCAGCTGGAGGAGGTAGGACATTGGGGGCGTGGTTTGGGGCTAATATTTGTGTCTGGCAAGTGGATATCTCTCTCTGTTTCCTGATCCTCATGTAAACTGCTTCCCTTCCTCCACACCCTTACACCGTGATGTCCTGTCTCATCTTGAGCCCCGAGGAGTGGAGCCAGCTGTCTATGGAGTGAGACCTCTGAAACCGTGAGCCATAAATAAACTTTTCGACTCCTAAGATTGTTCTGGTAAGATATTTAGTCACAGTGGCAAAAAAGCAGACTCAAACACCAGTATTCTTTCAAATCATATTTATTATGTCATACATAGTGTTAAGACTCCTACTGCAGTATATTTCCATTTTAGTTATTCTAGTGCCGCAGTCTGGCTGGGCAAAATAACTGGGAGGTGACAAGCAACTTGAAGGTTGAAGCGGGAACTGCTTTATTTCAGAACAGCAGAGGTATATATACCTAACTGATTACACACAGCTTGACTCAATTAGCATCATCTAGATACAGCAGTCAGCCAATAAGGAATCCCCATCATCTTAATGGCTCGGTGGCGTTGCCTCACAAACCACTCCTCCTGGCAAACTGCCAGGCGCCATCTTGACTTGATTGCGCCCCCAACATTCTAGCCTTTTTGTCATTAGCCTTATAATTTTACTGCGACATGTTATGGTACATTATTATACTTGCTTATATTAATAATTTTTCTTTTAAAGAGACCCAAAACATGAGAAAAACATTATTTTTATTCATATTAATAATTTCTAGTGCTCTTTATCACACTGGGTAGGCCCAAATTTCCATGTTGTATTGTATCCCTTCTGCTTGAGGGATAGATGAGAATACATATAGACAGACAGACACACACACACACACACACACATACAGCTTATATTACTGGTCTACTGGTAATAAGTTGTGTCAGTATTTGTATGTCTAAAAGCATCTTTATTTCATCTTTTCTTTGCAAGATATTTTTGCTGGTATCAGTATCTAGGATGAGAGAGTTTTTTTTTCTCTGTGTACCTTGAAAATATACTTCTATTGCTATCATTTTTTTGTTTATCTGTATGCAGTTTGACACCCCTCACCCTGGCTGTTGCTAATATTTTCTCATTTTATTTCTTTTCTCCTCAATCTGATTTTCAGATGCTTTGGTGTAGTTTTTTTTTTTTTAATATATATATTTTTTAGTTGTAGTTTGACCCAATACCTTTTTTCTTTCTTTCTTTCTTTTATGTGGTGCTGAGGATCGAACCCAGTGCCTCAGACATGCTAGGTGAGAACTCTACCCCTGAGCCACAATCCCAGCCCTAGTTTTAATACTTTTATGCTTTGGGTTTATAAACTTATTGGAGTTGGTGGTTTATATTTTTCACCAAATTCTTTAAATTATTTTTACCACATCACTCTTTTCACCTGTCCTTCAAGAATTCAATTACACACATATGAGGCCAATTGGTATTTCCCTAAGTGTCACTGATGCTCTGTTCTTATTTTTCCAGTTCTTTTTCTTGGTGTGTTCTATTTTATATAATTTATTTTGTTCTGTCTTCACGTTAACTGATATTTTATTCTGCAGTCTTCTATATGTTGTTACTTTTCATTCCAGATAATTTCTCATTCACATCTAGAAGTTCTGCTTGGGTCCTTTTTATATTGTCCATTTCTATCCTCATCATGTTTATGTTTTCCTCTACCTTCTTGAGCATATATCATATGAAGCAGCATGGCAACAACATATGGTGAACTGCAGAATAAAATATTAGCAAATGTGAAGACATAGCAAAATAAATTATCCAATATAACACAAAAAGAAAAAGGACTAGAAAAATAAGAATAGAGTATCAGTGACATTTAGAGCAATACCAATTAACCTCATATGTGTATAATTGGATTCCTGAAATATTGTATTGTATCATATTATATTATATGCATTACTGTATTATTTTTAGTGGTACTGGGGATTGAACCCAGAACCTCACTCATGCCTGGCAAACTCTTTATCATTGAGCTACATCCCAGTCTTTTGATTTTATTTTGATACAGGGTCTCACTAAGTTGTTGGGGGCTGGCCTCAAATTTGTGATCCTCCTGCCTCAGCCTCCTGAGTGGTTGGGACTAGAGATACCACTGTGCCCAGATGGGATGCATTTCTTATGCTAATATCTTTGTTTACCAATTCTGTCATACCTGTTATTTCTGTGCCTGTTTCTTTTAGATGATTTTCCCCCCTTTGATTATTTTTCTGCTCCTTTTTGTACCTAGCAAGTTTTGTTTGGATGTTGTTGGGTACTGATAATTTTTGTATTCCTTTAAGTATTTGGGGAGCTTTTTCTGGGATCTAATTTGGATACTTGGAATCAATTTAATTCTTTGAAGGATTTTTTTTTTTTTTTTTTTTTTTAGCATTTGTAGGTCCAGAAACAGTCTCTTTTTTAATGACTAATTTGTCCTTCCCACTAAGGCAGAATCTACTCAATGACCCAGAATTGACTCCATGAGCATGTATTAGGTAACTATCCACTCTGAGTGATATGTATTCTGGGTGCTATGTGCGCTACAGAGATATTTTCCCCCTATGTGTTGAGGGCTCTTTCCCTTGGCCTTGGTGATTTTTCTAACTGCATATGTAGATCAGGACTGGGCCAATGACTCAGGGGAACTCTTTTACAGATCTTTGGAACTTCCATTTTATGTATGTCTCCCTTCTTCATTATTCTGTCCTGTAAATTCTGCCTATCTTAACCTCTCCAAATTCTGAGCTCTGTTTTCTCCAATTAGTGAGACTGCTGTACTCTACTTCCTTTCCCTCTCTTTGCATTGACACTGACAACTCTCTAGGCAGTGAGCTGAGACATTTCTAGGACTCATTTTTTTTGTTCTTTCAGGGATCACTAACCTGCACCACTTGTCCAGTGTTTGAAAACTGTCATCTTATGCATAATTTTTTGAAAATTTCTAATTGATTAAAGCAGGAGAGTAAGTTTAATCCATCATGACTTAAGGTCAAGTGCCATCACTCAGCATCACTCATATTTCCACTGTTCCTAGTAGCACATAGGTTGTTTCACATTAGAATAATACTGTATGGACTATTTCACCCTTTTCCCTTTAACCATGTATTATGAATTTTTACATGTTTTTAACTTTTATTATAGCATTTTTCCTTCTTATGACCCATTTTTTTTTTTTGGACTGTGCTTCTTTGTATTTTCAGAATGCATGGGAACTTACTGTTCTTTCTGTGACTCCTCTCTCTTTTCCTATTCCTCCCACCTTTTTACTCCTTCCTAACCGTGCCTGTTTTGCAATATTAAAGAATGGTGTAGTAGTCAGTTTTTTGGCTGCTGTGATGAAAAGACCTGACAAGAACAATATTTTTTAATATATCTATTTTTTTAGTTGTAGGTGGGCACAATACCTTTCTTTCTTTCTTGTACTGGGGATTGAACTCAGGGGTACTTGACCACTGAGTCACATCCTCAGCCCTATTTTGTATTTTATTTAGAGACCGGGTCTCACTGAGTTGCTGAGTACCTCACTGCTGCTGAAGCTGGCTTTGAACTTGCGATTCTCCTGTCTCAGCCTCCCGAGCCACTGGGATTATAGGTGTTACCACCACACCCTGGCTGACAAGAACAATTTTAAAGGAGGAAAAGTTTACTGGGGGGCTCGCAGTTTCAGAGGTCTCAGGCCATAGATGGTCGGCTCCATTCCTCAGGACTCAAGGTGAGGCAGAACATCATGGCAGAAGAGAGTGGTAAGGGAAGCAACTCACATGATGATTGGAAAGCAGAGACAGACTCCACTTACCAGATACAAAATATCTAACCCTAAGGCACACTCCCAATGCCTACCTCCTCTAGTCACACCCTACCTGGGTTCAGTTACAACCCAGTTAATCCTTATTAGGGGATTAATTCACTGATTGAGTTAAAGCTCTCATAACCAATTATTTCACTTCTAAGGCTTCTCACATTATCTCATACTTGAGCTTTTGGGGGATACCTAATATCTAGACCTTAACAAATGTAGATTTGATTAGGGATTTCTGCCAAGTAATACAATAAATATTGTTAAGCATAAATATTGTTGTGCTTATGATAGTATTCTACATCTTTGTAATTGTTTATATCAAACTGCTTTCAGAGTTTGGCTCCAGAACAATGAGGTAGGTGGTATTCCCATATTTCCATTGAGGAGACTGTGACTCAATGAAATTAAATAAGAGGCAGAAAAGTGGGGGTGATTAAGAGTGAGGGCTCTGGAGTTTGAATCTTCAGTATTTGAAATCCCACTTTGCTATTTCTTAGCTATGCAATTTTCTGCAAATTACTTATTCCTTTATGTTTTAGTTTCTTGAGATATAAAACTAGGCCAATAATTATATGAACTTGTAGGTTTATTTTAAGGGTTGATGACTTCATGCACACAAAATAATTACAGCAGTGCCTAAAACTTATTAAACCCTGTCATTATTGGTTGCCCTTTCCAAGGTCAGACCTGGAGTGATCATGAGAGTTGAAGTTTCTACTCAGCTCTTCTTACTTGAAATGTACATTTTCCATTATATAAGGTGATATGACTATTTGAATTATGGTCATTAAACACCTTTATAATTCTCTTTTTGTTTCCTTCTTAGTCAATAAGCTCATAAATTCAGTTTGAACTTTAAGAGATTCTGAATTGTCCTCTTCTATCAATTACTTACATGCTAGTCCATCATAATTTCTGAAATCATTTGCATTTTTCTTGTTTTGGGGGCATCAAATATTTCTTTGCATGTCTTTAATATCAAGTTCATTCTCTTTTCTCTCATGATGGTATAAGAAAATCATTGTATATTTTTAAATACAACTCACACACTTCCTGATAGGAGAATATTTAGTGCATGGGTTAGTATATGAAGAAATGAGGAAAACTTAGGATGGGGGATCTATAGTTTTGAGCATCTATCATGATTCCCCTGATGCCCATGTGCCCTGCTCTGTTACTATCAGAGGACAATAGAACTATCCATTATATGTTCTATGTCTAGACAGAAATATAGTTATTTAAACTGTAAATTCAACATTTCCAGGGCCCAAGAATAGTTTCCATGGTGTCCTGGAATTGGACAGGTTAGAGCACTAAGTGCTTCTGTCATTAAACCTTACCTAAGCTGATGAGTGAAAATTTGAAAAAAATATTTGACTTTTTGAAAAATATCTGACACAAATACTGGCTTGGATTTTGACTGTTGACACATCTAGAAACTGGATTTGCTCCTTTTTTTAAAAAAATTGAGAATAAAGGACATTGATATATTACATACTGAAAGAAGTATTGAAGCCAGGTCTAATGTTATTTCTTCTCATCTCTATGATTTTTTTCCCTCCTCCTTGGGAGTTTGCAAGTAGTTTTTGATGGTGGAAAATGCCACTCATTGCTAATTTCATGGTGATAGAGAATCTCATCACTCCTCTCCTTTACAAGCCCTTGTTTCTACTTTTGTTTTAGAGTGGAGCCTTCATCTGTTTAAAATGAGCAGCTCTTGGGGACCTGCTTCTTTTGTTTCTTCCCTCACAAACACATGTGTAGAAAGAGGAGTATCTCTTTAAAAAAATATTTGTTTTAATTAGTTATACATGACAGTAGAATGCATTTATGCACTTTGATATATCATACATAGATGGGATATAATTTCTCATTTTTCTGAGTGTTTGTGTTGCAGAATTGGTCATGTAGTCACATACATACATACATAGAGTAATAATGTCTGTTTCATTCTACTATCTTTCCTATCCCCACATCCCCTCCCTACCTCCCATCACTTCCCTCTACCTAATCTAAGGTAATACTGCTATTCTTCCCTAGCCCCCCGCCTTATTGTGAATTAACATCCACATATTAGAGGAAACATTTGACCTTTGTTTTTGTGGGATTGGCTTATTTCGCTTAGCATGATATTCTCCAACTCCAATCATTTACTGGCAAATGCCATAATTTCATTCTTCTTTAAAGCTGAGTAATATTCCACTGAGTATATATACCATATTTTCTTTATCCATTCATCTACTGAGGGACACCTAGGTTGGTTCCATAATCTAGCTATTGTGAATTGAGCTGCTATAAACATTGATGTAGCTGTGTCATTATAGTATGCTTTAATTCCTTTGGGTGGACTTAAAAGTGGGATAGCTGGGTCAAATGGTGGTTCCATAGGATAAGCTATAAATTTCTCTGGTTCTTACCAATTGAGCTTCTGCTGTGATATGGGAAAGGATTCTATCCAAAGTGTAGAAACAGGTATTCCAGGTATGCTGAAAATCTCCCCAGAATGGGCCATGGCTCCATTTTGTCCTGTTATTAGTTTTTCTGGGAGTATGCATTTTTTTCTTTGTTTCCTCTACAGATTCAGGCACAGAGCAAGAACCATGGACTCATGTAGTACCACAACTACCCAGGTACACCCCCTTCACTAAGAAAGGGTACTTTAGATTACACTCAGATACTGTCTGAAATATCTGGCTTATCGCCAATAGATTTATCATATAATCCTGAGGTCAGTTCAAACCATCAAACAAGGGATGTTGTCTGTAATTTGAAAATTTGTTTGGAAAGATGATCTTAGATTATTTGGTAGGGCCAATGTCTGAGGGGCAAATCTCTAGAGGTCAAGGGGTAAATTTTCTTAGTCTTGTTTAGCAAACATATAATCCTTTTGAGATTTGTTAATTAAAAAGGGAAAGATGCATCATAAAAAATAGGAAAAAAAGAGATAATATTCATTGGATACCCACTATGGATTGTGTGCTAGGGCTTCTTCAGCATTTTGTGATGTGTGACTATATATAAGACTTGGCTTATGTCTTCATGAACTTTATGTTAAAACTGTGGGGATAGGTGTAAAGGTTAATTTTTTCTTTTGTGTGAAGTGGAGGGCTGATCTCACATGTTTCTGGACCCTTGGTTGGCTCATGTAGCCTCACTAAGGAGCTCTGCACATCCATCTAGACTTGACCTCCATCTTTGTAACATCAGTGTGGTTATGGTGCTGATGGCTAGGGACAGTTCTGCTGAGTAGCCTCTGATGTTGTCCACATAGGCTTACAGATAGGACATTTTTGGTCTAAGAGGAGAACTTGCTCTTTGTTTTTGCTCCCTCCGGATCCAGATGTTATATTTTGTTTGGTCATGAAAAGCCACTCCAAGCACCCCCCATAGATAGTACCTAGTTTATGCTGGGGGTTTCCAAATGTCCTATCTTTCCTATTTCCAGAAGATTTATATGGAGGAATATGGAAACTCCCCTCTCTAGCCTCTAGTTTCCTTGCTAATCAAATGAATCTGGGGTTAGGTATTTTACCCCTCAACAAAGTTTTAGCATTGTGTGAGACAAAAACTCTAAATTGAGTTGGCAATATTTTTCTATAATGGGAAATTACTTAGGATGCAATAAAAATGTGTTTTGCTTATGGCAAAATTTGTAAACCTTCACTCAGTGAAAACTACATGTTTTTGCTCAGTGATGAAGCTGGCAAAAAGTCAAATTTTCCTGTTTCTCTCCATGTGGGTAATTTCTGAGCATCTTACTCCCACTCACTGCATGTGCTCCTTCTTCCTCTGGGGCTATAATTAGACCAACAGGGGCGACTATTTTAACAGAAACATAAAGACTCAGGAAGATAAGTACACCAGGACTGCACAAATCTAAATCTGGAGTTAACTCTTAATGCAGTTATCTTCCTTTCCCCAACCTCATTACATTTAAAAAGTATGAACACATTGGTAGTTTTACATAAACTAACATCCGTAGTTCTCTCAACACAAAGTTTATTTGAGCACTTGGGTGTAAGAAAGTGTTTATATCTAGTGCCAGCCAATCCTGTCTAAATGCCATTTGGTAGCCCAATTGGTAGGACAGCAGGCAGTTTACAATATTAATTATAAAACTGCCATAATTTATCAGGAGAAATCCATAGTTGTCTTAATTCAAATTGCTGCTAATTAATTTGCCCTTACCAACTCTAAGAAATAATAAAGCAAAAGAAAGAATTAGAATAATCTAAGGCAAAGCTGATGAAAACAATTTAGATTTCATTTGTTTCCTTTGAAGTAATTTTACACTAAAATAACATGAGTGGTGGAATTATTTATGTAGCAATAATTACAAATTTTAGAAGGTGGCTAGTCTGACTATAATAAATTAAAAATAATTTTTATGTCTTTCAACAAGATAACCAACATGCAGTAAAGTAGTAAATATTTCCAAATTATTGCACATTTGGCATAACATGGATGAATGATCTATATATACTTTACAAACTATACTTTTTCTTGGTATCTGTTCATTAGAAATGTTATTTCCATGTTTATACTGATGTCAGTTCTTTTTTATAAAGTTTTTTTTATAATTTTTTTAAAGAGAGAGTGAGAGAGGGAGAGAGAGAGAGAAATAATTTTAATATTTATTTTTTAGTTATCGGCGGACACAACATCTTTGTATGTGGTGCTGAGGATCGAACCCAAGCCGCACGCATGCCAGGCAAGCGCGCTACCGCTTGAGCCACATCCCAGCCCCCTGATGTCAGTTCTTGTTCACATAAAAAGCAAAGGTGAGTGATAGCAGATTAATCACTGGTTTTTGACTGAGAAGATCAGAGTGATGTTTAGAATAGCGTCTATCTGTGTGAGCATATATGTGTATGTATACATGATATATGTGTGCAGATGGGTATCACCAAATTCCTTATGATGTAATGTCTATGTGATTGGTGTTTTTGAAAACTTCCATCTTTTAGAATCACTTTAAGATATTTATTTAGTCTCTCCAACACTTCTTCTATGCTTTTCATCCTTAAAGAGGAATATACTAGAGAATAGTTCCTATGGCTGTATCTATTCAGGGTGTGATTGTGTGTGTGTGTGTGTGTGTGTGTGTGTGTGTGAGAGAGAGAGAGAGAGAGAGAGAGAGAGAGAGAATTAATATCATGTTGAATCCTTTTCCAAAATGTTGTACATTCAAATTACTTTTGAGATTAAAAAACAGTATTTTTTTTAATCATCAAAGGTGAGAGATGTGTGTCCATATACTTTTTTTCTTATGTTCTTTTACATCCCTGAGATTCTCAGTAGCCTTTGTTTCCAGCAAGCAGAGGAAATAACAAAGGTGAGCAAGCAGTGGAAATAACAGGGGTAAGAGTCTTAGGGGTCAACACATAACACCTGTTATTTCCCCTTCCAAGTTCAGAACCAAATGAAAATTAAGAGCTAAAGGGAGACAAATTGGGATCTAAAGTCAGCTTCATTACTCATAAAAGCCAATTGGAGGATATGGATTATGGTTTGTAGGTAAAAGGTCTTGCTCAAATGTCCCACCTACATTAGATGGATTTATCCCCTTATCCACAGGTGGCTCTGTGCATCTTCAGGCTCCCACTGGAGGGCAGGCAGGGAGTCAACCAGCTCTTCACAGGAAGGCTGGTATCATTCCTAGAGGGTAAAAGTTGATCAGCTTCCTCTACTCATTAGTTAGAATAGTCATTGGGTTAGTCAGCTTTTCATCACCATAACAAAGATCTGAGATGATCAAATTGTGAAAAGAAAAGGTTTGTTTTGGCTCACAGTTTTAGAAGTTTCAGTTCATGATCAGTTGGTCCTGATGTTTTGAGCCTGTGGCAGTATATCTTGGTGGGAGCACATGGCAGAGCAAAAGTGATTATTTCTTGGCTGTGCGATGAGAAAGAGAAAGGGGCTGGGGTCTCACAACTCCCTTCAAGGGCATACCTGTAGTGACCAGGAGACCGCTCACTAATCCCTGACTCTTAATGTTTCTACCAACTCCCAATCACATCAAACTGGGGAGCCAAGTGTTTAACACATGGACCTTCAGGGAACATTCCAGATCTAAACTATGATGTCACTCATTATGTGATGCTAAATGAGCCAGGGGATAGGGAGGAGGGGCCAGGAGAGTGTGTCCTCCTCAAATGCCTTCACATAGGAACATGAAAAATGGGGAATAAATGTTCCTCTCCAGTAGTGAATAGGATTGATTAATCGCTTGAACCGTGATACATAGTGAGCCAAACGATTTATGAAGGAACTAAGTTCTGCAGTTAGCATATTTGTCTCTGGTAGGGTATGTTCCTTTTGTCCTAGATAGTCCTGTTTGTGTCTGCTGGCCTGATGTAGTTGTTCATTGAGCTCCTTTCACTTTCAAACCTGTCTCAGTATAAATTATATGGTCTCTGTAAGTGCCTGGGGGATAAAAGGTGAAGGGATTGAATCTCATTAGAAAGCCTGACAGTAAACTCATACTTGTGTTATTCTTGGAGTTCGACATTGTTTTCCCAGGATATTCCTTTGGTGGAAATTCATATTAGTGAGAGCAGAAAACATTCATTCACCAGTGTGAACAATAAGGACAGTGTTTGTAGCAATGTGAAACCACCACGTCCTGTGTGACTTTGGTGACGACATTTCCAGACGGCATCTGATGTCCTCCTGGACCAGACATTTTTTTTTTTCATCTCAGAGAGGGTGATTTAAAGTGAATTTCCTCCCTTTCCATGACCACAGCTGCAGCATTTATTGACAGGTTGTATCTTTTATGACATAGGGATTTGGATGGTATTAAAGTCTCCAGAAAGCCAAGTTTTCCTGGGGGATGGGGAACATAAGGAATAAGCTGAGGAGTGAGGGCTGGAGGTGGAACCTAAGAAGACTCCATGACAAGTCCTGGAGAAGTGCTATTTATATCAGGATATAGAAGATGATTCCAGTCCCATAGCATGGGAAGAAATGCCCATGTGACTGGAATACAAGGCAAACTATTTGCCCACTCTCTTGTTGGAAGCTATAAGAGGGCAAAATATTATCAGCAAGATGGGACATGCTCATATATATTGCCCCTGGTATCTAGAGGGGAAAAAATGTTAAGTCTATTAAAAGTGTTCTTATTCAAGGTCAGGATTTGAGTTTCTTATATTAATTGATGAAAATTTGCCAGGCTCTGTCAGAAACCATTTCTTTATCAGGGTTCCAAACTAAGAAAGGTGTTAACTGGGTAGCTGGGCTACTTTTCTTAGGAATCTATCTTCACCTGCTGTGCTGACATGCTAATTTCTTATTCAGCATTTGAAAAATGCTTTTCAATTAAAAATTCTGTGTGAGTTGTTCTATAGAGGACTAAGGTAAGAATTAGATGTTTGCATTCCACATATTTCAGTGGAATATGTGACACTTTACTGAGGAAGTAAGAATGAAAAGTTCAGATATCGATGAATTTTTTATCTGCATATAATTTAAAACATAAATACAGTTTATCCCAAAGCTTCATTTTTCTAGTGAGGGAAGTGAGGACTAGAGCCTCAAAGGATGAGCGGTGATCAGACAAGGGTAGGAGTAATTGTGAAGGTCAAGAGGTGAAAGATGGCATATCGTATTTAAGAAATGAGTGGAAATTGAATTTGGTTCTAGCAGGGAGTTTCAGAGAAAGAGGGTGGTGCCTGGTGAGTTTGAAAAGATGCAGGAGCCAAACTTTCAAAGGTTTTCTAAGACAGAGATGATTTTGGAGTTTCTAAACATGCACAAAAGAGTTGGAGAGGAGAGAGGGAAATAGTAGGTGAAAGAGGCCATCCTTGAGAGTGCTATCTGAGCACATGTCTGACTCCCTCTTGGCCTCACTCCCCTTTAATGACATAAAATACATCTTCAAAAGTACTATATCAGGCTGGTGTTGTTTAGTGGTAGAGCATAAGCTTAGTATGTGCAAAGCCCTGTGTTTGATCCCTAACTCCAGGAAATACACAAGCAAAAACAAAGTAATATATCTACAAGAGAGAGCAGAAGGTCAGAGAAGAAGTTATCATTGATCCAAAACCTGTGAGGGAATCCTGGAAGCGTAACAGAGGAATGGAATCTTGAAGCATGCATAGGAGAACTCATGTGGAAGGTAGTAACAGTCTGCTCTCACATTTAGGGGACACACTGGCAATGTTTTAATTGCAGACAAAACATGTGCCAGTCATTTGCATTCATTAGCTTAGTTAAGGAACTTTTCCAGTCATGAAATAAAGAGATAACCAAGAAATATTAGATATTCAAAGAAAACCAATACAGAAAAAAGGAAAAAAAAAAAAGTCTACCAGTATGAGAAAATGGAAATAATTCAGTGAGTACAAGAGAAATGTGAAAAAATTATTTAGTCCTTGACAACTCTAAGAGATAGGGTGGAAGGGAAAAGGAGGGGGCAGGGGGTTAGCAAGGATGGTGGAATGTGTTAGACATCATTATCCAAAGTACATGAATGAAGACACAAATTGGTGTCAACATACTTTATATACAACCAGAGATATGAAAACTGTGCTGTATATGTGTGATAAGAATTGTAATGCATTCTGCTGTCATCTATTTTTTAAAAATCAATAAAAAAGAAACTATTATTATTATTTTTAAAATAGGGAACTGAGGAACAGAGAGGTTAAACAATTTGCCTAAAGTTGCAGGTGCAATAAAGTGGAAGAGATTTGTCACAGGCTGTTTGGCTCCATAGCCTGTATCTTTTTTTTTTTTAATAATTTTATTTATTCATTTATATTTATGTGGTGATGAGGATAGAACCCAGGGCCTTCCACGTGCAAGGCAAGTGCTCTACCGCTGAGCCATAACCCCATCCCAAAGCCTGTATCTTCACCTTGTAAAGAAATGGTAAAAGATGATTTCACAAGGTGAACTAGTTATTAGCCTTAAGAATGAAAGGATGCTGCAAGTCCTATGTACATGAATAATCAAAGATCCCAACTGCATACCACATGATGAAAGTGTATGTTTCAGAAAAGAGGGAAACAACTTACTTACAAAGGAACAAGACTCACAGTGGCTTCAGACTTTTATTGGTAATGACAATACAATACAACTTTTTCTCAAAAGTGGAAGTTGCTGGCTGGCAGAACACATATACGTCACTCCCTTCCTGCCAAAAGGGAATGTTATTTTAAAACTTGAATGACTTACACAAAAGCTTTCAAATTTATAGCAAGAAATACATAATATTTAGGCACACAGGGACCCAGAATTTACTATATACACTGATTATCTCTGAAAAAATTGTTCAGTAATAGTATCAAAATGATAGTGATAGGAGTAGATTGCATCAAAATAGGATAGAGATCGAAGAAACACACAAAAGTAACCACTGATGCAAAATATAAGGAAAGTAAGAGCCATCCAGACTAAAAATCAATGCTTTTTCTATTTTTATATATTATTATTATTTTATTTCCTGAGGAGCAATATGGGGAGGGTGAGTATAATAATACCCAAAGATTCCTTTTTAAAATTTCTATGGTGAGAATATAGAAACAAATATGCTTAGCTTTTTGTGTAAAAATTTTAAGAGCAAGTTTAACAAAAATATAAGCAAAACCATAATTAGATATCAGCTCACCTCAGTAATAATGGCTATTATCAACATAACTAAAGATAACAAGTTCTGGTGAGGATGTGTAAAGAGGCAAGGGAACACTTGGTGATAATGTAAATTAATGAATTCATCATGGAAAACATTATGGAGATTCCTCAAAAAATTAGAATAAAACTACCATAGGATCCACCAATCTCCCTACTGAGTATATATACAAAAGAAATGAAATCAGTATATCTAAGAGATATTTGCACTTATTGTAGCACCATTCATAGTACCAAGAACTGGAAACACCCATGTCTGCCAACTCATGAATAGATAAAGAAAACATGGTACACATATAGGTTGGACTACCATCAGTCACACATAAAAAATGAAAACTTGTCATTTGCAGCAGCATGGATGGAACTGGAGATCTTTATGTAAAGTGATAAATCATGCACAGAATGGCAAGTACCACAAGATTTCACTCACATGTAGCATCTAAAAATCTTGATCTTTTACAAGTTGAGAATAGAATGGTGATGATCAGAGCGTAGAGAGAGTAGAAAGGAGTGATGGGGAAAGGTGTATCAGTAGGTACTGAGTTACAGTTAAGAGCAAGATTGTGTGGTGTTCTCTGATTGCATAGTAGGGTGACTTAGATAACAATAATGTACTATACATTTCTAAAAGTAAGAAGACAGGATTTTCAAAGTTTCCCAGTAAAGAAATAATAATTATTTAAGGAGACAAATGTACTTAACTTGATTTAAACATTACATAGTATGTACAAGCATCAAACATTACATGGTATCCCATTTATATGTACAATATTTATGTTATTTATCAGTTAAAAATAAATTTTTAAAATGTATCAGTATTTACTGCTTCTAAACCAGTAGAGAGGAAAAATGAAATAAATAAAAATTAATTGACTCAGCCAAAACAAGTAAAATAAAGACAAAAGTTAAAAGGATGGATTAAATAGAACTAAGAATAAATATAAAATATACTTATTTTATGTTCTTATCAATATAACAGAGAAAGGTTGAAAAATAGTAACAAAGATAGTTTTTTTCCCCCTTAAATAAATAATACTTCAATTTAATGCACAAGTATCAATGAAGTACTCTTTAACATATATTAGGAATTTTGATCCTAATTTATTAAAATAATTTACTATACAATTAAAAGTAAACTTTAATCACAATGAATTGAACTCAGAAAACAAGAATATCTCAACATTAGTAAATATATAACTGTAACTAATTATAACACATAGACTTTAAAAATCACATTGTTCTGGTAAAACATTAGTTATATTCTCTTTAGATAAAGTACTTTATATTAATTTACAGGAGCAGTTTATATATTCTGGATGTTAATCTTCTGGTGTGTATATTCTGAGTATTTCTTCTTTTAAATAATGTTCAGTATTTAGAATGTTATTGTTTTAACACTGTCAATATTGTTAATAGTTATTTTATCTTCTGGGTTGTTCTATTTTGTTAAAGATGAGTTTTTCTCTCTCAGGATTATTTTTTTAAATTCTTCTACGTTTTCTTCTACTAATTTTATAATTGTTTAGCTATGTTGTTATTTGTAATAGCAATACACTGGGAACAAACTGAATGTTGTTATTAAAATCATTGTGCATTCATATAATGGGGAAACTTACCATGTGTTCAAATGAAAAATCAGAATTATATGAAATGATGTGGAAACAGCACCAAAATACATTAAATGGAAAAAGCAAATCACATAATAAGGTTTGATGATAACATTAATATAAAAGGTCTGTAGAATACAAATGTGCAGGTAATATTTAAAAGAAGGTACAATACATACCAATGCACATCAAACAGCCCTCACTTGTGGCAAGGGAACTAAGTAGGTTTTTATTCTGAACATTTAGTACTACTGAAATCAAGAATTAGAATACAACATGAAAAAAAGAAAGAGGAAAATAAAGAAATAAGGGCAGCTGTGCTACAGGAATCATATGAGCCTTCTTTTCATCAGAATGGGATTCTGCAGAGACTACTCTTCTCCAGGCATAGACTTGGGTAACCACAGAGCCCTGGACCATTGTTGTAGACCTGGGATAGAACCTCTCCATGCTGCTGCAGAGTCCAGGAAACTTAGACCACTCTGATGGAGTTAGCATCAGGAGGAAAGAGATCACCAGCAATATGACTGGAGAGATCTGGATTCAAAGATCCTGATTCTACCCTGAATTTGTTTTTCTCTTTTTCACAGAAGGACAATGATGCACACCTAATAAGGTGTGGATAGGTTAGGTGCAAAACATTTTTTTTTTTTTTTTAGCATTGAGCCTCATTAGTTTCTCTTATTTTGGATCATAAAGTGGAATTTCCTGAGATTCTTTTGGTTCTAATATTGCATGGGTCTTTTGAAGCTGAGTGGGGTGGTTGATGGGAGAGTTCTTTTTAGATGTTTCCTTTGGGTATGGGAAGAACATTTACAATAGTAGCTTCTCATTGAGGCCTGCTAGATTAGATTAATTATTTCCATGGATTAAACTGGATTTTAATTATAGGCTCAAATAAGATCCTGGTGTGATTAATCCAAGTTAGTATTAAGACTTTATTTCTTTCTAATGGTTCTGACAGGAAGAGGGGAAGGCTATTCTTGGAACATGAAAAAGGCATAAATAGCCACAGCTGGTTTAATTACAACTAGGAAGAGATCAGAGGGAAGGGAAAAAAAGATGAGGTATATGATCCCATGATATTCTAATTAGAAATTTTCATATATGTTGGTTAGTAAAATACTACTGAATTCACATCAGGTATTTTTTACAAAGACCTTGAAGGGGGAAATTGCACTATCTTATGAGCTTTTACTTTCTCTGAAGATAGTAACTTTCCAAACCATACCAGCCAGGGTGAAAACATGACTTTCTGCAATTGTTCTGCAGTCAGGTCTTTGCAATCATGGTGATTGAAGTCAAAGTGCTGATTAAGGGCTCCACAGGAAGGGGACATGTGCAGAATTATAATAGGAAGGTGGCAGTGATTCAACTGTTGGGTCATTTACTTTGGCAACTGTCATTAGCAGGTGACAGGGCTGCAGCAGAGGGAAAAGAAGAGCCATCCTGATTACATTCCACAGCATTCGCTGTTCCTCCTATTCTAATTCTTAATTTTGCCTTTTGCTGTAGTTATTCGTCCCTCCAAAAAATTTTAATCTGTGTGAAGGCATAGACATGTATTCTTTTGTTCACCCTACATACTTGGCACAGTACTTTGCAGTAATAATTGCTTAATAAATGCCAGTTGGATTGTGAAATATCACATTGATTTATTCCGCAGATTCTAGTTCACACATTTGGCTATAAGCATAGTCAGAGATGTGGTGTACGCTCTGTGCTTGGTCTGAGAGCATTTGAAATAAATTCCTTATTAAATGTAGAGAGTCCTACTTTGCACTTTGCAGAATTACTTGAGTGTATTGCTTGTCAGGAGCTAGAGTTGGACGGTGGTACACAAACCAGTCTGATTTTTGAAAACCCCAAAGGGGGAGGAATCATAGGAGCTGAAATAAGCTTGGAAATAACTGATTCTAATTTTGAACACCTCTTGGCATCACTAAATCCTTCCTCTGTCTAACCCCAGACCCACAAGATGCACTTTAATCTTTTTTATTTTCCCCTTTTCTCATGGGAGAGATGGATTTTAGTCACTTTGCTGTGATATGTAGAAGAACCATTTATGCTCTTTACAATGGTAGCAAGATTACCTCTTGGTCCTTGGTAAGGCTCAGGCCTTGACGTTTATTGGTCTGTTTTTCCCATTAACTGGTGAACTGCAGAGTTGGAGCCATCAATGAAGATTACATTTTGAACCTTGGTCGTCAGTACAAACCTGATTAATTTCTTTGGCTCTGGATATTAGTCCAGCGGCAGAGCATTTCAGTTTGGTTAAAAAACATAACTACCCCTTCATTTGAGCTGATTGATTGGTGGCTGAACAGAAGGCATTTCTTCTGGCCCAAGATTAATGGAAATTCCGTTTCACATGCTCCCACTGAAGGCATAAGCTTTGCTAGATTCATGCAAGGAGTGAAAAGATCAGGTTTCTTTTTTTCCTTAACTGTTCTTAACAGCTTTTTCAGGATCTTAGTTTCCCCCTTCTCTCAGCTAGCAAAGAGAGCTGGTGACAAGACATGGACTTTGAATTGGGGGATGGGATTGAAGGCTGCTCAGGCTCCTTCCCTAGTCAATGCATTAATAAACAGCTCAGAAAATAACATGTCAACTCAGATTTCCTTCCTCAGCAGTGAATAACATTTCAGAATATTTTGGAGGTGCTCACAAATGCAGTGCATCCCTACTTCCCTCACCAGCATGCTGGTCCATTTCCTCTTCCTTTTCCTAAACCAAAGTTGAAATATTTTCTGCTTGCTTGAGTATAATTTTCTAAGGGAGGGAATCAAACCTTTGTCTTTGTGTTTTAGCTCTGCAGTGAACTTGCTTGAAACCACCATTTAAGAGCCTGCAATTTTATGTGAACCATTTAAAAGTTGGGAAAAACAATGAAAATGACCTTCAACCCAATGTTTTTAATGGCAAATCACCTAATACCTAAATTATCTTTCAATATTAAATAGCTAGTTAAATATCAATTTGGATAAATCTCTGTTGCCTGTTACTTGGACCAAAACCTGAAAATTTGAAAGGGATGATTATTACTTCATTCAAGAATTAAGCTTGAAAACAGAATTGAGGTCTAAGTCAAATTGTAGTTACCATTTATTTTTTTGGAACTGTGATCTGAACCTGTGGGTGCTTTACCACTAGGCCACATCCTCAACCCTTCTTATTTTTTATTTTGGGACAGGGTCTTGCTAAGTTGTTGAGGCTGGCTTTGAATTTGTGATCCTCCTGCCTCAGCCTCCAAGCCACTGGGATTATAGGTGTATGCCATGGCACCTGGCAAATCATAGATAACATTTAATAAGCGACTATGAATAAGGCCCTTGCTAATTACCTTGCGTATTTTCCCATTTAAACCCAACCATGACCATAAGAGCTAAATCTTATTATTATTGCTGTTGTTGTTATTATTATCTTCTAGATAAAGCCACTCCAGGTTAGAGAGTTAGGTAACTTAACCCAAAGTTACCTGGGTGGGAAACAAAAAAGGTGAGATTTGAACTGGAGTCTACTTGCTCCAGGAGATACAGGAAGTCACTAGTTATATTTTCAGGTAGACTGCGAATGGTTGAAATACACTCTTGTTTGTTAACTGCTTAATATTAGTCCTGGGATGCTGTTTTCTTAAAAGATGTCATGGGCATCAGGATCACTCTTTTTATCTTAACATTTTCATTAATTTAGATTCTGGCATGTTTGTAAATACATATATTTCAGCCAGTGAGTAAATGATTGTTTTAACAGAAAAAGGATTTGTGTCACTTCATGGCAGAATAGGGATTTAAGACTGGCGTAAAAAATGGGCAGGATTTGAAATAATTAGAAGGAGTGATGATGCAAGTTGAAATATCTGCTGCCATAGGGTGCAATCTAGATAAACTCAGTCTTACCAATGTTATCTTCAGAAGATATAAAATACTTTTCTTTTTTAGTGAATGGGGCACATTATTCATTTAACCTACTGCAATGCATTTACTATGATTTTGGTGCACAATCCTTTCCAATGCTATGGTTTTCTGCAGTGGGAGGATTGCTGTGGGGAACATTAGATGATTTTTTGGCTTTCCAGCATTTGAGCAAGATCGTGGGAGGGAGGGCTGAGATCTCCAGCAAAAACCAAAAGAAGGGACAAATATCCTTTCTTCCTGCTCCTACTCCTTAGTAAGCTGAACCTGGCCAATGAGGTGCTTCTGTCTAACACTGTGAGGGAATCTGTGGAAATTTATCACAGTGGTGAGTATTCAGGGAATACAGAACCAACATTGGAACCCAAACCGGACCTTCTGGTAGAGACTTGCTGGATTCTGGGCTGTCTTAGCTTCCTCTGTTTCCACCAATGTTCTGAGAATTATTTTGTGAGCTTCTACCCTCCAGTATTTCATTACACGTTGTATTAATTGAGACTCTGCAAAGAAGTACAAACATCAGGATACAGTTACATGCACGGGTTCACACACACATTCAGACACATATACTTATTTGTTTATCTATTTATTGCTAGGAATAGGCTCAATTGGCTATGGAGGCTGAGAAATTTTGCCATCTGCAAGCTGCAGACCCAGAATAGTCAGTGATGTAGTCCTGATAACCAGAGGGATGATGGTATGAATTCAAATAATGTACTTTTATGAAAATGTATATTTTCTAAAAAATTTAGTGAGATGACAAGCTTTGTTTTTGAAAATTTTAATAGAAGAAACATTCTTTTATTTACTTCTGCATTTCATCTGTTAAAAGTGTTTTGGTTGAAGGAGAGCTATAGAAAATCTGGCTTCACAAAGATAGGTGGTTAAAAAGGGGAAAATGTTTTAATAGCATTTCCAGATAATTGTGATTATTCTTCCTCAATACTACATTAGAGTTTGACAAGAAGTAATTTTTTAAAATTAGTTAATTGCAATGTAGAATCCAAAACCATATCAATAAAATTCATACTCCACTATGTTATGGTCATTTGGTTCATCATGTAATGTGAATGGGTCTTTTACCTATGTGTGATTTGTATAGATCTTCAAAGTGTGACCTGTATCACTAAACAATATCAAAAGATCATTTTTGTTAATATTGTCTCCCATATCCTTAGAAAGTCTCTAAGTATTGGGAAGCTGTCAAGTTCGTGGTGACGGAGGATTTTTTTTTTTTTTTAAGTAACAGGTTCATGTCATTCATTTAGAAAGAATGCGTGACAGATATCCAAGACTAAATGATTATATCATTTATCTTTCAATAGCTCTTTCATGAAAAAAGTGGCTAGCACAGCTCACAATTCAAAGGATTACAGAAGTACATTACCTTCTTTGGCATGCAGCTAAAGTGTTTAACTCATGCTGTTTTGTCACACTGAATATTAAAAAAGATGTGCACTTAGGAGTTGAGATTTAATAAGTAAATTTACTTCATCACATCAAGGGCCTTCTTAAGTGGCTTCCTTCCTTCCTTCCTTTCCTCCTTCCTTCCTTCCTTCCTTCCTTCCTTCCTTCCTTCTTTCCTTTTTTTCTCTTTCACTGAAGATATGTGGCAGCAAAGATGACAAATAATGACCACCAGTACAGCTTGTGTCCCTGCCTTGATTTATGTGAATGTGTCAGCATTCTACCCACTGTTGCTTTTATCCCATCAGTGCAAAAGTTGACAGGTGAAAAGAGAAAATTGTGATTTAGTGTTATTGTAAAAGTAGTTTTGACCTCATAAATCCCCCCAAAGCATCTGGAGTATTTGACATCTGAGGTGTTCATTCTTCTGTGATTTAAATGTACTAAATTAAACTATATAATTATTAAAACAACTCTTTTTAGGAGATAATATTATTTCCCCCACTTTATATATGAAGTCACTGAGGCTTAGAGGTTACCTTTCCAAGGTCACCCAAGGAAAGATGTGGCAGATGTGTATCCTGGCTTTAGCCCACAGCATACTAGCCTTGCTTATGAACCAAGCTAGATAATTGTTGCTTGTACAGAACTCAGGGCTGCATGGATATTGCTCAAGTCTCAAGCTCATGACAGAGTGCTGCATCAGTCAATGCCCTACCTGCAAACAGGAGCCATTGACAAAAGTGTGGGTGGAGAGCAGGAACACTGACAGTTACCAGTTCCTATGGTAACTTACTTGTTGTCCCTCCATTGGCTTCCTGGGGCCATACTCCTCTCCTTGCTGATTTGCAACTCCATTGGGCAAGTAAAAATAGGCAACTTTACAGCCCTACCCCTGGAAAAAAAAGAGAAAAAGGGCTTTGTGGAGAGGGTGGCCTACAGGACCTTTAGTAGAGGGAGGGATGCTGTCAGTTGGCCTGTGGTCATTCTGCAGGGTAGGATCCTGCACCCCAGGGGGCACTCTCCACCCCACAGCCTCCTGCCCCACCTCCTGCTCCAAGGCAGGAAACAAGGGTGTTCTCTGGTGTAGCCAATACAAGTCAGAAAGGATGAGAAAAAGGTGGGGTATGGGTCTGGAAGGGTGAGTAGAAGATATCTAGCACAATGAAATGCAAGAGTTCTACCTTCTGATTGACATATCTTATATTTTAACTTGGCATTAAGTTTGTACTTTATACTTATAGCTGGAGGGCAAATTGGTGTTTGTCCATAACTATGTTGCAGATGTATTTCACTCTTCTTACTGGCCTGTCATGGCAAGTGGGGCTTTCCCTATAGGTTTGGCTCTGGGTCCTTCTTTAAGGGTTTGTAACAGTGCTCCTGCTTCTGTGTATGGTATCTTTCTTGTTACCCCTTCCTCATCTGCCAGGAATGAACTTTGATGCCAGAGATTTCCTCAAAAGAAAGCCTCCAGCCCCCTACGCAGAGGCACTAAATGGCAGTGAAGGCTGCACCTTTACTTCTGGCTCCTGACTTCATGCTTTCATTTGTCTCAGATCTTGTCATCCTCCCACTTCAGATGATTCAAGTGCATTCTGCTCTGCTCTCTAGCACTCTTCAGCTATTCTGATATCCTTCATTTCATAGTAACAACTCCTGTCCTCTCTGGATACAATATTAAATGATTAGCATGTACTAAATTATTAAAATAATTATTGAGTTGGGACACAAAGAGTTGAAGCACTTTTCCGGATGGTCACAGATCTGCGTCTTCTTTACTACAGATATGCTGATTGAAGTTCACTGTGAAGGAGAATTTTATGTGTCAACTAGTAAGTTTATGGTGTTCAGTTGTTTGATCAAACCACAGTCCTGATGTTGCTGTGAAGGTAGTATTTTAGAAGTGATTAGCGTTTAAATCAGTAGACTTTGAGTAAAACTGATTATCCTCTATGTTGGTGGGCCTTTTTCAATCAGTTGAATCAGTTAAAGAGCTTAAGAGAGAAAACTGACACCCACTGGCCCTAACCAAGGAGGAAGGAATTCTGCCTCCATGTTGCCTGAGGACTTGAGTTGCAACATCAGTTCTTTCCTGGATCTCTAACCTGTTGGCTCATCTGGATATTTTGAACTTGCCAGGCCCTAAAATTACATGTGTCAATTCTTTAAAATGATTGCTTCTTTCTCCATTCTATGGGTTCTGTTTCTCTGGGGAACCCTGACTTACTTTGATGTGTTGCAGTTTTCTTATTTGGAATCTATACTGGGAAGTTATTCCTGGATGAAACTACTAAATTTTTCTAATTGGTTAAAAAAATGTGCAAATCTTTTAAGGAATTGGAGTGATTAGTTTATTATTTCTAGAGCCTGGCTGCACATTAGCCTCCCATGGGAAGATTAAAAAACTATCCTGCTCAGGCCTCTAGATTAATGAAGACTCACTAGGGTGTGACCCTGGCCCTAGTATTCTAAAAAACTCCAAGGTCAAAAACCAGTGAATTAGGGTGTCTGGAAAGAGGTAAAGGCAGTGCTGAGGAAGCACAAAGAGAGCCCTTCTTCCTACTGCATAAAATGCAGCCACCTATAAGGGACAAATTAAGCAGGAACAATACTCATGCTGATTACACCTCGTCACCCCTGGCATTCTCTGCCAGCTCACTGAAGCTTTCAGTTTCAGAAAACCTATAATTTATGGAATTCCTTTGAAGAGGCCTCTGTGAATAATGCATATCTGTGTCTGCCGTCCTCCATCAATGATTTTGTCATTCCAAGTGGGTATGACCAATATGAATAGTTGGAATTGAGCTCCTGCTGGACTTGAAGGAGGATTACCCTTCTATTCATAATTACCTTATGTCATTGGAAAAAGAGCTTTGCCCTGGATTCACAAAAGACTTTGGCTTGACACGCTACCTTACCTTAACCATATACTACTGTGAAGGCTAAAAAAAAAAAAATGTGACTTTGAACATGGACTAGAATTATATTCATTTCCCCACAAGATAAATAGATTCAGTTGAACATATTCATTTTTTCAAAGACCATTCAGAATCAAGGAACATGCACCGATCTTTACGTGGGTGGTGCTGTCAGAGCCAAATGAAGTGAGTAGAAGCAAATTATCAGAGGTTGTGACCCCAGGACTAACCTCCCCTTGGACTGAGGGGCCATCCCATTGTTGCTACCAAGGATCCCTCTGCTAGAACCTTGGCCTCTAACCCTTGTCCTAATTTATTGAGGTGAAGCTTGAAAGTGGAGCTATTTTTACCTTTGGGCACAATGACAGCCAGCACCACATGGAGAAGGAGTGTGCTAGGCAGCAAAGAACACGAGGGATGTGAGCGTTTGCCTTTGTTCTTTGTCCGTAGCTTTGCTCCCAGGTGCGTTTCCCACCCCAGGTGAGGTGCCCGGCGGCAGGGTATGTGTGCGTGCCGTCCAGGACCGCCCACCTGCCACAATGCTGCAGCGAGCAGGTACCGTGTTTACGCTGTGCAGGGCTCACATGATGGCTTCATGCCGTTCTCATTCTGTTCAGGCATCTAAGAATACCACCATTGGAGGGCAAAGGAAGTCACTGAGAAATAAATGACATCCCATCCCTGTACTCACTGTAATTAGGGAATGGCAGTTCCAGGGCTAAGCCCCCTCTTCCCATTTCAACAATTTTAAAGCCAAAGCAATATTTCTCAGCTTTCTTTATCAGGAAAGAAGTGTTTGTGCGTTCCTTTTGACAAGGAGGAAGATTTTTGGGGGGAGTGAGAAATTTTTGGAGGGCGCTTGGTGGGGTGTCCGACAGTCTGCAACAAGGTGGAGACTCTGCGTCTGCATTGCAGGGTAAAGGCTGGGCTGAGCTGGGCAGTGGGGAGCAGTGCTCAGGGCTTCTGGGCCTCCTGCTGCTCTGAAGCCGCAGGCAGCAGGAGTGCAGGCCAGTGCTCTGAGCTTTTGTCCTGTAGCATGCCAGGGAAGGTCTGGGCAGGTCTGGGCAGCTGGAAGCAACATTCGTGGCTGCTATGGAAAATGTGCATATAAAAGGGTGCCCCCAGAAAGTGGTAGGGGACAGGGAACTAGGCTGAGGCTAGCCTGCCTGTCTTATCAGGCTCCAGCCCCAAACCATGTGCTGCTGTTTGTAGAACAGTGCTGTGGCAGGAGTGAGATCAGGTGTCTGCTGTGCTTGTGAGTGCATTTGAATGGCTCAAAAGCTGTGGGTTTTGCATGTTTTTCTATATTATCTGAACAACATTGATCATTTTAAAAACTTTCCCACCAATTTTGTTAAAAGAACAAACTTTTGAAAAATAGAAAGCCAGCCTATACACCCTATTCCAGGTCACACTGTTCTAAGACCTAGCCGTGGTCAAGTTTATTAGGTGGGTCTACTCTTCTGGCACTACCCACATCCCACGAAAACTAATTATGTATGTACAAATACACACACACACACACGCACACACACGGGACTAGCCAAGATGAAAAGGCATTACACAATGATGGCAATAGGTTTTTGTTTTTACATGAAAATACATGTTCAAGGACAGTTGTGGCAGCAACTAAAAAATAAGCTAGATGTTAAAAATCAGGTAAGTTACGATACATCCCTATAGTGAAGAGTTTAGAAATGGTGTTTTGAACAACACTGAATGATATGAAAGATTCTTCAATCAAGAAACAAAAAGCCATATAAACATTATGTTTTTAACTTTATCATGTACATGTGTGTGTTTATATATAACTTGTGCATAAATAAATGGCCTTTAAAAAAAAGAAAGGGTAAAAGTGATATCACCAGTTACCGGTGATGAGTTCTGCTCCCTCAAATGTTGAAGTTGGAACATTAGAGAGGCACATCGAGGCAAGCATACGAAGCAGGGTTTATTTAAAAAGGGGTGACACAGACTTCTCCCAGGAGGGAGAATGGGCCATAGCTGGTATCCTGCTATCCCAAGAAGCGAGGTGTTCTGCCCTTTTTATATTATCCTAGGCTTCCTTTGTACTCCTGCTCTCTTCCCCTTATCTTTCTCTCTCCTGTGTATGTGACTAGGCATTTGACTAGGCCTAGGAAATGCTCCTGGGATGGCCAAAAGGTGGGAAACAGGTGTGCTGAAGGGGGAAGGGCAGGATGGAACAGCCAAGGACACTTTAATTAACAACCTTATAGCTTCCTGTAAGGAGGGGCAATTCCTGGGACCGGTTACCTTAGCAACAGGTTGGAGCAGGGGGTGTTTCTTGATAAGGATGGAGGAAGGGGTTCTGAAGGAGTTATCATTTCAATCCCTCTGGGGACAGTTTCAACTTGCCAGACTGACTCAAAATTGGCCTCCTGGATCTGACCTGACTTGATTTACCTGTCCACACTGACTGCCTAATTCTGGCTTCAAAAGGAGAGTCTGAGGTAGGGTGGGGGATAATCTAGTAGTCAGCTGCACACTTCCTTTCTGCATCAGAGAGGTCCTTGAACTGTGTCGTACACCAGTTCCATATCCCATGTTCCAGTTCTGTTCCAAATCCAACAAGATTTCAGCTAATCCTTAAATTCCGGTTTCCACCTACTCATCTGGGAGATCCCTGCTCTACAATGCAAACTTTGTGATATTTTTAAAGCTTGTTATATGTTTTGAGATATTTTTCTTAGCCTTGTCTTTTGACTATGAATCTATTGTGAAATTGCAAGCATTTATCTCTTTTCTCATTAAATAGTGACCTGGTCAAAAGCACCAATATTTGTCTTAATGAATAGCATTTGCTCAGCTCTTAAGATTTTTTGGAGCTGTGTAACCCTGACTTCCCACAGTCTGCTCCATAGTCTCAGGAGCCTCTTGGTCCTTTGGCAGGAAACAGAGAGAAGGTCATCCAGGAGATCTTCCTGCCTTCTGGTCTGGGATTCTCCTTAAGTGTGCAGTTGTGAGAAAAAAAAAAAAATCAGGGTCTCTTGTTTCTGTATATCAGTGCCTTGTTTTCCAGACTGCACAGCACTATTTCTTTTTCCTTCCAAGATATCAGATCACTTAAACATGTTAGTTAATAGAAAATTATGAGTACGGGAGCTGGATCTTTTTGATGGAGTCTGTAGCTGTCTTTCCCAAATACTGAAGGTATGACAGTACTGAGCTCTTTCATTTGTCCAGAACAATGGGGGACTGTGATTCAGCCATAACTGAGTGATGTCTCCCCAGAGCACCAACATCCCATGTGGTAGACTCGGGTGAGAAGGGAGGCAAACAAGACAGATGGCGACAATGTGATTTCTGGACATTGAGGTCACCTTGTCAAGTCTGCATGCCAGGTGTTGTGAAAGATTGTAATATATATAGATATACCAATGCAAAGCAATAAACAAAGCAAAGCTGATGTTTGGACAGAATTGTCAGTATATTTATTTCAGATAAAGCTTTGAATTTAGATGATCTGTTCGGTCTCTTCTCTTTCTTTTTTTTTTTAAAAAATATTTTCTGGAGGAAATGTCAAAAGATCCTAGTAGGAGAGGACTGTGAAGATAGACCCTGGGTAGCAGGTGAAGCTCTTTGGCCTTCTGGTCCATTGTAACTGCCAGCCCACCATGGTCAGGAGACAATGATATTGCTATCAGACAGGTGAGGGGGGAAGTTGCTTATGACACCAGTTAGCCCTGTGCCTGCAGTGTTCTGCCTTTTTTCTCTTCCTTTTTTTTTCAGCCATTAGCCTGAGATGACATGAGAAAGAACTATGGGTGTGGGAAGTGGAAATAATTACCAGGTTTAAGCGGGAGACCTCCTTTATTCTATCAAACTAATTGATGCTGCATATGATCTATATGATGGGGGCTATGTGGTCTACTTTCTGGGCAGATGCAAACAGCTGAGAATGGAGGCTAAATGGTATGCAGAATTAGGTCACTCAGGGTATTCCTGGATGTAGGGAGTGAATGTTGGAAGTCAGAATAATTAAATCTTTTAAGTTGTGTCCAATGTCTCTTAAGAGAGATAGCGCAAGGCAAAATGCCACAGGTTTCTGGAAGAAGCAGTTAAGAGCACATTGAGGATCCCTATCGTCAGGGAAGGTAGAAGTAACACTGAGCCTGTCACTTGCCCTACCCAAGCCGACTGGAGCTCTGTCAATGTGAGGAAGGGGAAATGAGCCTGTTACCTTTGAGAAGTCAGTCAAGTCCTCCCTCATCCCCATTAAAATAACCTGAAAATGAAATAAATGATGAGTTAGGCAAGTTCAGGGTTTGGGAAGGTATGTTCAAACTAACAGATAATTGAATTAATGATCCATTTTAAACAAAGTTTGGTTTTTAAGATAATATATCCAAGCTGGTACTTAGAAAGTAATCATATAAAATTTTTTAAACTCAAGGGAGTTTATGCACAAATTTGCTCTTTGAAAGGGCATATGATTTGAATATTGGTTCCAACACATTTAATAGCTTTTCCAACTTTTGTGTTCCTAATAAGGCTTTTCCCCTAATTTAGAATCTGTACATACATAAAATACTCTTACATATAAATAGTATTCATAAGGGGCTGGGGTTATGGCTAAGCATTAGGGCACTCGCCTAGCCCTAGGTTCGATCCTCAGCACCACATAAAAATAAATGAGTAAAATAAAGGTATTGTGTCCAACTACAAAAGAAATAAATATTTAAAAAAAGAGTATCATAAAGGTAGAATTGAATTTTTTACTTTTATTTTGAGAAAATATGAAGTATTCTATTATAAAAATAAGCAGATAAACTATATTGAAAGAAAAATATATTTTATTATAGAATTCAAGAATTATATCATGGAAAATTTTATCGCTTGTGAAATATCCATTTCTTGGTAAAATTTCTGCTTTTTGCACTGGTAATATAACATTTGTTTTGCAATGCTGGATTCTTTTATTATCATTCATGGTACATGTTTTTTCCTGTTTATTTTCAGTGTTTGTTATCATTTAGTTTTGGCTCTCTTGCTGTATCATGTCATCATGCCATTCTAATTTTGAAATTCTTTTAAAAAGGAGAAAATTAATCTATACATACTATATATTAAACAAGAAATATATTTTCTTGTTTCTCTTTGTTTTCTTGACGTCCATGAACAGATTTTTCATGTTTTCTTGAATATGACTCATGGTGTTGTAGGGCTAACTTCTCCAATTATGTCACTTTTAGAAACCATTCTACTGTTAAAACAAAACAAAACAAAATGAACAACAAAAAAAAAAACTGTAATGATTCCTTATTATTTACCCCATTAACTGAATTACTCTTGTTTAAAGACCAAGTTGTTTTCTAAATATCATTGAATGAATAGTGAATAACCCTATTACTTCCCATCCTGAAACTGTCTCTACTATCCTTACAATCCCTTCACCCCTGTGGTTTTTCTTTTCAGACTATGCAGGTGAGATGAACTTTCTGTAGAACTAAGGAGCAATGTGAGATTTCATATTCTCTCCGTCCTCATCCTGTCCCGATGTCTCTCTTCAGGTCGACTTTACTGACATGATGCTTCCCAAGAAGCTCAAAATTTTCAGATCTTACTTCTCTTCATTTAATTATGATATCTTCATCCCACCACAATCCTGAATTACTTGTCATCAATTATTACTAGAAATGCATGCGTATTAGCTTATCTCCCCAATTAAGCTACAAACTGGGTTTATATACCTTCAATATACTTATAGCAGAGTGTTGAATTTTGGTTGTAAGTTTACTTCTTTTTTATGTAAATTTTTAAAATTTATATATGACAGCAAAATGCATTACAGTTCTTATTACATATATAGAGCACAATTTTTCATATCTCTGGTTGTATACATAGTATATTCACACCAATTCATGTCTTCTTACACGTACTTTGGCTAGTAATGATCATTCCACTACCATTAATTACCCCATGCCCCCTCCCATTCTAAACCGATGTCTCTGTTCAACTGCCTTTATCCCTCAGTTCTCTAGTGAAGTACGTTTAAGTAGGCTGAAGAAGTAATATCAGAAGGGTAGAGTATTTCAGGTGCTGTTAATAAATTAGAATGTCACAAGTTGAATGAAAACACATAAACAGATGGTTCTAAGTGAAGCAGGAACTGGTAGAATGTAAGTAATCAGTTAAGGCCATTACCTGTTTCTTGACACTGATAATATGTATGAACACAAAAAAACCCCAGCTTCTTTAAAAAACTAAACAGTCTGGGTAACTTTTGATATTCACTCATGGACTCCGTTGTGGTCTCTGATGCACTCAAAACTTTAGATCTTGGTCAAATTACGAGGCTCACTACTGACTCCAGAGAAGCTACCATAACTATGTAGCATGCTCCACACTGAGGAAAAAAACCTGTTAACCTTATATTCTGTTCTATTTTTCATTTCAGAAGTAGAAAAGTTTAGTTTTTAATTAAAAAGGCCTTTATTGACTGACCCAGAAACCTAACAGTTATTTATTTCATAATGTTTCTAGAAAGTGTTTCAGCTTCTAAACAATAAATTTATAAGTGTGTTTTGGTTAGGGAACCTGATTTCTGGGTTGAGGTTTACTTACATGTGGCTCATTTTTCAAGGGAAATAAATGTAAATATTTGTTGAATAAACAAAAATATATTCCTGATTATATCTTTTATAGATAAGCTCTGAAATATTTTATGATAATGTAAGAAATAAGTGAATGAGTATGAAAATATAGAAAACTGATCATTTTCATTTTTATTTATATTGTTAAAACGTGTAAGATTTTCCTTTTCCTATACACAGATTTATGGATTCTCAGGTTCTGAGAATGACACAAATCATGCAATTTTGTGCCCTTTATCTCCTTCTCTTGACCCAGTAGGTGGGTATGTTTATCACCTCTTTTATGCAAGCTTGGGATTATTATTATTATTATTATTATTATTATTATTATTATATTTTGTTTGTTTGGCTGGAAATTCCACATCCTACAAATAAGAAATAATTGTGGTAATAAGCATGTGACAGCCTGCTGACTGCTGTCTAGAGAATACTATGCTTTTCCCAGTTGATTTTGAGATGTAACTTTCTGACCCAGGCTATAAGATAAGCTATATAAAACAGTCTCAGATATAATTAGAGTAGAACAACAAATGAAGTCTTTTTATAAATGTTCAAAAAATAGGGAGATGCTATATTTTTTTTCCTGTGAATTAATGCATTTTGCTAAAAGTCTATGTCAATGCACTCTCCCATTTTAAGTTACTTAATTAATCAATATATTGATTTCCTATTAGCGATTATCCAAGATGGAATGTGGAGGTATAAAATGTTTACATAAAACCCATAATTACCATTCTTTCAGATGGAGTGTGTTAGCATGCTATGGGTAACACTTTATCAAGCTATTCTGAAAGAAGCCCTAAGAAGACTGTTTAGAGAGTCTCAATGTAGTATGTTGAAGACCTTCTAGTATTAAGGCTGTAAATTGTCTTTGCATTGAATAAACATCCATTTTTTTTCTCACAACATCTAAACTCTCTGGTCTTCAGCTGCTTGACATGGGCACACACAACACTAAGTGGACCCTCAGCTCCTAGGCACTTGGGTCCCACTCTCTGTCTCTGCAGTCATTCTTGGCATGCAACAAGTTGGTCTTTTGCTAACCACTCTTTCCCCAATATTAAAGTTAAATGTCAGGTTCTTCCATCTACAAAATACTTCCTTGTTTGCACTTCACTTTAACTCAGTTTTTTTTTTTTTTAAATAATATGCCATTTCTACAGAAATTGAATGGTGTTGCCTTGCCCCTAAAGCATCCTAAGCTTCTAGGAAAGAAGCTGTAGTATTTCACACTTTTGTATCGATAGAACATGGTACATTTTGTAGTCCATGTTCACATAGGACCAAATTTAGGGGTGATGATTCCCCATCTTCCCCACCCAAAGGAACTATTTCTATATATGCACAAGTGAAAAAAAAAGTCTCAGGATATCCAGGACTCAGCTGCTAAAAGGCACAGTACATCTCACTGGTTGCCAGAGGGACATCTGGGAAGGGAGGTGTTACCTCATTTGAGTTTTATCAGCTGATTGTGCATGTATTTCTATCCCTAGAAGAGCATGACCTTCTCCTCCCCCATGGGCTATATCCCTATAGACTTACTGGGTAGAGTCACTATCCAGCCACAGGCAAGAGCAAAAGGTCAAAATCCTCTAGGCTAAACTGCCTCTCTGTTTCTTACCTTAGGCTGCCTCTGGTGACAATCTGCCACTCAGAAATAGTTTTTAAAATGGCATTGGAGAATTAAAGAAGTCACTGTGGAATATTTAATAATTTAGATTATTATATCTAAATCTGGGGGTGCTAATATCCCCCAAAAATATTAAGTGTTAGCTTAAGCTAGCAATTCCAAATAGTGTTTATGGTAAATTAGCAAGTGCACTGTCTTTACCAGGGTTGTCCTGTAGGCAAAATCCTGTAAACCCTAGCACCATAATGTGGGAGTTTGGGGATTTAGGGGAGGATAAAGGATAAGGGATATGGTGGACTGATAGGTGCAAACCGTAAAATGGAGTTGTATTCTCTTAGCCTCACTAAAAGACCATGTGGTATGAAGAGAACATTTGGTTTGAAGTACAAAAAATTGCTTTAATTACCCACAGTATGATCATGAAAGGAGAGGTATTCTGCATCTCCTTCCCTCAGTTTTCTTTATCCACAAATATGGGTGAAAAGCATATCTGCTCAAGTTAAATAGTGGTCAACATTCTAAGAACTTATTATAGGTCAAGCACTGTTCTAATAACTTAATATGTATTTAATCCTTTAATTTCAAGCATAAAAAGGAAGTATCATTATGCCCATTTTTCAGATGTGAAAATTGAGGCACAGACAAGCAAGTGGTAGAACTGGGATTCAAACCCAGGCTGTCTGCCTGCAAAGGCACAGAGGTATACTTTGTCTCTAACACATTTCATAGAAAGGCTCTTCAGGTCAAACTGCCTCTTTGACTCCAATATAAAATACTAAAGTTAGTAGTTATAATATTGAAGAAGATGATAACATAAACATATATAGTAGTCCTCTCCCTTAACTGTGGTTTCACTTCCCATTGTTTCAGTAACTCACTAACTCACAGTCAACCATAATCTGAAAATATTGAGTGAAAATTCCAGAAATAAAGAATTCTCAAGTTTTAAATTGAACACTACTTTGAGTAGAATTGTAAAATCTTATTTCATTCTGTTCTTCCCTGCTTGGGATATGAATTATCCCTCTGTCCATAGTATCCATGCTGTAATATATATTACCTGCCTGTTAGTCATTTAGTAGTCATCTATTAAGTGACAAGGTAGCCCAGTACTTAGGTACAAGTGACCCTTATTTTATTTAATATTGGCCTCAAAGTGAAAGCATAGTGACACTAACAATTCAGGCATGCATAATATAAACCATAACATACTTCCTAGGAATTTTGTGAAAACATGCAAGTACAATCCAATATTTTTTTGCATTCACATAACTTTTAGTACAGTATACTGTTATACTTGTTCTATTTTTAGTTATTTATTATTGTGACTACTTAAAAATTAAACTTTATCATAAGTACACAGGTATATAGTATAGGATAAAAAGAGTATATATAAGGCTCAATACCATCTGTGAAGTCAAGCATCCAATGAGAGTGTTCAAAAATGTCCCTTTCTGGTGGGGAGGGGTTGTGGCTCAGCAGTAGAGTGCTCACCTAGAACGCGCGAGGCCTTGGGTTTGATCCTCAGCACCATATAAAAATAAATAAATAAAGATATCGTGTCCAACTACAACTAAAAAATAAATATTAAAAAAAGAAGTGTTCCTTTCAAAACGAGAGGAGACTGCTGTACTAGGTACATCAGGCTCTTACTTGCTACTATCTAGTTGTGTTTGGGAGTTTTTAATTTGATTCATGTTCTATTCAAATCCATGGAATAATGAGCCATGTGGTAATAGGATTACAAATTTCCTGAATTGTAGAACTGAAAGAGCAAAAGCAATGTGAACATTGGAAATCAAGTTTAAACCTTTGTTGGCACTCAGATTCAATCTTCTTTGTATCCACCAGAGTCTGCTTGAGAGGCAGCTGGTCAGTTATTAAGAATGGGAATTTGACCCTGGCTTTGTCCCTTATTGGGTCTGTGACAGTAGATATGTCATTTGGTCACTTGGTCTCTGTGCTTTGGAGCCCTCATTTAAAAATGAATGCAGTAGTATTATCTTCTTTATATGGTGGTGATGAGATAAGGAGAATGAGTGTATGTATGATCCACACTTGGAAGGGTATCTGGCACACAGTGAGCTTTTCCTGTAGATGGTAAGTGTATTTCAGGTTCTTCCAAAATTAGTAGATACTGCATTTAAAACAGGCAGCCAGAGGAGGACTTACTTATGTATGTGATGGATGAAAGTATGGGAACCAGAGAGTGAGAGAAAATGAAAGAGGATATATATATGGATATGATTTAGGTAAAAATTCTTTAAGGAAAGTAGGAGTAGTGACTTTGCAAGAGAAAAAAATAAAAATGCATTTCCCAGCAAGAGACCCTAAAAGGAATCCCTGAGGGGAGGTAGGCATGACCTTTCTCAGTGCAACCTGGTCCTTTCTCAGATACAGATGGGAACCAATTTGGAAGGCAGCTGTCAACCTCAGGCTGGAGGTTGGAGAACATGGTTCTAACTTGTTGTCTCAGAGCTTTGGAGGCTCAATTCCACTGTGTTTTCTTTATGTCATCCAGCTTTGTTCAGGACAGATGTTCAGCTTCCTCCAAAATAAGCTTATAATTTACGGCAGGCACAATCCAAGTTGAGCACATTTCCAAGCTCAGCAGGATGGCTTCTGTGTGCAGCTGTAACTTACATTTCTTAGCATATCTACAAGTGTCAGAGGTACTCCCCAAAAGATATTTCTTTATTAGCTTCCTATTGTTAGCAGTTTGGGTTCAAGGCTAAAACTCCATATATTTGGGGGGGATGAAGAAGGAAGTCAGTCTGAAATAGTGAACCAGTAAAAAATGTGTGTCTTAGCAAAAATTTTTAGTATTAATGGTTTCCAGGACAAAAGGAGACATAAACTCTCATCCAAGAAGCTTTAGACCATATAAATCTTGCTAGGCTGCTTTAGTAAAAATATTATTTCAGATTTTATGTGACCGATATCTGTGAAAGCTATCACATTTAAAATGGGATAGTTTTTATACCAATAACTTGTTTAATAAGTTTAAACTATTATATGCTTTAATGATTATCACAAATTCCAAACAGTAAGGTTTAAATTAATATAATGTTATTTGTATGACAAAGTGGTCAGAACTTCTGAGTAGCACATAGTTTAAAACAAGTGGCTGCTGTATTTAGTTTTCTGAAATGTCAAACTTTTTCCTAAGGGTTTGTGTGTAGTTTAAGGAAAAGACTGGATGTGTTGGCGCAAAATAGAAAGTGGTTTGAAGTCAGTCTAACCAGTAGAATTTTAACTGTTTATTTTTTTCCTAGAGGCCTTGATATCTCCAACAAATCAGCAAATCTGGGACTTGATCCCCTCATCTGTAAGATGCAGATTTGAGGGTAAAATGGAATAGCATACATAAAATAGCTAGCAAAATTTTGGACACCTCTCAGATCTGCAAAAGGTGGTGATTATTATTAGTAGTCCTGGTGGTTCTAAAAATCTGCCTTTGACACACCTCTTTTCAGAAGATATAATCTGCTTCTCCTCTGAATATAGGCTGGACAATGACTGGCTCCTAATTGGTAGAATGTGCCAGTGTTCATGTGTGACTTCTGAGATTGGGTCATGAAGAAGATACAACTTTTGCTGCCACCTGCTATGGTCTGAGGATGTTCAATTGGTCTGTGAAGAGGCCTAGTGTAGGAGCAGGACCTGAGATTCCCACCAGACTAGACCATCCTGCAGGCTGTGTAGATGAGCAACTCCAGCAGTGGATTCTCCAACCTTGGCTAGCCTTTGCACAATAGCAGTCCTAGGTGACATCTAGTCCGCAGCTTCATGAGAGACCTTGAATCAGAACCATCCAGCTAAGTTGCTTCTGATTCCTACCTTATAAATGCCTTTTGTTTCCAGCCACTTTGTTTTGGGATAATTTACTATATAGAAATAGACAATACAATATATATAGCAGTAGTATCCCAGAGTGGGATGAAAACTTCAAATTAGCAGTCCCTGATTGTGTCTAGACAATTACAATTGAATCTAAACATTAAAGGAGTGTTGATTTGTTAATGTATTCCTTCATTGTTTTAGTCAGCTTTTTTTGCTCTGCTGTGATTAAAAGTCCTGATAAGAACAATTTTTTTTTTTTTTTTTGATACTGGGGATTGAACTCAGGGGCATTCAACCACTGAGCCATATCCTACCCACCCTATTTTGTATTTTATTTAGAGACAGGATCTCACTGAATTGCTTAGCTGAGGCTGGCTTTGAACTCTCCATTCTTCTGCCTCAGTCTCCCAAGCCACTGGGATTACAGGCGTGTGTCCCTTTGCCAGGCATACAAGAACAATTTTAAGGATGGAAAGTGTATTTGGGGGTTGAGGGTTTCAGAGGTTTCAGTCTACAGACAGTTGGCTCCATTCCTCAGGGATGGAGGTGAGGCAGAACATCATGGAAGAATGTGGCAGAAGGAAGTAGCTCACATGATGATCAGAAAGCAGAGAGAGTCTAAGCTTACCTCATCAGATATATATACCTCAAAGGCACACCCCCAATGACCTACCTTTCAGCCACACCCTACCAGCCTACAGTTACTACTCAGTTAATCCCTGACAGGGGATTAGTGCACTGGTTAGGTTAAGGCTCTCCTAACTCAATCATTCAGTTAGCTAATTTATAGAGTGTAACCAGGAACAAGTCACTTCCTGGTCCTTGGGTATCCCTTTAGCTGCTGGAACTTGCATCTTTCACTGGACAGAGACCCAGACACTTTTTTTTTTTTTAATTTATTTTTTAGTTGTAGTTGGACACAATACCTTTATTTAATTTTTTTTTTTTTTGTGGTGCTGAGGATCAAACTCAGGGACACACATGTGCTAGGTGCATACTCTACTACTGAGCCACAACACCAGCCCCCCAAGACCCAGGCTCTTGATACCCCTTATTTTCCAGATCCCATCAAGTTGGATTTTCTCTTTATTTACTTCTTCTCATCTCACTGTTGCCATTCCTGGCCATGCACATTGCCCACTCCCAGGACCTCTGGTAGAGTGGTCTCATAATTGACCATCCTGCATAACTTCTTTTCCTATCACAAGACAAATTTGTAGTTATGGATTATACGTAGTTGGACTGAACTATGTAAACTGAACTATGTTAACTGAAACCTAAAACTTATGGTGTCCCTCTACTCTCTTAGAAAACAATTGAACCTTTCCAGGCCCTCCATGATCTACACCTTACTTATCTATCTCTTTAAATCTTTTCTTTCCTGTACCTCTATCCTTGGTTGGTTATGCTTTAGCCACATTAACCTTCGTTCTTTTCCTCAAACTCACTGTGAGATATTGTCATCTTAAATGCACCAGTGAGTCACCCTCTCAGCATTCATGCCCTTATGTGGCCCTCCTACATTGACACTAGGTTGGGCCATGTGAATTTCTTTGCCCTCTGAGGCCAGAGAAAATATTATGTAAGAAAAGTCTTAATTAAACACTGCACATTTGGGATCTCTCTCTTTCTCTCTTTCTATGTGGATGAAGGCTGAACCATAGTCTGCTATTTGATGGATGACATATGAGTCAATTTCCTCCTTTGTTTCTGTGGATCTCCAGCCAACTACCAGTCATGTTGCAAGCATGACCATTATGGGATGAGCCACTATAGTTGAACCCAGCCCACAAGGCTGACCCACAGGAGTGTGACAAATTGTTGTGCTAAGTCATGGAACTTTGAGGTGGTTTTTCACGTACCAATAGACAACTGATACACACTCTAAGCTTTTCTATCCTATTCCTAAATCCTAGTATGGATTATTTCCTCTGCTTGATAGGTTATCCTTCCATATCCTCTTGTGGAGGGCTCCTTTTATTCATTAAATCTTAGTTTAAATGTCACCACTGAGATAGGCCCAAAACATTTTTCTATTTATTCTTTCTTATATTTATCTGTTATAGTTACTCTCTGTCGTATCATCACAATTTCCTTCTACTAGAGCACTTATTACCTCATGCTTTCAAAATGAGGTTGTAAGTTGATCACAATTTAAAATGTGAAAAAAAAAATGAACACTTTGAATGGATAAGATACATTTGATAATTTTTGCCTCTTCATGGAATTAATGTTGCAGGAGAATAGGGACCTTTGTCTATATTGAAGAAAAAGCATATTTTTAAAATTGTAATCTAAGCACACTGATCTTCTACTTAAAATAATTTAATTGGTGCCTCACTCTCCTTAGGACAAAATCCAAACTACTGCATGACTCACATGCCCTTTGAAACTGGGCTCTTGCTGGCTCTTGCTGCTCTGTGTATTTATTTCTCTAGCAGCATCCAACATCCTTTTGGTCTTAGAGCACATAATTTTGGTCCCCTGGCCACCACCATGCTGACATTGCCAGATGAATTTTTTGTTTTCTTATCTCTTTTTTACCTGGGTAGTTTGTGCCAATCATCCATCCTTGATTGTCAAGGTCTCAGTGAAGCCTTCTCTGCCTTTCCTGGCTGACTTAACACCTCCATCATTAAACTCAACAACAGAAACTATTATAATTATTTGTTTATTTAACATATATTTATTAAGCACCTAATGTGTGTCACATAAAGTTTTAGACACTGAGTTTTAGATACAGATAAAGTTTTAAGCAAAGCGACAAAATTTGGTTTCTTAACAGTGCTTGTACTTCAATGAAGGTAGACAGACAATAAGAAAGATGAATTGCAAAAATAGAAGGAGGTCACATCATGAGAATTATGGAGAGAATTAAAGTAGAAAGGGGGAAATAGGAAATCCTCGTGACCGAGGGGGGGTTGTAATTTTACACACAATGCTCAGGAAAAGCTTCAGTTAGAGAATAACCTGTGAGTAAAGACTGAAGGAGATGAGAGAGTGAGATTAGTAAATATTTGGGGACAATATTCTCAGCAGTGAGAAGAGAAGGTCAAAGGCCCTGAAGCAGGATTTTGCTCATGGTTGGTGGATTTTAAGGAGACCATTGTGGCTCTAGTACAGTAAAAAAGGGAGAGCACTGAGAAGGGAGGTGGGAGAGGTAATGAAGGAAGTTGCCTAGAGCCACTTAGATTATTGTGACAATACTCGTTTTTATTCTGAAGTTTACCCGTGGAAGATTTAGTAGGAGGGTGAGAATGATTTGAGCCAAATATTAAAAGGACCACTTTCTCTAATATGTTAAGAGTTGACTCTAAGGGAAGGAAAGCAGAATCTGAAAGGGCATCTGGAACAAAGGCAATAATTTAAGTAAGAGACTTGTAAGAAATGGAGGTGGCGAGTGCTAAGAGCCAAGTATATGATGCATGGCATTTTTGGTCAAAAGGTGACGCCAGCTAGCCATTGAGATGATATGATTATGTTAAGATTTGCATTCATATGGATATTGGACTCCTGCTGTTCACCTAGGCCAGCTACGGGACTCCTGGAGAGTTCCCATTGGTTGAGGAAGTACAGTAGGAGGGAGTTCCGGGGGAGGAGCTCTCTCTGCGGTCCGGGAGGAGGCCGCATGGGTGGAAGAAATCTTCCCGGGCGGTACCGGACATTGGCGGCAGTTTCAAAAAATAAACTTTGTTCCTGCTTGAGTGGCTCGTGATTTTGTGCCCAGCCAGACTGCGGCAACTGGCGGCCCGCAAGGGGAACGCCTGAAGCTTGGAGGTGAGTAAAATTGCTCGCCCCTGAGGGAAGGCAACAAAATGGGTGACCATTTCAAAAAACAATGTGTTCTCGTTTTGATTTATCTTGTTTTTGTTTCAAGCTGCCTATCCCTAGAATTTTCTCAGGCAAACTGGGAAAAATGGTTGGCTCAAGGTTTGAAGTTGTTCGGCCCTGAGAAAGAGAAAATTGATACAACTATTCTTTGTTCGGTTTTT